>NC_082687.1:36484758-36800148 GCF_949987515.2 Delphinus delphis | reverse complement strand
ATCAGTCAGTGTAATACACCACATCAACAAAAGGAAGAATAAAAATTACATGATAACCCAATAGAAGCATAAAAAAGCATTTGACAAAATTCAACATCCTTTGATGATGGATCAAACTTGGTATAGAAGGAACATATTTCAACATAATAAAAGCCATTTATGACAAACCCACAACTAACATCACACACAACAGTGAAAAGCTGAAAGCCTTTCCTCTAAAATCAGGAGCAAGACAAGAATGCCCATTCTTGCCACTTCTATTTAACCTAGTATTGGAAGTTCTGGCAATCTGACAAGAAAAAGAAATAAAAGGCACCCAAATTGGAAGGGAAGAAGTAAAACTGTCACTATTTGCAGATGACATGATAATACTATATACAGAAAACCTTAAAATCTCTACCAAAAATCTATTAGAACTAATAAATAAAATCAGTAAAATTGCAGGATGCAAGATTAATATACAGAAATCTGTTGTTTTTCTCTACATTAACAATGAACTATCAGAAAGAGAAAGCAAGAAAATAGTAGATGAAAGACCTATATGCTGAAAAATATAACACACTGTTGAAGGTATTTGAAAATGATACAAAGAAATGGAAAGGTATACCATGCTCTTGGACTGGAAGAATTAATATTGTTAAAATGTCCACACTATGCAAAATAATCTACAGATTTAATGTAATCCCTATCAAAATACCCTCAACATTTTTCACAAAACTAAAACAAATAACCCTAAAATTTATATGGAACCACAAAAGACCCCAAACTGCCAAAGCAATCTTGAGAAAAAAGAACGAAGTTGGAGGTATCACCCTCCTGACTTCAGACTATACTACAAAGCTATAGTAATCAAAACAGCATGGCACTGGCATAAAAACAAACACATAGATCGATGGAACAGAATAGAGAGCCCAGAAACAAAACCATGCACTTGTGACAAAGGAGGCAAGAATATACAATGGAAAAAAGAGTCTCTTCAATAAGCAGTGCTGGGAAAACTGGACAGCTACATGTAAAAGAATGAGATTAGAACATTCCCTCACACAATATATAAAAATAAATTCAAAACGGATTAAAGACCTAAATGTAAAATCTGAGAAGAGAGCATAGGCAGAATGCTCTTTGACATAAATTGTACAATATTTTTTTGGATCTGTCTTCTAAGGCAAAAGAAACAAAAGCAAAAGTAAACAAATGGGACCTAATTAAACTTAAAAGCTTTTGCAAAGCAAAGGAAACCATCAACAAAACAAAAAGAAAACCCACTGAATGGGAGAAAATATTTGCAAATGATATGGCTGATATAATATCCAAAATATATAAACAACTCAACATCAAAAAACAAACAACCTAATTTTAAAATAGGCAGACAACCTGAATAGAAGTTTTTCCAAAGATATACAAATGGCCAATAGGCACATGAAAAAATGCTAACCATCGCTAACCATCAGAGAAATGTATATTAAAACCACAATGAGATATCACCTCACACCTGTCAAAATGGCTATCATCAAAAAGTTTACAAATAACAAATGTTGTCAAGGACATGGAGAAAAGGGAACACTAGAACACTGTTGGTGTGATTGTAAATTGATGTGGCCACTATGGAAAACAGTAAAAATAGGCTAAAACTGAAAATAAAACTACCATATGATCCAGAAATTCCACAACTGGGTATATACATCCGAAGAAAATGAAAACACTAATTCAAAAAGATACATGCAGGGGGTGCTGGGAAGATGGCGGAAAAGTAAGATGCGGAGATCACCTTCCTCCCCACAGATACACCAGAAATACATCTACACATGGAACAACTCCTACAGAACACCTACTGAATGCTGGCAGAAGACCTCAGACCTCCCAAAAGGCAAGAAACTCCCCACGTACCTGGGTAGGGCAAAAGAAAAAAAGAAAAAACAGAGACAAAAGAATAGGGACGGCACCTGCACCAGTGGGAGGGAGCTGTGAAGGAGGAAAAGTTTCCACACACTAGGAAGCCCCTTCGCGGGCGGAGACTGCGGGAGGCGGAGGGGGGAGCTTCGCAGCCGCGGAGGAGAGCACAGCAACAGGGATGTGGAGGGCCAAGCGGGGAGATTCCCGCACAGAGGATCGGTGCCGACCGGCACTCACCAACCCGAGAGGCTTGTCTGCTCACCCGCCGGGGCGGGCGGGGCTGCGAGCTGAGGCTCGGGTTTCGGTCGGAGTGCAGGTAGAGGACTGGGGTTGGCGGCTTGAACATAGCCTGAAGGGGTTAGTGCACCACGGCTAGCCGGGAGGGAGTCCGGGGAAAAGTCTGCACCTGCCGAAGAGGCAAGAGATTTTTTCTTCCCTCTTTGTTTCCTGGTGCGCGAGGAGAGGGGTTTAAGAGCGCTGCTTAAAGGAACTCCAGAGATGGGCGCGATCCGCGGCTAAAGGCGCAAACCCCAGAGACGGGTGCGAGCCGCGGCTAAAAGCGCGGACCCCAGGGACGGGCGGGAGACGCTAAGGCTGCTTCTGCCGCCACCAAGGGACCTGTGTGCAAGCACAGGTCACTATCCACACCCCTCTTCCGGGGAGCCTGTGCAGCCCGCCACTGCCAGGTTCCCGGGATCCAGGGACAACTTCCCCGGGAGAACATACGGTGGGCCTCAGGCTGGTGCAACATCATGCTGGCCTCTGCCGCCGCAGGCCCGCCCCACACGCCGTGCCCCTTCCTCCCCCCGGCCTGAGTGTGCCAGAGCCCCCGAATCAGCGGCTCCTTTAACCCCGTCCTGTCTGAGCAAAAAACAGACGCCCTCCAGCGACCTACACGCAGAGGCAGGGCCAAATCCAAAGCTGAGCCCCTGTGAGCTGTGAGAACAAAGAAGAGAAAGGGAAATCTCTCCCAGCAGCGTCAGAAACAGCGGATTAAAGCTCCACAATCAACTTGATGTACCTGCAACTGTGGAATACATGAATAGACAACGAAACATCCCAAATTGAGGAGGTGGACTAAGAGAGAAAGGTCTATGATTTTTTTCCCCTTTTCCTCTTTTTGTGAATGTGTATGTGTATGCTTCTGTTTGAGATCTTGTCTGTATAGCTTTACTTCCACCATTTGTCCTAGGGTTCTATCGGTCCATTGTCTTTTTTTTAATTTTTTTTCTTAAAAATTAATTTTAATAACTTTATTATACCTTTCTTTCTTTCTTTCTTTCTTTCTTTCTTTCTTTCTTTCCTTCTTTCTTTCTTTCTTTCTTTCCTTGCTTCCCTCCTTTAGACAACGAATCATCCCAAATTGAGGAGATGGACTCAGAGCAAGATTTATGATTTTTTTCCCCTTTACCTCTTTTTGTGAGGGTGTATGTGTATGCTTCTGTGTAAGACTTTGTCTGTATAGCTTTGCTTCCAACATTTGTCCTAAGGTTCTATCCGTCCCTTTTTTTTTTCTAAGTATTTTTTAATTCAATAACTTTATTATACTTTATTTTATTTTACTGTACCTTCTTTCTTTCTGTCTTTTTTCCTTCCTTCCCTCCTTCCTTCCTTCCTTCCTCCCTCCCTCCTTTCTTTCCTTCTTGCCTTCTTTCCTTCTTCTCTGCTTTCTTTCTTTCTTTCTTTCTTTCTTCCTTCCTTCCTTCTTTCCATCCTTCCCTCATTTCTTTCTTTCTTTCTTTCTTCATACTTCTACTAATTCTTTCTACTTTTTCTCCCTTTTATTCTGAGACGTGTGGATGAAAGGTTCTTGGTGCTCCAGCCAGGAGTCAGGGCTCTGCCTCTGAGGTGGGAGAGCCAATTTCAGGACACTGGTCAACAAGAGACCTCCTAGCTCCACATAATATCAAACGGCGAAAATCTCCCAGAGACCTCCATCTTAACACCAGCACCCAGCTACACTCAACGACCAGCAAGCTACAGTGTTGGACAACCTATGCCAAACAACTAGCAAAACAGGAACACAACCCCACCCATTAGCAGAGAGACTGCCTAAAATCATAATAAGGCCACAGACATCCCAAAACACACCACAAGATGTGGACCTGCCCACTAGAGAGACAAGATCCAGCCTCATCCACCACAACACAGGCACTAGTCCCCTCCACAAGGAAGCCTACACAACACACTGAACCAACCTAAGCCACTGGAGACAGACATCAAAAACAACAGGAACTATGAACCTGCAGCCTGCAAAAAGGAGACCCCAAACACAGTAAGATAAGCAAAATGAGAAGACAGAAAAACACACAGCAGATAAAGGAGCAAGATAAAAATGCACCAGACCTAACAAATGAAGAGGAAATAGGCAGTCTACCTGAAAAAGGATTCAGAATAATGACAGTAAGGATGATCCAAAATCTTGGAAATAGAATGGACAAAATGCAAGAAACATTTAACAAGGACCTAGAAGAAATAAAGATGAAAAAGCAATGATGAACAACACAATAAATGAAATTAAAACTACTCTAGATGGGATCAATAGCAGAATAACTGAGGCAGAAGAATGGATAAGTGACCTGGAATATAAAATAGTGGAAATCACTACTGCAGAGCAGAATAAAGAAAAAAGAATGAAAAGAACTGAGGACAGTCTCAGAGACCTCTGGGACAACATTAAATGCACCAACATTCGAATTATAGGGGTTCCAGAAGAAGAAGAGAAAAAGAAAGGGACTGAGAAAATATTTGAAGAGATTATAGTTGAAAACTTCCCTAATATGGGAAAGGAAATAGTTAATCAAGTCCAGGAAGCACAGAGAGTCCCATACAGGATAAATCCAAGAAGAAATACACCAAGACACATATTAATCAAACTATCAAAAATTAAATACAAAGAAAGCATATTAAAAGCAGCAAGGGAAAAACAACAAATAACACACAAGGGAATCCCCATAAGGTTAACAGCTGATCTCTCAGCAGAACCCCTGCAAGCCAGAAGGGAGTGGCAGGACATAGTGAAAGTGATGAAGGAGAAAAACCTGCAACGAAGATTACCCTACTCAGCAAGGATCTCATTCAGATTTCCTGGAGAAATTAAAATCTTTACAGACAAGCAAAAACTGAGAGAGTACAGCACCACCAAACCAGCTTTACAACAAATGCTAAACGAACTTCTCTAGACAAGACACACAAGAGAAGGAAAAGACCTAAAATAATGAACCCAACACAATTTAGAAAATGGGAATAGGAACATACATATTGATAATTACCTTAAATGTAAATGGAATAAATGCTCCCACCAAAAGACACAGATTGGCTGAATGGATACAAAAACAGGCCCCTTACATATGCTGTCTACAAGAGACCCACTTCAGACCTAGAGACACATACAGACTGAAAGTAAGGGGATGGAAAAAGATATTCTATGCAAATGGAAACCAAAAGAAAGCTGAAGTAGCAATTCTCATATCAGACAAAATATACTTTAAAATAAAGACTATTAGAAGAGACAAAGAAGGACATTACATAATGATCAAGGGATCGATCCAAGAAGAAGATATAACAATTGTAAATATTTATGCACCCAACATAGAAGTATCTCAATACATAAGGCAAATACTAACAGCCATAAAAGGGGAAATGGACAATAACACATTCATAGTAGGGGACTTTAACACCCCACTTTCACCCATGGACAGATCATCCAAAATGAAAATAAATAAGGAAACACAAGCTTTAAATGATACATTAAACAAGATGGACTTAATTGATATTTATAGGACATTCCATCCAAAAACAACAGAATACACATTTTCCTCAAGTGCTCATGGAACGTTCTCCAGGATAGATCATATCTTGGGTCACAAATCAAGCTTTGGTAAATTTAAGAAAATTGAAATTCTATCAAGTATCTTTTCTGACCACAACGCCATGAGACTAGATATCAATTACAGGAAAAGATCTGTAAAAAATACAAACACATGGAGGCTAAACAATACACTACTTAATAATGAAGTGATCACTGAAGAAATCAAAGAGGAAATCAAAAAATACCTAGAAACAAATGACAATGGAGACACAACGACCCAAAACCATGGGATGCAGCAAAAGCAGTTCTAAGGGGGAAGTTTATAGTAATACAAGCCCACCTTAAGAAGCAGGAAACATCTCAAATAAACAACCTAACCTTGCACCTCAAGCAATTAGAGAAAGAAGAACAAAAAAACCGCAAAGCTAGCAGAAGGAAAGAAATCATAAAAATCAGATCAGAAATAAATGAAAAAGAAATGAAGGAAACAATAGCAAAGATCAATAAAACTAAAAGCTGGTTCTTTGAGAAGATAAACAAAATAGATAAACCATTAGCCAGACCCATCAAGAAAAAAAGGGAGAAGACTCAAATCAATAGAATTAGAAATGAAAAAGGAGAAGTAACAACTGACACTGCAGAAATACAAAAGATCATGAGAGATTACTACAAGCAACTCTATGCCAATAAAATGGACAATCTGGAAGAAATGGACAAATTCTTAGAAATGCACAACCTTCTGAGACTGAAACAGGAAGAAATAGAAAATCTGAGCAGACCAATCACAAGCACTGAAATTGAAACTGTGATTAAAAAATCTTCCAACAAACAAAAGCCCAGGACCAGATGGCTTCACAGGCAAATTCTATCAAACATTTAGAGAAGAGCTAACGCCTATCCTTCTCAAACTCTTCCAAAATATAGCAGAGGGAGGAACACTCCCAAATTCCTTCTACGAAGCCACCATCACCTTGATACCAAAACCAGACAAGGATGTCACAAAGAAAGAAAACTACAGGCCAATATCACTGATGAACATAGATGCAAAAATCCTCAACAAAATACTAGCAAACAGAATCCAACAGCACATTAAAAGGATCATACACCATGATCAAGTGGGGTTTATTCCAGGAATGCAAGGATTCTTCAATATACACAAATCAATCAACGTGATACACCATATTAACAAATTGAAGGAGAAAAACCAGATGATCATCTCAATAGATGCAGAGAAAGCTTTTGACAAAATTCAACACCCATTTATGATAAAAACCCTGCAGAAAGTAGGCATAGAGGGAACTTTCCTCAACATAATAAAGGCCATATATGACAAGCCCACAGCCAACATCATCCTCAATGGTGAAAAACTGAAAGCATTTCCACTAAGATCAGGAAGAAGACAAAGTTGCCCACTCTCACCAATATTATTCAACATAGTTTCAGAAGTTTTAGCCACAGGAATCAGAGAAGAAAAGGAAATAAAAGGAATCCAAATCAGAAAAGAAGAAGTAAAGCTGTCACTGTTTGCAGATGACATGATACTATACATAGAGAATCCTACATATGCTACCAGAAAACTACTAGAGCTAATCAATGAATTTGCTAAAGTAGGAGGATACAAAGTTAATGCACAGAAATCTCTGGCATTCCTATATACTAATGATGAAAAATATGAAAGTGAAATCAAGAAAACACTCCAATTTACCATTGCAACAAAAAGAATAAAATATCTAGGAATAAACCTACCTAAGGAGACAAAAGACCTGTATGCAGAAAATTATAAGACACTGATGAAAGAAATTAAAGATGATACAAATAGATGGAGACATATACCATGTTCTTGGATTGGAAGAATCAACATTGTGAAAATGACTCTACTACCCAAAGCAATCTATAGATTCAATGTAATCCCTATCAAACTACCACTGGCATTTTTCACAGAACTAGAACAAAAAATTTCACAATTTGTATGGAAACACAAAAGACCCCGAATAGCCAAAGCAATTTTGAGAACGAAAAACGGAGCTGGCGGAATCGGGCTCCCTGACTTCGGACTATACTAAAAGCTACAGTAATCAAGACAGTACGGAACTGGCACAAAAGCAGAAAGATAGATGAATGGAACAGGATAGAAAGCCCAGAGATAAACCCATGCACATATGGACACCTTATCTTTGATAAAGGTGGTAGGAATGTACAGTGGACGAAGGACAGCCTCTTCAATAAGTGGTGCTGGGAAATCTGGACAGATACATGTAAAAGTATGAGATTAGATCACTCCCTAACACCATACACAAAAATAAGCTCAAAATGGATTAAAGACCTAAATGTAAGGCCAGAAACTATCAAACTCTTAGAGGAATACATAGGCAGAATACTCTATGACGTAAATCACAGCAAGATCCTTTCTGACCCACCTCCTAGAGAAATGTAAATAAAAACAAAAATAAACAAATGGGACCTAATGAAACTTCAAAGCTTTTGCACAGCAAAGGAAACCATAAACAAGACCAAAAGACAACCCTCAGAATGGGAGAAAATATTTGCAAATGAAGCAACTGACAAAGGATTAATCTCCAAAATTTACAAGCAGCTCATGCAGCTCAATAACAAAAAAACAAACAACCCAATCCAAAAATGGGTAGAAGACCTAAATAGACATTTCTCCAAAGAAGATATACAGACTGCCAACAAACACATGAAAGAATGCTCAACATCATTAATCATTAGAGAAATGCAAATCAAAACTACAATGAGGGCTTCCCTGGTGGCGCAGTGATTGAGAGTCCACCTGCCGATGCAGGGGACTCAGGTTCGTGCCCCGGTCCGGGAAGATCCCACATGCCGCGGAGCGGCTGGGCCCATGAGCCATGGCCGCTGAGCCTGCGCGTCCGGAGCCTGTGCTCCGCAATGGGAGAGGCCACAACAGTGAGAGGCCCATGTACCACAAAAAAAAAAAAAAAAAACTACAATGAGATATCATCTCACACCAGTCAGAATGGCCATCATCAAAAAATCTAGAAACAATAAATGCTGGAGAGGGTGTGGAGAAAAGGGAATACTCTTGCACTGCTGGTGGGAATGTGAATTGGTTCAGCCACTATGGAGAACAGTATGGAGGTTCCTTAAAAAACTACAAATAGAACTATCATATGACCCAGCAATCCTACTACTGGGCATATACCCTGAGAAAACCAAAATTCAAAAAGAGTCATGTACCAAAATGTTCATTGCAGCTCTATTTACAATAGCCAGGAGATGGAAACAGCCTAAGTGTCCATCATCGGATGAATGGATAAAGAAGATGTGGCAAATATATACAATGGAATATTACTTAGCCATAAAAAGAAATGAAATTGAGATATTTGTAATGAGGTGGATGGACGTAGAGTCTGTCATACAGAGTGAAGTAAGTCAGAAAGAGAAAGACAAATGCAGTATGGTAACACATATATATGGAATTTAAGAAAAAAAATGTCATGAAGAACCTAGGGGTAAGACAGGAATAAAGACACAGATCTACTGGAGAATGGACTTGAGGATATGGGGAGGGGGAAGGGTGAGCTGTGACAGGGCGAGAGAGAGTCATGGACATATATACACTAACAAACGTAAGGTAGATAGCTAGTGGGAAGCAGCCGCATGGCACAGGGAGATCAGCTCGGTGCTTTGTGACCACCTGGAGGGTGGGATTGGGAGGGTGGGAGGGAGGGAGATGCAAGAGGGAAGAGATATGGGAACATATGTATATGTATAACTGATTCACTTTGTTATAAAGCAGAAACTAACACACCATTGTAAAGCAATTATACCCCAATAAAGATGTTAAAAAAAAAACTGAAATAATAAATGTTTGTTGGGAATTCCCTAGTGGTCCAGTGGTTAAGGTCCCGTGCTTCCACTGCAGAGGGCACGGATTTGAACCCTGGTCAGGGAACTAAGATCCCCGCATGCAGCCAAGAAGTAAATAAAAAAATTTTTAATTAAAAAAAAGATACATGCACCCCAACGTTCATAGCAGCATTATTTACAATAGCCAAGATGTAGAAGCAACCTAAGTGTCCATCAACAGATGAACGGATAAAGAAGATATGGTATATATACAATGGAATATTACTCAATCATAAAAAAGAATGAAATTCTGCCATTTGCGTGAACATGGATGGACCTAGAGGGTACTATGCTTAGTGATATAAGTCAGACAGAGAAAGACAAATACTGTTATCTCTTATATGTGGAATCTAAAAATAAAACAAATGAATGTATATAATAAAACAGAAACAGAGTCACAGATATAGAGAACAAATTTATGGTCACCAGTGGGGAGAGGGAAATGGGGAGAGGCAAGATAGGATTATGAGATTAAGAGATACAAACTACTATGTATAAAATAGATAAGTAACATAGATAAATTGTACAGTACAGTATCCATTATTTTGTAATAACTTTAAATGAAGTATAATCTATAAAAATATTGAATCGCTATTTTGTACACCTGAGACTAATATAACTTTGTAAGTCAGCTATACTTCAATTTTAAAAAGAGAAGAAGAAGAAGCAATCCCAGGGGATGAACATTCAGATAAAAGGTCATGTGGGAACACAGTGAGAAGCCGGCCATCTCCGAGTCAAGGAGAGAGGTCTCAGGAGAAACCAGCCCTGCTGACACCTTGATCTTGGTTCCAAAAGTGTGAGAAATAAATTTCTGTTTTTCAAGTCACTTGATCTGTGGTATTTTATTACAGCAACCCTAACAAACAAATACAGCCACCCTCATCGTCTCTTGTGAGAACAAAGTGAGTTAATGAGTATAGTGCCTAGAACATGGAAAGGCTCATGAATGTTTGTTCCTGTCATTTTTATTAATTCATAAACAGAGACCATGTGGAAAAGGGTGGAAGGATACTTTCTACATCCCTCATCATCTGTCCCAAAATTCCTTGGGAAATTAGCCAGGGCAGATTAAGCCCCTGCTTTTGATGTTAAAGGCTGAGTTGGGCAACTTTTACAAGAGGTAAACTGGTCCACAACAAGAAGCTATTCCATGCACATCTTCCTTTTTCAGATTCCTCATTTTCCAACACATGCAACAAATATGAGGGTCCAGCAGCATAAAACCATGATCCAGAGGGTGTCCCCTATATTAATCCTCCATCAGTCACATTCTTCTGAAGAAACAAATATCTGACAGCTAGAAATATCCAGCCCTGGAACCATGGGAAGAATGGAAGGTTGAAACCAAGGGTGGAGTCGTTGCTTTTTTCCCCCCACTGTATTAAGGATCTCTCTCTTAAGAACCTTCTAGTGGAATTGCTCTTATGGGTGGGTTATATGTGGGCTAAACTGTCCACCTCTACATTGCCCAACCACTTCTCTCCTCTTCATTTCTCTGACTGAAGGAAAACCTGCATCGTCTACTTATGTCTATATGCACACATAGAAATAAGTACATAAACACATCAAAATATTAACAATGGCTTCCCAGCACTTAAAGAATTATTAAAGCTTCTTTTTAAATTTTTCTTCTTTTCTGTACATTTATATCTGTTAATTTTGTATGACAAATGTGTGCTATCTGCATTATTTTTAAAAGTAGAATTTTCAAATCCTACAGCTTTTATTTTTAAAAAAATCATATTCTCCTGAAAAAAGAAAACTCTTTGATGTTGATCATTTGACTAACTAAGGAATTGTAGTGGAAGTTTTTTAATATTGCCGTTTATTTGCATTTAATTATCCCAAAAAAGTTGTTTTGATTCTCCATGGAAGTTTCTGTGTGTAGATTCAGTTTTTTAAACTTAGGTTCTTAAATTCTTTTTTCTTTTTCTTTATTTATTTTTGGCTGTGTTGCATCTTGGTTGCTGCACACTGGCTTTCTCTAGTTGCGGCAAGCAGGGGCTACTCTTTGTTGCGGTGCGTGGGCTTCTCATTGAGGTGGATTCTCTTGTTGTGGAGCACGAGCTTCAGTAACTGTGGCACATGGGCTCAGTAGTTATGGCACATAAGGCTTAGTTGCTCTGCGACATGTGGGATCTTCTCGACCAGGGCTCGAACCCATGTCCCCTGCACTGACAGGCGAATTCTTAACCACTGTGCCACCAGGGAAGTCCCAGATTCTTAAATTCTTAAATAAACCATTTCCTAAATGTATCTCTTCTTCAGCTTTTCTGCTTGTAATTCAAAATTATCCTTGAACAATATGTTTAAAGCTATAGCCCCAGGTCTAGTTATTTCAGCATGAGTCACTTAATGACAGAAACTGAATTTTGATGGAGTTGAATAAGGATGGTTTAAGGTATTATGTTTAATATCCACTTACAGATGATTTCTGAGATTGTATTAATTAATCTGGAGATCCTCCTTGAGAGCCTCCTATCCCTGTGAGATCTTCCTGGATTTCCAGCATGCCCAAGGCTGTTCCTGCTGCCCCATCCAGACAATCTCTACTCTCCCATCTTTCCCAAATCCACTTCTCTCCTTTCAAGACTTTCCTTGTTTGGGTCTTATCCTACAAAGTTCTAACTTTCCTGAAGAAATGGTAAAACCATTCATACTGTAAGGTATGAATTATCCCAATGGAAGATAAGTAATAAATGCATTTTGTATGTGGATGCTATGTTTCATTGATTTTTTTACTCATATAATACATTGCATATGTATATATGGTACACAGTAGGCATATGTGAGGTAGAATGAAGAATTCTAGAGAAAAATGCATAAGATATCTTCCCCAAAATTTGGCTTAAAATGTAGAAATTTTTCTTCATTCCAAAGCTATTTCCTTGCTTCAGATGACCTTGAAGCAACCTTTTTCTCTGAACATACTACAGCTTCCCTCAGTGAACCATCAAGCCCCAAACAACACAGAGCAGAGCCTGGCTTTACGGCAAATAAACAAACTATTAATCATTTCAAACTACTAGCTCCCTTTAGTACAGTAGTCTACACACAGTACACACTCAATAAATTTTATTGGAGATTATGATTAATAGTATGAACATTAAAGGCACACAGTAGTCAATAAATACTTGTTGAATAACTTGATTTAACAGCAAATTGAGAGTGTTTAGCTAAGAAAAAATGAGTTATTTTTTTTAATCTGGAGTTGTTTTATCAGTGGGTGGTGTTTGCCATTTCTAAATCACCATCTAAAATGTGTTTTCACTTCAAACCCTACATTTTAAAAAACTGTGTACTTTTATCCAATGTCATAGCAAATGTTCTACTTTCACACATCAGTTAGAGATTATAATTAAAATAACAGATTATTATAGACTTATGGCAAAATCATTTGTTGTGAAATGCATTAAAGCAGTAACTTGAAATTCATCAAGAAGACTTAATAAATTATAAATTAAATTAGCAAACACAGACTACTCAAAACATTTTAGTATAAAATACTCCTTTCGTTTAACAATCTTTTCTAAGGCTAGATCATTTAATCCTATTTATCACAAAACAGCAATGGCAGAATATCTGCATGGATCTACATCTAAGAAGTTTTCACAAATTTAAAAACATATCTCTTTTACTGGCTTTGAAGAATAGCCCTGACTATAAAATGTGTCTTTTTCTAAATGAAAAATTATTCTTCATCGTAATATCTATGTGTTTTTATCAGTTTTACTGATTTTGCTCTCCTTCTCCCTTTGACAGAGGTAAAATAATTGAAACATCAATTCTGCAAATTAAATACAATATGAAAAATACTAGTATGCATACATATTTAATAACTGATCTCTATAGCATATACATTAATGAACACAAAAATTACATATATACCAATTTATCATACAACATGATCTTATCTAAGTACTCCATAGGACTCAAATCAAATAAACTGTACCATCAGATTGGAGACCACATTTTAAACCCATTCATTTCCATAAAATTTATGTAGCCATTAAGTAGTAAAACTGAACTGCTTTAATAATCACTTAGTATTTTTTTAATATACCTGTTTGAATTTCAAATTCATTGATTTTGATGAGTAATTTTTTAATGAAAATTAAATAATATTTCATAAGAGAATACTCATTGAAATTTGAGAATAACCCATAAAACTTTGAATCGCTTGTGTTCCATTTTCTGGTTTATTTCCTCTTGTACCCCATCTTAGAAATCTGTCTTGCTCAGTGGCATCAAACTAATATCCATGATAAGAAATTAGCATTGAATTTTTACAGAAAGTCTTGAAAATAAAGATGTAAGGACCCAAGGAAGAAGTTCTTACTGTATCTTAGTCATCACTGTAGCTCCTGTAGCTCCTAACAACATGATGCTCTCAATGGAATTTCACTCCCTCACTCTTTCCATCACAGATTTTCTGAATGCCAACAAATATGTGCCCAGTTCTGCACCAACCACTGGGTTAAACAACGAATAAGACCTGGTTCCTTCTAAGGAGGTGAGAGTCTACCAAGGGATATGGGTCATAAAGGGAATTACAATAAATTTACCATAAATGTTTGGCAAGGGACTGCAGTTCACTTGAGAGGGAATGAGTCAGGTAGGGCAACAAATATCTGTGCAGTGCTGTCACCTGTTTCACCTGCTTGTAAGGCCAACTCTAATTCCATTTTTCTATGTGTTGGAACACAATATAAAATAACAGCTTACTCAGAAATGAGCCAAATGTAAAACTAAACATTTGTTTTTGATTATTGAGGAACTAGTTCTCCTGTTGTTAAAACTTTTATATTAACTACAAGCACTTCTGCTGATGGCCCCATCGTTAATCCACAAATCCAGGGAGTGATGGTTCCCTAAAGGACTCATGAAAAACTTAATTAAGATAACTGCCAAAAAAAATCCAGTTTTTTTTGTTTGTTTTTTGTTTTTGGGGTATGCGGGCCCTCACTGTTGTGGCCTCTCCCATTGCAGAGCACAGGCTCCAGATGCACAGGCTCAGCGGCCATGGCTCACAGGCCTAGCCGCTCCGCGGCATGTGGGATCTTCCCGGATGGGGGCATGAACCCGCGTCCCCTTCATCGGCAGGCGGACTCTCAACCACTGTGCCACCAGGCAAGCCCAAAATCCAGTTTTTAAGTATACAAAGTCTACTTTTGGATGAAGTAAACTAGCGTGTACACGTGTGCATGCATGTGTGTGCATCTGTTTAATTTAAATATGCAATAGGATTTCCCAACTTCTGGGTCATTTCACCAAGTTCTATTGCCCTTTTTTGCTTCTTGGTACACTGACTAATAATAGTATTGAGCAACTGATTCATTTTGTTCTGGATTAGGCAGTACTGTGACTCTAATTACATTTGTTTTCTTATGTTTAAGAGCAATAAATTATTAATTCTCTTGAAAATATTTTAAATTGCTCAAGTTTAAAGAAAAATGTGTAACAAGATAAGCCTCTCTGACTTTTTTATCTTGGCCTATTCTAACCTTCATTATATTTTGAACAATTCTGGGGATATTAAGTTTTATTTTAATTTTTAGCTCTTTGTATGATTGTAAGTTTATAAGCAAAAGAGCGCTAAGCAAAAAAAAAAAAAAAAGTTGCTATTTAATTTTATCTAAAAATATTAGTGCTCCTAAGTAGTAACTGAATAAAGGTTTGCACTTGTTTCAGATTTTGAGAAACAGATTCTTCTAATTACTTCAATATTTACCTAATAGTATATAGATATCTATTTATTCTCACCATGATCAAATTGGACACCTTTGCATAAATAGCCAGATAACCAAGAGAACTAGATTCTGATTCTCTCTCTCTGTGACTCAAGAAATACACTTAAAACTTTCTCCTTTCATATGTAAAAAGTGGAGTGGGGAAACTTTTTTAAATCTCTAAGTCACCTTTCATCTTTTCTGCATTTTTAGTCATTTTTTAAAAATTCTTTGTACCCTAGGCACTGGGCTGTAAATTAAGAATACAAAGGTGAATAAATAATATATGGTCTCCACCCTAAAGGGTTCAGAGTCTATTAGGGGAGAGAGAACTATGAACATAATTGTAGTTCTATTTGAAAAAGACAATAATAGTTAATATTTAATGAATCTTAAGTATGTGCCAGGTTCTGTGCTAAGTATTCGGCATATAGTACTTAATTTTTTTCTTCGCAATAAAATAGTCATTAAGGAAACACCATCATTACTTGCATTAAACAGATGAAGACACAGAAGCCTAGAGAGTTTGTGTGACTCGACCAAAGTCACACAGTTCAACATGAGTAGAGGACAAGCTGAGATGTGAATTCTGGTGGCCTGACTTCAGGGCCCATGGCCTTAACCATTGGGTATACTGCATCCAAGAGGAAGAATAATACTATAGAATGTCATGAAGATGCAGGTAAAACCAACAAGGGAGCAGAGATGGCCATACATTCCTGTTTGGTTGGGACAGTTTGTTTTACTCATGTTTTCCTAGGATCATTTTTAATAGTGCCCCTCAAAAAGTCTCATGAGGATGATAATCGTATGGTCATCCTATTCATAGAGGAGGTTGCATTTGAGCTTACATTTAAAAAAGCACGGACTTCCCTGGTGGTCCAGTGATTAAGAATCTGCACTTGCAATGCAGGGGGCACAGGTTTGATCCCTGGTCGGGGAACTAAGATCCTACATGCCATGCGGCATGGCCTAAAAAATTAAAAATAATAAAAATTAAAAAGCAAATGGGAATTTGCCAGCTGGAGAATGGATGGTTCAGGGAAGAAGGAGGCTGCTCCAGGCAAAGGGAATACAAAACACCAAGGCAAGGAAGTGGAGTACAGCTCAGGAAGGAAGGGCCTCAGTGCTGGAGTAGAAGGCCTGGGGACAGACCTCAGCCCACCGCTAACTAGCTGCAAATATTCCCTACACCACAGCTAGAGGGAGCTTTCAAAAACAAATGATATTGTGCCAGTCCTCTGACAAAATCTTGTCAGTGGCCTCCCATTACTCTTAGAATAAAGCCTGAAGTCCTTACCATGACCTACAAAGCCCCACGGGATCAGCTTTGCCCCTGTCTCCAACCCCGTGCTCACTGTGCTCCAGCCTCACTCTCTCCTCTATGGCCAACTTCAAGCTTTCACATGACTTCCCAACTCCTCAGAGAGGAACTTTCCTGCCTAAAGTAGTCCTCCCCACACCCAGCTCCACTGAATTATCTATCCCAGCACCTTGCTTAGGTCCCTTATAGCTTCGTCCCATCAGTTAACTATTTTGAGTATATATGTTGTGTATTTATTGGTCATCTGGCTCTGACATTAGAATGTCAACCATCAAAGGTAAGAGCCTTAACTGTCATGTTCTCAGGAATTGATATATTGCTCTTGCCAGCAAAGTGACCTGCAACATACAGATGTTTTATGAATTATAACTGAATGAATGAAGTGTTAGGTGTGAAAGAAAAATCAAAACAGAGTCGGCATTGCTAAGAGGGCTCTGGAAGATGGAGCAGGGAGGACACTGAGGAAGTGTGGCTTATGCACATCTCACCCTGGATGGAATCTGGCCTTTGATCACTTACTGTCTTAACAAAGGCATCCAGAACATCTGCCAGAAACTCAAGATACTTATCAGACCCTAAAATAACTCATGATAGTCTATCCACTTATCAGACCCTACCCTAAAACAACTCATGATTTCTTAAGGACAAATATGTTCTTACTCGCATCAGAGTCAACCACAGTTCTCGCCAGGCAACTTTTAACAACCGTGTGGCTTTTTGTGTTTATGAACCCCTGACTCTTTTTCTTCCCCTGAACACTCTCAAGGTTACCTGAATCTGTGCCTCTCAAATTGCAATTCTTAAGACCCCAAATAAACTCTTTTCTTATTTGCAGCCTCCTACCTTATGTTTTGGTTGACAAGGTACTATAGTGAGTGTACTACACCCCAAGAGTCCTTGCATTTTTAAAGAAGATGAAAACAGAAGGCAATGTCTAACATATGGGAATAACACTCTAATGTTAAATTTGAAGGCGTATGTGGGAAAGAGACTCTTCTAAATACTTCTATCTTTACCTGACGATATATTCAATTCTGCCAACCACTTAACTGCCATAGCCATTATTAAGGACACTCACAACAGCTACTACAATCACTGTCACCATCTGTTGAATTATATTATATGCCAAGTACCTTATATACATTATTAGCTAATTTTTTATTTGCTTTAGGGTAGTGATACCTTTCTTGTTCCTTCACTCCATTATACTAATCAAGGGCCTAAATATTGAAAATAATGACTACCTATCTGTTTCCTAGTGTACCTAAGAGAATAGAATAGAAAATCAGAATAGCTTATTTCTCTTTTGCAAAGTAAATATTACACATTTTTAAACATTACATATATTAATTTCATTGGCACTCTTGGTAAACTAATAAGGACATAGTTATCTTTAGTGTACTTTAAGGTAGGATTTTTTTTAACACTCACTAAAGTAAATTCAAAAGAGACTCGCAGGCATATAAACAAAAAGGTGAGAAGTTTTTAAGGGTATACGACACACAGCAGGTTATATGAAACAACTGGAAGTGTTATAAAAATGAGAACAGCCTGTTAAGATAATGAAAATTGGAAAATATTAGCAAACAGGAATTATATTAGGAAGAGAAACACATTAAGGAAAGCATAAGAGACTTTTTGTAATGACTTTTTTTAAATTCTCTCCCCAGCCTTTGTTGTTATTTGCTAATGTACTTTGTGAAGGTTGAAAACTAAAGTTTATTTTCTTGTTAGCTTCATTCTTTTCCACAGGCAGATATCAACTCTTTTCCTGGACCCTCGCTTCAGAAATAAATAGATCTAAAATAAATATGGTATATATTTCCCCTTTTAGTACTTACATATTCATTAGTATCACAATGAAATCAAAATAGCTTAGGGTAAAATGTATATTACCTACAGAAGCAATTGTAAAGAGAAAAGCATTCTGGGATAGTTGTGTTCTAAGAATTTTCTTCATTATTATCATATAGATCTTTCTATTAAAAAAATTCAGGTGGAACAAAATAATTTAAATAGCCAAGCTTTGATTGTTTTTTCATTCTGGAGCACCAACATAAACAGCAATGAATAATGACTAAACATCTTTGACACTATCATATGACACTATCTTTAGGCTCTGAGGATACAAAGAATTTTAGGCAAGGGCCTTGCTATATGATGAGGAAAATATCCAGGTAGGTACACAGAACATACATGTGCCTGCAATCAACAACAAATCAACCACAAAATTTAGATGATAAAGGAATTGAGGCATAAAAGGAAAGAGTGAGGACAAGAAGACATTGGTTTTGCTAGTGGGATGAGCTTGGATATGTTACTTACCCCCTATTAATAAAATGTTAGTAAGTAATAATAAACAAGGATTAAATAAGAATTAAACCAATTAATCTATATAAAATATTTAGCATATAATAAAAATCAACAAATGTTGGCAGTGGCTCTTTTAGGGGTAGTGGATGTCACTGCTAACAGTTAAGGCAGTTAGGTGGTAGGTTACAGAAGGTGTAGATAGTTTGTAACATTGCCTAGAAAATCTGAAGTCCTCACATCTGTCACATCTGACATAATGACAGCATCCCACACCTGTCACACTAGGTTCCCAGGGTGTATGTGAGGTGTCCCCAGGCTGTGCTGAAATGTGTCAGTATCACACACATGTCGCACAAGGTTCCCCAGGTGTACACATGTGTGTGTCCCCTTGCTGGAGTGTCATCATCAGGCACCCTGAAATATGTTTTTAGGCTGTATGGCTGTGTGCTATGAAAACTCAGTCACACAGTGAGTTTCCAGGTGAGTCGAATACAAATTTCTTAAAAAGAGGCTTCATTCTCCCTGTTGAAAATGAGGAAACAGATCTCTCCCTCTGTTTTATCAGAATATATGCCTTAGAAGACCTCTAAATGCTTTCTCATCTCTTTAAAATGTATCCCACTAGAGAGGAACCTTCAAGATGGTGGAGGAGTAAGACGTGGAGATCACCTTCCTTCCCACAAATACATCAAAAATACATGTACAGGGCTTCCGTGGTGGCGCAGTGGTTAAGAATCTGCCTGCCAATGCAGGGGACACGAGTTCAAGCCCTGGTCCAGGAAGATCCCACATGCCGCAGAGCATCTAAGCCCGTGTGCCACAACTACTGAGCCTGCATTGTAGATACCTCAAGACACAATTACTGAGCCCGCATGCCTAGAGCCCATGCTCCACAACAGGAGAAGCCACCACAATGAGAAGCCCACTCACCACAACGAAGAGTAGCCCCTACTCACCACAACTAGAAAAAGCCATGGTCAGCAACAAAGACCCAACTCAGCCAAAAATAAATAAATAAATAAACAAATTTATTTTTTAAAAAAAATCTACATGAGGAACAACTCCTACAGAACACCTACTGAGCGCTGGCAGAGGACCTCAGACTTCCCAAAAGGCATGAAAACCCCCACATACCTGGGTAGGGCAAAAGAAAAAACACAGACAAAAGAATAGGGATGGGATCTGCACCTCGGGGAGGCAGCTGTGAAGGAGGAAAAGTTTCCACACACTAGGAAGCCCCTTCACTGGGGGAGACGGGGGGTGGCGAGGGGGCAAGCTTCGGAGTCACGGAGGAGAGTGCAGCAACAGGGGAGCAGTGGGCAAAGCGGAGAGATTCCCACACAGAGGATCAGTGCTGACCAACACTCACCAGCTTGAGAGGCTTGTCTGCTCACCCACCGGGGCGAGTGGGGGCTGGGAACTGAGGCTTTGGCTTCAGAGGTCAGACCCCAGGGAAAGGACTGGGGTTGGCTGCATGAAGGCAGCCTGAAGGGGGCTAGTGCCCAACAACTAGCCAGGAGAGAGTCAGGAAAAATGTCTGGACCTGCTGAAGAGGCAAGAGACCATGGTTTCAGGGTGCGTGAGGAGAGGGTATTCAGAGCACCACCTAAACAAGCTCCAGAGATGGGCACGAGCTGCAGTTATCTGCTCGGACCCCAGAGATGGGCATGAAATGCTAACACTGCTGCCACTGTCACCAAGAATCCTGTGTGCAAGCACAGGTCACTACCCACACACCCCACCGAGAGCCTGTGCAGCATGACACTTCCAGGGTCCCAAGATCCAGGGACAACTTCCCTGGGAGAACACATGCTGCAACTCAGGCTGTTGCAATGTCACGCAAGTCTCTGCCACCACAGGCTTGCCCCGCATTCCAGTTATGACTACCATACCCCTCCCTCTAGCCGGCCTAAGAGAGCAAGAGAGCCCTTATCAGCCGCTGCTTTAACCTCCTCCTGTCTGGGCAGGGAACAGATTCCTGAGGGCAACCTACATGCGCAGGTGGGGCCTAAACCGAAGCTAAAACCCAGGAGTTGTGGGAACAAAGAAGAGAAAGGGAAATTTCTCCGTGCAGCCTCAGGAGCACTGGATTAATTCCTCACAATCAACTTGATGAGTTCTGCATCTGTGGAATACCTGAAGAGACAACAAATCATCCCAAAATTGAGGTAGTGGATTTGGCGAGCAACTGTAGACTTGGGGTTTGCTGTCTACGACTGATTTGTATCTGATTTTTATGTTTATCTTAGTTTAGTTTTTAGTGCTTGTTATGATTGGGGGATTTGTTTATTGGTTTGGTTGCTCTCTATTTTTTTATTACTTTTTTTTCTATATTTTTAAATTTCTTTTCTTCCTCTTTTTACTTCCTTTTCATCTGAGCCATGTGGCAGACAGAGTCTTGGTGCTCTGGCAGGGTATCAGGCCTGAGTCTCCAAGGTGGGGGAGCCAAGTCCAGGACATTGGTCCACCAAAAACCTCCCACCCCCACATAATATCAATCAGCAAGAGCTCTCCCAGAGATCTCCGTCTCAACACTGAGACCCAGCTCCACCCAATGGCCAGCAAGCTCCAGTGCTGGACACTCCATGCCAAACAATTAGCAAGACAGGAACAAAACCCCACCCATAAACAGAAAGGCTGCCTAAAATCATAATAAGGTCACAGACACCCAAAACACACCACTGGACGTGGTCCTGCCCACCAGAAAGACAAAATCCAGGCTTATCCACCAGAACACAGGCACTAGTCCCCTCCACCAGGAAGCCTACACAACCCACTGAAACAATGTCACCCACTAAGGGTATACACCAAAAACAATGGGAACTACGAACCTGCAGCCTGAAAAAAGGAGACCCCCCCCCCCAAACACAGTAAGTCAAGCAAAATGAGAGGACAGAAAAACACATGGCAGATGAAGGAATAAGGTAAAAAACCCATCAGACCAAACAAATGAAGAGGAAATAACCAGTCTACCCAGAAAAGAATTCAGAATAACGATAGTAAAGATGATCCAAAATCTTGGAAATAGAATGGAGGAAATACAAGAAATGTTTAACAAGGACCTAGAAGAACTAAAGAGCAAACAAACAATGATGAACAACACAATAAACAAAATTTAAAATTCTCTAGAAAGAATCAAGCAGAATAACTGAGGCAGAAGAATGGATAAGTGACCTGGAAGATAAAGTAGTGGAAATAACTGCAACAGAGAAGAATAAAGAAAAAAAGATTGAAAAGAAGTGAGGACAGTCTCAGAGACCTCTAGGAAAATGTTAAATGCACCAACATTCAAATTATAGGGCCCAAAATATAAGAAGAGAAAAAGGAATGGTCTGAGAAAATATTTGAAGAGATTATAGTTGAAAACTTCCCTAACGTGGGAAAGGAAATAGACAATCAAGTCCAGGAAGCACAGAGAGTTCCATACAGGATAAATCCAAGGAGAAACACACCAAGACACATATTAATCAAACTATCAAAAATTAAATACAAAGAAGAAATATTAAAAGCAGCAAGGGAAAAACAACAAATAACATACAAGGGAATCCCCATAAGGTTAACAGCTGATTTTTCAGCAGAAACTCTACAAGCCAGGAGTAACTGGCAGGACATATTTAAAGTGATGAAAGGGAAAAACCTACCAGCAAGATTACTCAACCCAGCAAGGATCTCACTCAGATTCAACAGAGAAATTTAAATCTTTACAGACAAGCAAAACTTAAGAGAATTCAGCACCACGAAGCCAGCTTTACAACAAATGCTAAAGGAACTTCTCTAGGCAGGAAACACAAGAGAAGGAAAAGACCTAAAAAACAATTCCAAAACAGTTAAGAAAATGGTAATAGGAACATACATATCAATAATTACCTTAAACGTAAATGGATTAAATGCTCCAACCAAAAGACATACTACTTGCTGAATGGGTACAAAAACAAGGCCCATATATATGCTGCCTGCAAGAGACCCACTTCAGACCTAGGAACACACACAGACTGAAAGTGAAGGGATGGAAGAAGATATTCTGTGCAAATGGAAATCAAAAGAAAGCTGGAGTAGCAATTCTCATAACAGACAAAATAGACTTTAAAATAAAGACTATACAAGAGACAAAGAAGGACACTACATAATGATCAAGGGATCAATCCAAGAAGAAGAAATAACAGTTGGAAAAATTTATGCAACAAACATAGGAGCACTACAATATATAATGCAAATGCTAACAACCATAAAAGGGGAAATCAACAGTGACACAATCATAGTAGGGGACATTAACACGCCACTTTCACCAATGGACAGATCATCCAAAATGAAAATAAATATGGAAACACAAGCTTTAAATGGCACATTAAACAGGATGGACTTAATTGATATTTATAGGACATTCCTTTCAAAAACAACACAATAAACTTTCTTCTTATGTGCTCATGGAACATTCTCTGGGATAGATCATATCTCGGGTCACAAATCAAGCCTCGGTAAATTTAAGAAAATTGAAATCATATCAAGTGTATTTCTGACCACAATACTATGAGACTAGATATCAATTACAGGAAAAAAAAAACTGTAAAAAATACAAACACATGGAGTTAAACAATACACTACTAAATAACCAAGAGATCACTGAAGAAATCAAAGAGGAAATCAAAAAATACCTAGAAAAAAAATGACAATGAAAACATGACAACCCAAAACCTATGGGATGCAGCAAAACCCATTCTAAGAAGGACGTTTATAGCAATACAATCCTACCTCAAGAAACAAGAAAAATCTCAAATAAACAACCTAACCTTACACCTAAAGCAATTAGAGAAAGAAGAACAAAAACAATAAACCCTGGGCTTCCCTGGGGGCGCAGTGGTTGGGAGTCCGCCTGCCAATGCAGGGGACACGGGTTCGTGCCCCAGTCCGGGAGGATCCCACATGCCGCGCAGCGGCTGGGCCCGTGAGCCATGGCTGCTGGGCCTGCTTGTCCGGAGCCTGTGCTCCGCAACGGGAGAGGCCACAACAGTGAGAGGCCCGCATACCACAAAAAAAAAAAACAAAAAAACAAACAAACAAACAAAAACAATAAACCCAAAGTTAGCAGAAGGAAAGAAATCATAAAGATGAGATCAAAAATAAATGAAAAAGAAAAAGAAATGAAAAAGAAATGAAGGAAAAAATAGCAAAGATCAGTAGAACTAAAAGCTGGTTCTTTGAGAAGATAACAAAATTGATAAACCACTAGCCAGACTCATCAAGAATAAAAGGAAGAAGGCTCAAACTAACAGAATTAGAAATGAAAAAGGAGAAGTAACAACTGACACTACAGAAATTCAAAGGATCATGAGAGATTAATATAAGTAACTATATGCCAATAAAATGGACAACCTGGAAGAAATGGACAATTCTTAGAAAAGCACAACTTTCCAAGATTGAACCTGGAAGAAATAGAAAATATGAACAGACAATCACAGGCACTAAAATTGAAACTGTGATTAAAAATCTTCCAACAAACAAAAGTCCAGGACCAGATGGCTTCACAGGTGAATTCTATCAAACATTTAGAGAAGAGTTAACACCTATCCTTCTCAAACTCTTCCAAAATATAGCAGAGGGAGGAACACTCCCAAACTCATTCTACAAGGCCACCATCACCCTGATACTAAAACCAGATAAAGATGTCAGAAAAAAACAAAACTACAGGTCAATATCACTAATGAACATAGATGCAAATATCCTCAACAAAATACTAGCAAACAGAATCCAACAGCATATTAAAAGGATCATACACCATGATCAAGTGGGGTTTAAACCAGGAATGCAAGGATTCTTCAATATACGCAAATCAATCAATGTGATACACCATATTAACAAATTGAAGGAGAAAAACCATATGGTCATCTCAATAGATGCAGAGAAAGCTTTCAACAAAATTTAAGAGCCATTTATGTTAAAAACCCTCCAGAAAGTAGGCATAGACGGAACTTTCCTCAACATAATAAAGGCCATATATGACAAACCCACAGCCAACATCGTCCTCAATGGTGAAAAACTGAAAGCATTTCCACTAAGATCAGGAGCAAGACAAGGTTGTCCACTCTCACCAATATTATTCAACATAGTTTTGGAAGTTTTAGCCATGGTAATCAGAGAAGAAAAAGAAATAAAAGGAATCCAAATCAGAAAAGAAGTAAACTGTCACTGTTTGCAGATGACTTGATACTATACATAGAGAATCCTAAAGATGCTACCAGAAAACTACTAGAGTTAATCAATGAATTTGGTAAAGTTGCAGGATACAACATTAATGCACAGAAATCTCTTGCATTCCTATACACTGATGATGAAAAATCTGAAAGAGAAATTAAGGAAACACTCCCATTTACCTTTGCAACAAAAAAGAATAAAATACCTAGGAAAAAAACTACCTAAGGAGACAAAAGATCTGTATGCCGAAAACTATGACACTGATGAAAGAAATTAAAGATGATACAGACAGATGGAGAGATATACCATGTTCTTGGACTGGAAGAATGAACATTGTGAAAATGACTATACTATCCAAAGCAATCTACAGATTCAATGCAATCCCTATCAAACTACCTATGGCATTTTTCACAGAACTGGAACAAAAAATTTCACAATTTGTATGGAAACACAAAAGACCCTGAAGAACCAAAGCAATCTTGAGAGAGAAAAACGGAGCTGGAGGAATCAGGTTCCCTGGCTTCAGACTATACTACAAAGCTACAGTAATCAAGACAGTATGGTACTGACACAAAAACAGAAAGATAGATCAATGGAACAGGATAGAAAGTCCAGAGATAAACCCAAGCACATATGGTCACCTTATCTTTGCTAAAGGAGGCAAGAATATACAATGGAGAAAAGACAGCCTCTTCAATAAGTGGTGCTGGGAAAACTGGACAGCTACATGTAAAAGAATGAAATTAGATCACTTCCTAACACCATACACAAAAATAAACACAAAATGGATTAAAGATCCAAATGGAAGGCCAGACACTATAAAACTCTTAGAGGAAAACATAGGCAAAACACTCTGTGACATAAATGACAGCAAGTTCCTTTTTGACCCACCTCGTAGAGAAATGGAAATAAAATCAAAAATAAAGAAATGGGACCTAATGAAATTTAAAAGCTTTTGAACAGCAAAGCAAACCATAAACAAGATGAAATTACAACCCTCAGAATGGGAGAAAATATTTGCAAATGAAGCAACTGACTAAGGATTCATCTCCAAAATATACAAGCAGCTCATGCAGGTCAATATCAAAATAATAATAATAATAATAATAACAACCCAATCCAAAAATGGGTGGAAGATCTAAATAGACATTTCTCCAAAGAAGATATACAGATTGCCAACAAACATATGAAAGAATGCTCAACATCACTAATCATTAGAGAAATGCAAATCAAAACTACAATGAGGTATTACCTCATATCAGTCAGAATGGCCATCATTAAAAAACCTACAAACAATAAATGCTGGAGAGGGTGTGGAGAAAAGGGAACCCTCTTGCACTGTTGGTGGGAATGTAAATTGATACAACCACTATGGAGAACAGTATGGAAGTTCCTTAAAAAACTAAAAATAGAACTACCATAGGAACCAGCAATCCCACTACTCGGCATATACCCTGAGAAAACCATAATTCAAAAACAGACATATACCACAATGTTCATTGCAGCACTACTTACAATAGTCAGGACATGGAAGCAACCTAAGTATCCATGGACAGATGAATGGATAAAGAAGATGTGACACATATATACAATAGAATATTACTCAGCCATGAAAAGAAATGACATTGAGTTATTTGTAGTGAGGTGAATGGACCTAGAGTCTGTCACACAGAGTGAAGTCAGAAAGAGAAAAACAAATACCATATGCTAACACATACATATGGAATCTAAAAAAAAATAAAAGGTACTTATGAACCTAGGGGGAGGACAAGAATAAAGATGCAGACATAGAGAATGGACTTGAGGACACGGGGAGGGGGGAGGGTAAGTTGGGACGAAGTGAGAGAGTGGCATGGACATATATACACTACCAAATGTAAAATAGATAGCTAGTGGGAAGCAGCCGCATAGCACAGGGA
The DNA here is from genome assembly GCF_949987515.2 of Delphinus delphis. Taxonomy (NCBI): domain Eukaryota; kingdom Metazoa; phylum Chordata; class Mammalia; order Artiodactyla; family Delphinidae; genus Delphinus; species Delphinus delphis. The sequence continues at coordinate 36,773,076 of NC_082687.1, read as the reverse complement.
GATCAGCTCGGTGCTTTGTGTCCACCTAGAGGGGTGGGATAGGGAGGGTGGGAGAGAGGCACAAGAGAGAGGGGATATGGGGATATATGTATACGTATAGCTGATTCATTTTGTTATACAGCAGAAACCAACACAACATTGTCAAGCAGTTATACTAGTTATACTCCAATAAAAGTGTTAAAAAATAAAATATAAAAAAAATAAAATGTATCTCACTAAAGACTAGCTAGGCCTTTATTCAGCTGACCTTTTTTTTTTCTTCTTTTTTGTCTTTTTTTTTTTTCAGTTTTATGACCCAGGAATGTATTTCTCAAGTACCTGGAAGCCATCTTTTTCAAATGTACACATCAAGGAAATAGCTCCTCCCCCTAACAGTTCCCACGGGCCGGTAGGAGTCTAACCTCAGTGGGCATCTTGTTCCAATTTGCAACACTCACTCCTGTCATAAAGATATGAGAAGTTTGTTATTCCTCTGGATGGAGCCCATAAGCTAACAGATAGTCACCCTAATTACCAGGTGAAGTTAGGATGAACTATGTGTGACAATTGGTACTATCAAGTCCCGTTGAGGACTAGTCATCGTTTATCTTGATAACTTGTATGTAATGGGTTATATTTGCTTGGCTACATAGAAAGGAGAAATTTTTTTTTCTGTTTTGCAATGTCTTAGCATATTGCTTGTGATTCACATCACATTCTGGTTTAACACTTATTCAATAATACAAGTGTTTGTGCCTCTAGTTTAAAAAAGGAAAATCTGGAGGCTTCTATTCAAGAAAAAAATTGCAGATGTTATTTTGTGTGAAGAGAATCATACAGGGAGAGTGAGAATGGTGTGGGGCTTCACCTGTTGTGGAGTATAAGTATTAAGTAGCCTGGTTTTCCTGGAAGGCAGACCCATATAAGAAGTGGGTAAAAGTGCGGGAGACTTCCATTGCCAGGCAAAGCATTCTATCCCATGGGGAAAAGAGAGTCAACAAAATTTTGCACAGGGGAGAGGCATGGGTAAAGAGATCATTTTAAGGAAAGTAACCTAAATGTAGTATACAAGATGTATTAAAAAGGTGAAGACTTGAGAGATCCACAAACAAATTAGGAGACTGTTGTAATTTCATATAAAGGAAGTGCATCTAAGACTACTTTCCCTTTATGAGGCTGAAGATGCCTTATAAAAATACCTATGGTGGGACTTCCCTGGTGGTCCAGTGGTTAAGAATTCACCTGCCAATGCAGGGGACACGGGTTCAAGCCCTGGTCCGGGAAGATGCCACATGTTGCGGAGTAACTAAGACCTTGTGCCACAACTACTGAAGCCTGAAGCCCACATGCCTAGAGCCCGTGCTCCACAATGAGAGAAGCCACCCACAAGGAGAAACACATGCACCGCAAGGGAGGAAGAGTAGCCCTCCCTCACCGCAACTAGAGAAAGCCCGCACGCAGCAACAAAGACCCAATGTGCCCAAAAATAAATTAATTAACTAATTAAAAATTTTAAAATTACCTATGGTGATATTCTGACAGCTTGTGGAATTCCACCAAACTTCACTTCCCACCCTCCACTTTAGAACCATTTCTTCAGGTCTTACGTCCCCTGTTTCCACTGCTTTGTCTCTACTTTAGAGCCTCACACTCTATCTAGCATCTTTGTGAAGGAGTCCTCGTCAGGTTGGCTGCCTGCTCTCACTTTGGGTCTCACCACTGGAAGCTACCTACCTGCACCAGTCCATCTTATCCTTCTGTTTAAAAAACCTGCTTGAATCCAGAGAAGATGAATCCGAAAAAAGAAATTGTGACTAATTTGATTTGGAGAAATGGAGAGAGAAAAACTAAAGCTGACTTCAGTGACTCAGCATAACTGGCCATAAGAAATATGTCCAGCTGGCAGACTGAGGGGAAGAAATAAATCTCAGGGAAAAGTGTCACAGCCAGGGTAGAAGATTGAGGAGCATCTCAGTGAGCCTCCTGAGGAAAGACTCTTGTGAGGAAATGGCAAAGTGTCAAGGACTAAGCCCACATTCAGGGCAAGGAGGAAGAAGCATAACCAGCAAGAAGACACAGGATTGACAAAGACAAGAAGCATTTAGATAGTGAAAGCCAAGAAAAGGAAGAATCAACACTTAGAGGCACTGAAAACCGCAAAGAGGCCAATAAGAAGGACTGATAGAATCCCTTTTTTTCCTAATAGAGTTTAATTTCCTAAAACATTGCTTGTTGTGTTAACAGTAGATAATACAAGTAGTAATCTTAAAATAAAATGACTATCAGTTCCAACATCACTTCTAATATTGAAATGTGTCTCTACTGGAAGCGATATGTGTTAGTTTAGCTCATTTTTAAAAGCTTATATATATATATATATATATACACAAAATGACTCCAAGTATTTTTCTATTTTCCAAATAAAAAGAAATTTACACTTTAGTGTTTTCACTAAACTACTAAAAATATGTCTCTTTTGTCTGTTGGAGATTTCAGTGTTTCTAAGATCTTTCTGCAAACGACCCAGTTTTATGACTTAAGCACCCTGCCTAACCTATGGCTTCCCTTCTCTTCTTGAACTCATTTCTTTTTTTTTTTTTTTTTTTTTTGAACTCATTTCTTCCACAGCAATGTCACAGAGAGCTATATGCTAAATATATGTCACAAATAAAGATTTTTTCCTAGACTCAGTCTAAACTAAGCCATGCTAAAAATTCCTGCATTTCAAATATTTCTTTCAAAAAGTCTTTGTATATCTTTCCTTTTCAGTATTTTAGTCTCTTGTGGTTTAATCTAAAAGAATAAATCAATTTTAGTTATTCTTATTTATGGTATATTACTGTCAAGTTTGCCTTCTATACTATTTATCAAATATAATCCTAAAGTTTCCCTTTTCTCTAAATGCAATGTACTTACATTCTCTTCTTTTTTTTTATTTTTTATTTATTTTGGCCACGCTGCATGTGGGATCTTAGTTCCCGAACCACGGATCAAACCCACACCCCCTGCAGTGGAAGCATGGAGTCTTAACCACTGGATGGTCACCATTGGACAGCCAGGGAATTCCCTCCCTTTTCTTTATTTTTTTTTAAATTTATTTATATTATTTTATTTTTGGCTGTGTTGGGTCTTTGTTGCTGCACGTGGGCTCTGTCTAGTTGCAGTGAGTGGGGGCTACTCTTTTTTTTTTTTTTTTTTTTTTTTTTTTTTTTTTGCAGTACACGGGCCTCTCACTGTTGTGGCCTCTCCCGTTGCGGAGCACAGGCTCAGCAGCCATGGCTCACGGGTCCAGTTGCTCAGTGGCATGTGGGATCTTCCCAGACCGGGGCTCGAACCCATGTCCCCTGCATCGGCAGGCGGATTCTTAACCACTGCGCCACCGGGGAAGTCCCCTCCCTTGTCTTTAAATGTTTATTTTTATTATGATTAAAGGACTTGGTATTCAGAATAATTGGTCAACCACTATAGACTGGATTTTTAAGTCTTTTTCAAAATAAAAGTGCAGGGACAGTATGAACTTTGCCCAACACCCAAATTCTGACTTTCTCTTTAAATGCTCTTAAAACCTTAGACAGACACAAAGCCAGAACACATCAAATTTGACACTGTCTCATGGTAAATAACAAGAATAATTACCATTTGTTGGAGGTCACTATGTGCCAGGCAATAGGCAAAAGCTTTACATACACTGTTTTATTTAATCCTCACTACTTCTTAATAGAGTGGGTAACATCATCCTTATGCAGAAAAGGTAGCTGAAGCTCAAAGATGTTAACGCGAGCCCAATTATATCACTATAGTTGGGAATCTATATTGGAATATATATTCAACCTAGCTTTGCCTGATTTCAGAGTGCATGCTTTCAAATATATACATGCCCTCCCCTGAAAATCATCCTAAAATTTGAAAAACAGTTATAAATATCCAATGTAAATGTGTTTGAACTCTGTTGTAGTTTTAAGAACCAAATTATATTGGTGGATGATACTAAAATGGCAACGATTATTAACCTGAATTCACCTAAGTAAACATTTTTTAAAAGCTGCATTAAAAATTGTATAGTTCAGGGCTTCCCTGGTGGCGCAGTGGTTGGGAGTCTGCCTGCCGATGCAGGGGACGTGGATTCGTGCCCCGGTCCGGGAGGATCCCGTGTGCCGCGGAGCAGCTGGGCCCGTGAGCCATGGCCGCTGAGCCTGCGCGTCCGGAGCCTGTGCTCCGCAGCAGTGTGTGTGTGTGGCGTGGGGGGCACAGCAGTGGGAGGCTCATGTACCGAAAAAAAACAAACAAAAATAGATGCATTTTAAATATTTGAACTAATTTTTCAAATTGTTTATTTAAAACAAAAAATTTGCTCTACCATCCAGTTAAGCAGATATTTTCATTATGTTTGCTGTAACTTATCCTCTCTATGAAATGAGATTACAAAGTCACTTAAAGACTATGTCCTACTGTAATCTGCATGATATTCTGCTCAATGTTGGCATTCTGTTAATATTTACTAATAAAGGAATTTAAACCACAGAAACAAGCAGAGAGAACCAACTAGTTCTCAAACTAGAACAACATTACCAAAAAGCATTCAGCAGAAAATTAGTGCATGAGAATGGTCCAAGAAAAAAGATGGAGGATGGATGGACCAGGATGCAGTTTCAATGAAAATAATCAGGAATCAATTTTGTGATTTCAAAATATTCTTACCCACAAAGGAGATTTTTCTGCAGGTCATCAATTCTAGGACTCATTTCTTTTACCTTTCAACATTTCTGAAATTAGATATGTCTTACACTTGACTTCAATCATAATCCTCAACGTTTTTTTTTTTTCTTTCCTAGTGGTGCATAAAATAAATGGGACATTTACAATAGATAGTATGGTAGCCAGCATCCAAAATGGCTCCCAGTGACCCCTACCTCCTGGCATTCACAACCTCAGGTAGACATCTCCAACACCGTACCAGGGCGATCGATGTAACCAATAGAATACGGTAGAAGTGATAGTATGTCATTTCCAAGATTAAGTTATAAAAGACACTGCTGCTTTTGTCTTGGTATCTCCTCTCATCAGTCACTTTGCACTTTGAGGAAGTCCGCTGCTATGTCATGAACACTGCCTTGGAGAGTTCACATGGCAAGGAACTGAGACCTTTTGTTAACAGCCAGCAAGGAGCTGAAGGCTCTTGCCAACAACCTAATGAGTAAGCCATCTTGGAAGCAGATCTTCCAGCCCTGGTGAAAGTATCAGGTAAAAAGAAAGTAACCGCTGCATGGCTGACACCTTGACCACCACCTCATGACAGACCCTGAATGAGAACCACCTTATGTTGCTCCAGGTTTCCTGACCCTTAGACACTGCGTGTATTAATAAATGTCTGCTAATTTGGGGAATAATTTGTTATGCAGCAATAGATAATTAATAGAGATAGTCTCTTAGATTCAATGAAATAGAATAAAGAAGATTTGTGGGAGGGATTTATTTAGAGAGATCTTAAGAGTACTGTAAGTCCAGTCCCAGTCCAGCCCCATCTGCTACCCCAGATGATGGGGTAGCATCATCACCAAAGAGAACTGAGAAGGATGGAGAGATGCTTGTCCTTCATTTCATATCTATGAAAGGGGTTTTAATAGTACTAGTCAGAGTGCATGTAACTACTGCAGTTGGGCACACGAAGTGAACTGGAGGGTGATTCCCACTTGAAGAGCCAATAAGCATGAAACTATGCTTGGCTGCTGTGGCAGGAAAGAGGGAAAAGTGGCTACCTTGGCTTGGCCTCAAGACCTTGAGCTTGTCAGGCCAAGAGATATGTTGATACACTCCAAGGTATAGATGAATCTTGGAAGTGGGCCACCTGAAAAAAAAAGTGGCCTGCAGCCAATTAAACTTGGCAGGAGGACCAGCTGGAAGAGTCATAGGGCTCAACAGAGTGAGTATATATAAAGCAGATCAGCAGAAAACCAAGGCTGAGAGGGAAACTGAAGCAGGAAAAATAGAGCCTCACTGCCTGTGTCAGAAAAGATGCAAGGAAACTTCCAAATCACTCAGGGGAGAAAGACCCAGCATCAGACCTCTGCCAAACCTAGAAAGCATAAAGCCATGCTATGGCAAGGTAAATTAAGAATTTTCAGTCCCCCTTTCCTTCCCTCCTTCCCTCCTCCTACTCCAACTGAAGATCTTGTAAAAGCAGGTAGCTAGAGAGAGAGAGAGAGAGAGAGAGATACTTCCCCACAGCTAGCCCGAGCTAGGGGAGGGAAAAAGATTTTAATAACTGACCTAAGGTGCTGTTTCCAACTTAAAGTAAATAAATTACTTTACTACTGAGTAACCAGAAAATCTAGCTCTGTCCAGTTTTCATCCAGGAGCTAGGGAATCACATTCCCCACTGAAAAAATTGTAGAGAGATAGTGGGAGACAAAAATAAATTTGCATTTGTATTGCATCCCACAGATTGTGCTGGTCAAACATACCAGCTCCACAAGTCTGGGAAATGTTGCATACTACAGCTCCCCTTTAGGGACACATAAAGTATCTGAAAAACATATCAGGAAAGTTGCATGCTTAGCTTTCTTAAACCTGTATATCCCAAACTTGTTTGAGCATGGATCCCTTTCTGTTCACTTACAATCTAGGTTCTAGAATCAGTTCTTGTGCAAGTCACTTTGCTCATTTCAGCCTGGATTTCCCCATCTTGGAAATAGAGATAGTAATAGTACCTATTTCATATATCATTTGAGAGCATGAAATAGTTCAATGTATATAAAGTACTTGGCACATAATAAGTATCCTAAAAAGGCTAAGGAGGGGAAAAATCTGCAGAAAGTTGGTACCTAGTTTTTTTCATTTTTTCAACTTGATCACTTTTGTCAAGGAAAATATTAAAGTTACGTTAAATGATCAAATGTGGTTTCCAAGTCAATAAACACTGTCTATGTCACCCTCGTAACTCTGCAACTCAGAGTTGTGTTGGTAGCTCAGGGTCTTGTACCCTCCTGATCTCTTGTTTCTCATAGTTGCCCTCCTTGTAGCTACACTCATATTCCCATGGATCAAAATTACTTCTTTGTTTCATCAGGATATTCCTTCCTTCAGAGAGTAGGTGGTCTTTGAACTGCTAAAAACAAAGGCTTTGTCTTATTTATCTCTGAATCCACAGCACCTACCTAAGTCCTATTACATATAAGATATCCAAGGAATAATTAAGGAGAGAAAAAAGAAAAGGAGAGAGAAAAAGGAGAAAAGAAAGAGGGTTAAAATATTTTGCCTTAATATGTGAAAAACAGATTGCACAAAGTTCTCTAGCATATATTGACAGCTTAAATAAGTTGAACTAATTCACATAAATATAGCTTTCATTTTATATTTCTCCCTTGAATATGTTGAAAATTTTATACTCTAATTCGTTATTTTAGTGATTACCCTAAAATATAAAATGGATGTTTATCTTAATATCAGATGATATAACACTCTTCCCTTCCTCTCAATTATTATAAGGACTATGAACACTTTAACTCAAGCTATACCTTTTCATCTTGAAAGCTACTGCTTTCCAGTATTTTAACTTACCTTCTTCTTTTTTACGCCACAAATTAGGTATCGTTCTTGATGTCTAACATGCTCAATGGTTATTTAAATTTATGTACATGTTTCCCGTTTCTTTGCTCACGTTTTCTTCTCAGCTCTTCCTTCTGAAATTATTTTGCTTCTTCTTGAAGTAAATCTTCTAGAATTTCCTCTAATGAGCATTTAGTATACAATTGTTATTGAGAGAGTTTTACATGGCATAGAATTCTAGATTAATAAGAATTTTATCTCAGCTCCTTAAAAGTTGTATTACAATGTCTTCTGGCTCCTATTGTTGCTGTGTAGAAATTAACTGTAAGTAATTATCATTCAGCTTTTAAGATCTTCACTTGTCTTTGAGGTTCTACATTTGCAGTAGGATAGATCTCAGTGTGGATTCATCTTTAAAGATTCTTCTAGGGGTTCATTCTAGAATTTGAGTTTCAAACCCTTCAACATTTTGTATAATCCTCTCTATTATCTCTTTAAAATATTGTCTCTTCCCCATTTTCTCTAGTCTCTCTCTGGTACTCCAATTAGATATATATTATGCCATCTTACTCTATCTTACATATCATGTACCTCTTTTTCATAGTTTCTAACTTTACAGGTCTATTCTTCAAGACATGTTACACTTCATTATTCCTTTCCTTATCACATCAAATCTGCTGTGTAAACAGTCTTTTGGGTTTCACACAAACTTTTATATATACTTCATTTCCAGAAGCCCTTCTTGTTTTTTTTTTAAATCTAAATGGTTAGTTTTGGTAGACTATTGTTTTCTATGGTATTTATGATAGTATCCTGCATCTTCTTTAAAAATATTAAATATCCATACTTGCATTTAGTATCTGATAACTTCCAATACCCAGTCTTTGCTGGTCTGATTCTGTAGTTTGATATTTTTACTGGTCTTTGCTCATGGTTCCACGTACATTTTATGATTTTTATTGCCTGCTTATATGCATAGGAATTTTATCTGAAGGACAGCACTGAAGCTTGAGTTTACAATGAATTCCTCCAGAGAGATTTGCCTTTGATTTTGCTTAGGGCGTAGGAATACCCAAAGCCTGAGAGCACTTAAGTTTTCAGCCAAAGTTTCTTCAAATCCTCAATAATATGGATTTGGGCAGCCCCCGCAAAAAAAAAAAACAAAAAAAAAAAACAAAAAAAAAAACCTATGTTAGGGCAGGCCTCACGGAGACTTCTCAGGAGACATGTTTTCTCCTGCTTTTCCAAGAGCCATTGAAGAGATAGGCAAGAATCCCTACATACCCGCCAGGAGACAGAAATTTTTCTGGTCTATCCACTGAGGATATGGCAGATCTAGCTTTATGGCCCAATCTTTCACTTTGCATAAGTCCCAAGATTGGTCTCCCATAGCCCTTTCATAGCTCATTAAAGTGTCTCTGACTCTCTCTTGCCTTCTGACTCATGCCTTCTTGTCATTTCTCCAATAATTTCCCTTATTTTCCTAATGGATCATCTAATCATTAATTTTAAAAAATTTTATACTGGACTTATAGATGTTCTTTACAAAGAAGAGTTACTCCAGATATCTGGTACACCATATTATCAGAAAAAGAAGTTCCTGAATCTATAAATAGTGGTATTTCTGGCACTTTTGCACAGTATCAGACAGTGTAGAAGGAACTGTTCTCACTGAACTAAAATACCATCAACCAGGCACCCTCCTTTTTTTATTTTTGAATGGGGATGGCTTTTCTTCTGAACACAGTGGAACACAGTATTGAGGAGATAATAGATCGATAGATAAACTTTTCTCACTTTTTCAGTAACAATTATGACTTGTCTCTCTGCCATGAAAAAAGAGAAAAAAGTGCTGTGATTTTTCAAAAATAGAGATGGCATATTTATGAGTCCTTCCACAAGGTAAGGCTAAGGAGTTACTTCCTAACAATATTTTATAATTTATTTTTTAACACAAATTCTCCTCACAAAAAATGTCTTCATGAAGAAGGTATATTAATAGTAGCCAGAATGCAGCCCAATACTACTATGTATGTACCAAATGATAAGGAAATGGCTGTGCATTATTGTTATCTCCAAAGAGACTGTGGCTTCTTTTTCATTTGTCAAGATGCAAGTTCAACCAACTTATTGCATTGATTCTGTACATTGAACATCATTTTGTGGTTTTGGTTTTTTTTTAGCTTTAGAGAACTTCTGAGGAGAAAAACACTATATGTGAATAATAATATTATCATTCAACAAGAAAGAAAAACTGCTTTCCTCTGTTTTGTATATTACCAGTATTCTTTTTTTTTTTTTTTTTTTTTGGAAGATTATCTGGGCCTGCCACTTGCTTCCTCAGCACAATTGAACACATAATTGCTATGTAAATTTGGATTTCCACATGCTTCCAGAGGAACACAGACCATTTGGTATTAGAGATTTTAAAACAGTAATCACTTGGAATACGGTACATTTGACTTAATCTGTAAAATGAAGATAATTCTTATCTGCCTTGCATGGTTTAGTATTAGGATTAATTACTTAATTTTGGATAAGTAATTTGAACATGAAAAGCATTACATAAATGAAAGTACTAATATTAAAACAGAAATTACTGAGCCATTCTGTAAAAAGCACAGACATATATTTTCTGCTTATTATTATTGTCATGTGTATTATTAGATCATTATCTAATAATTTCTGGATTTAAAAATATAAGACAACAAATAGACCTTTTTTCTTTATGACCTGACACTCACATAGGTATTTTCCTTCTTTCACAAAAGTAGCATTGAACATGCTATTACCACGTAAATCAGTGATTCCTTAGTACAGTGATGTTGACCTGCTTCATAAAACATTGTTATATGGCTTGGAACACTGCAATTTTTTTTTTTTTTTTTTTTTTGGTTGGGAGAGCATTGAGAAGAAATAACAAGTCTCTTTTAAAAATTACTTGCTTAAAATAAAATAAAATTTAAAAGTCAAATATATATAGATATTGCAATAACTTTAAAATCCATTCCCTAAACCAATGGAGAAAAAATACATTCCATTTTAATTAAGGAATTACAGATGTCCTACTATCTACCCATGCAGATTCCTGGTCATATTAAAAAAAAAAACCCAAGAAATAATTATTGATTGAAAAGTTAACATTCTGTAAGAAGAGAGGGAAGAACAGAACAAACATAAAACTGATCTGTTATTAAATGTTTCAATGACTCTTCATTTTCCATAGCATAAACTATAACTTTATCAGCACAGTACTAAAATCTTCATCATTTTCCCTACTGCCTAATTCTCAAACCTCAATCATTCTTGCCTTCAATAATTTTTAAATAGTTATTTACTGAGCATGTACTCTGTGCCAGGCTCTTTGTTAAGCGTTGGGAATACAAAAAGAGGGCGAGGGGGAGAGAGAGAGAATTCCTGACAGCACAGAGATAAGACTCTAGCAGGAGATACAAAAAGTTAACTAAACAAATGGTTAATTGTATATACTGTGTAGTTGGGTCAGGGACTACAAAGGTTATTACTGGATGCCACAAGGGCTTATGATAGAGACCTAATCTGAGGGGTAGAAAAATTGTTCCTACAGAAATGCCATTTAAGCTAAGGTCTGAAGAACAAGAAATTATCCATGCAAAGTTGCAGGGACATGAAGAGGGGCAGCTGACAGTATGAAGGCTCTGAGGGGAACGAGGCCTGACACGCTAGAGGAAAAGAAAGGAAGTGGCTAGAGATGGGGCTACAGGAGTAGGTGAGGGCCCAGATTAGAGAATACTTGTAACCAGCTTAGTACCCTATTTTAAGAGCAATGAGAAACCACTGACGTATTTGAAGTAGTAGGTGTGAAATATTCACAAGTGTGCTTTTTAAAAAAAATCATTCTGGCTGTTGTATGAAGAAAAAACTGACAGGGACAGGAACGAAAGCTAGGCCATTATTGTTAGAAGGTTATTGCAGTGGCTTAGGATAGAAAAGATGATAGGAAATAAAGAAAGAAAGGAGGAATAAAAGGAGGGAGTGTGAGAGGAGAGGCGAAAGGAAAGAGAGAGAAAAGAAAAAAGTAAACTCTTAACTTCAAATGTCAAGTAATAATAAAGAAAAAATATTTTCTATCATATTAAGCAAAAAACTAATTCCCACCACATATACAGAACTTCTACAAATCAATAAAAGACTAACAACTCAATTTTTAAAATGAACAACGGACAGTTTATAAAAAAGAAAATACAAGTATTATAAAAATGATATGAAAACATCCTCATAATTAGAGAATTAAAAGTTAAAATAATATTTTGAGATTTTTTTCATCTATAATATTAAGAACATTGAGTAACATCAGTAACATTGAATGTCAGTTTGGGAGTTTAAGAAGTGTCGCATGACAAAATTGCTAAACAGGGTTTTTACTCAAAATGTTATATACTGTTTGTGGAAATTCACATTCCACTCTCACATAAAAGACATTTAAAAACCCTTCAGTAAAGAAATTACATTTAATTTGCCTTAACCCAGTGTTGCAGGCTGGCTGAGTCCTCAGAGAGCAAACTCTCTTAGGAAGCTTACTGGGAACTGGTCGTCTTCCAAGAGCTACAGCTGATAACAGGAGGTGCTGCTACAGAACTGCACTCACTCTTGCAGTGAGATGATAGGATCCCAGAAGAGCTAATGTCTGAGGGTGGCACTTAACCCTCAGATGCAAGGACAGAATGGCTTGACCCACAGGGATCAATGGAGATAGGAAATAAAACATAGGGTTCCTAGGGGGAAACAAATGGACAGCCAATTAGGATAATCCTTAATTTATATAGTCAAGGAGATCATAACTGGATGAACAGAAGGCTGAAGTCAGACCTCCAACAGGAAAGTCATGATCCTTTGCCCAATCTCCAGACCTGAGGCATTCTCAGACCCAGAACCCACTCACTTAAGTAGCGGCTGGGATTACATTAGGGAGGACTGTAAAAGACCATGGAAAATGTATGTAGTAATTCCCCAATCTTTCCCCCAGGGGACCATAGCAATTCACTCAGTTCATGATACACTGGAAAAAGAGGATACCCAGATCTTCTGAGGGCTGTGGTACACAGGGTCTGAGTTGATGCTGATACTTGGTGTCATTATGGAAATGAGATAATAAACGGAGTTCTAACCAAATCTGTCTCATGGTTTTCATTCACATGGACAGACAAAAACGTTAATTCATGGTCTTGATGTAGCGCTATAAACCTCCTGCTCCCTGTTATAATGAAGGCACTTGGACCATCTGGACATTCTATAGAGCATCACATTAATTCACTATATTGATGATATCATGTAAATCAGACCTGATTAAGAAGAAGTAGCTAGTATTCTGAGTGCCATAGTGAAATTAATGTGCTCCAGAGGGTAGGAGATAAACCTTACAAAGATTCAAGGGCCTCACTGATCTGGGTCATGCTCAACCATCCTCTTCAAATTAAAGAGCAAGTTATTCACCTTGTATATCTTAGTAGAAAGAAGAATCACAACACGAGGTAGGCCAATTTAGAATTTTAATGTAGCATATTTTGTTTGGAATATAGCACCAACCCATTTATTGGGTGATAAGAGAGACTGCTAGATTAGAGTTGATCCCAGATTAAAAAATAAAAAGGTTTTTATTGAAGGTCCAAGCTGTGGTATAAGCCATTCTTCAGTTTGGGCCAGATAACCTAGCAAATCTTGTGGCAGTAGAGGTATCTTTGGTAAAGAAAGACACCAAGCAGAATTTGTGGCAAGCCCCCCATAGGGGAATTGCAGCACAGAGCCTTGGGCTTCTAGGGTAAGAGTATATTGTCTGTAGCATAGAATTAGGCACTATTTACAAACAATTTCTGGCATGTTCCTGAGCTCTGGTGGAGTCTGAGCATCTGATCATGGGACATGAAGTCATAACTGCAGATGATGAGCTGGATACGGTCAGACCTATCCCACTGGGTCATTAGGTTAGGCTGGCTGGGATAGATATGGAGCCCCTCAAAGGAAGACTTGCAAACCAACAGTAGGAAGTACAGACAACTTCCAACTGTCTGCTCCTTCAGGGTCTGCCTCAGCAGCAGAGAGACACTCAACCCAAGGTTATACCATTCCCAGTGCCCACACCTAGTGACTGAGAGAGACAAGGGAGCCAAGGCCTGGCTCTTGCAGCCTGTTGCAGGATACCCCAACAGACACCATTTGCTGCAGAGCTCCCAACCAGGTCAGCCCAGGCCTTGGTGGACAGGGTGGAAGTCTGACTTCCTCCTCTGCCCAGTCTTGCTTCCTTCCACTTCGTTTCACAAACACAATTCTTTTTTTTTTTTTTAACTATTTATTTATTTGGCTGTGCCGGGTCTTAGTTGTGGCATGCAGGATCTTCACTGCAGCTCGTGAGACCTTTAGTAGCAGTGTGAGGGATCTTTTAGTTGCAGCACGTGAACTCTTAGTTGCGGCGTGTGAGATCTAGTTCCCTGACCAGGGATCAAACCCAGGCCCCCTGCACTGGGAGCGCAGAATCTTAGCCACTAGACCACCAGGGAAGTCCCAAATGCAGATTCTTTAAAAACATCTTGCACCCCAAATTTTTCCTAGAGTCTGCTTCCAGAGAACCAATTCTGAAAATACTTATAAAATGGAAGTGATGTATCTATCAGGTTCCGAGGGCACAAGAAAGCTGCACAAACATGTGGCCCAGATCCCCATGTCATTCACCACTGTTGTTCCAAGGTCTCTCCCTCAGCTCACACCTAGGACCTAACTGGGGCTTGAGTGGGGGTAGTCTTCCCCGTGACCAGCTAGTGAAGAACAAAAACTAAACTTAATTCACAGATGGGTCAGCTCAGTATGTTGGTGAAAGCTGATAAGAGACAGTTGCTAACTTACAGTGCTACTCAAGTTGATTCTAAAAGACAGCAGTGAGAGGAAACACCCCCAGTAGGTAGAGCTCTAGGCAGTACATCTGGCCATCCGTTTTGCATGGAGAGAGGAGTGACCAGTGTAAGAATACACATAGTCTGTGTGAGGCAAATTGCTTAGCTGTTGATCAGAGCCTCCCTCTAACCTAAGCTGATCTAGCTGCTATCACTGTGGACTGTGCAGTATGTTAGCAGCAGAGACAAATCGAAGCCTCCAATACAGAACCATCCCTCACAGACACCAACAAGCCTATTGATGTGACGTTGATAAAAGCGCAATGATTTATTTTGATCAAGATTGACAAATATTCCCAATATAGGTTGAGATCCCTCATAACGTTGTTTGATAACAGATCAAGGGACACAATTTTTAGCAAAGGAGGTTTAGTAGTAAGCCCATGATAATAAAATCCACTGGTCTAACACACACCTCACCATCCAAAGCTGCTGAGCTGATAGAACCGTGAAATGGCTTCTTGAAGATACAGCTAAGGGCCAGTTTGGAGATGACACCCTGTGAGGACAGAACACTATCCTTTAGGATGTAATATACTCATTAAACCAATACCCTTTATTTGGTGCTCTGTCTCCAAAAGGTAGAATATATGGGAACAAAGGAGTAGAAGTAGGAGTTTTCCTGCTCATGATCATTCCAGTAACACACTTGAGGAATTTTTGCTTCCTATCCTTGAATCTTTCGGACCCGTGGGTCTAGATATCCTGACTCTCAGTAAGTACTCACTCCCACCAGGGGGTACATTGAGTCCCACTGAACTTAAAGCTATAGTGGCTGTCTGGTCACTTTGTATGCCTTGTTCTAGTAGACTAGCAAAAGGAAGTTAATATACTGGCAGAGATAATAACATCAGGAGGATAAAGGACTATTGCTACATAGTGGGGGCAGTAGAATTATGATTGATACTCAGATACCAATCATAATTGATATCTCTTAGTATTCTTGTGCCAGTTTCAACTCTAAATGGGTAAATTCAGGAACTTTGGTCTGATAAAGATGTGGTAATCAGGGGCCTAGACTTTCCAGGACTGAGAGTCTTGATCACTCTAGCACGCAGGTTATTAGAACTGGAGAAGTGCTAACCAGCAGGGAGAGAAGATGGATGGAAGGTAAAAGCAGAAGATAATGAGTGAAAGTTATGATCTCAGGATCTACTGTAGCAACAGGGGCTGTCGTTTTTCCTACTAATTCTCCTCTTAGGTTTTCCAGAAATTGTGACCAACCAGAATCCCGGGGAAGCAACACTTGCACAGAGTGAGCTTAATGTGAGAAGCAAGTGGATTTCATCACTGCAAGGAGAGGACTGTATCAGACACTGTTGATGCCCACCCAGATCCCTTTACTCCATTGGTGCCCCCAGCCCTCAGCTGTTGTAATTGCTCTTACTGGCTCACATTTGCCCCTTTCCCATGAGAATTGCCCTTTAGCAACAGGAGCTCCTCCCCCACAGGATGTTAGGTACTCCAGAAACCCCAGCTGCAGCCAATCCACAGCTAATAACTGCCTAATATAGGAATACAAAAGGCTGGACTCCTTTCCTCAAGGTAGGACTAACCTTTTGGTGCAACTAATAACTCTAGAACTCCCCATAGGATCAGGTTGAAGCTAGACTTCAGCTGAGAGCATATTCTGGCTTAGCTTTTTTCCCTTCTCCTATCCTGATTCCATCACCCCCTTTCTCCTGAGAGTGTTCCCATAATAAATCACTTGCATAAGAATCCCCACCTTAGGTTCTGCTCCTAGGGAGCCCAAACCAAGTCACTGCACCTCAGCTTCCTCACCCATATCTACTACTATTGACCCTTTGTTACAGAGAAGGAAACTGAGGTGTAATTATAAAATCCTTTTAAAAATGCTTAGAACATGCCTGACACATTAAATGTTCAATAAGTGTTAACTATTACTCATACTCTGCAAACCTTTTGAAAAAACAATATGCACTTGCAAAATTTAGTTTGCTCCATTATGACAAATTAGAGTCATAATCCCCTATCAGGCTCAAAGAAAGAAATTATCTATCTTATTCTTTCTCATAAAGAGAAATTTTAAAATTGCTCATCCACAGGTCCTTTGCACTGTACAATACAGACCTACCCCCAAGTACTAGCTATGATATTTGTGTCTCACTTATCCAACATGTAGTTCTATGTAAGGGACCCTCATTAATCAAGGGCAAAGATTCCGCCTGATTTACAAACTTTCAACAAACTCAATTTTGTCTTAAATAGTTTTGTTTTGGGTATATATGTATAGTGATCTGGAAATGAGATAAACACAAAGAGAGAACAATAATAAGCCAAATAACTTTCTAAAATGTTGTCCACCTAATCCTAAGAAATAAATCTCAGTACTTTAAAAGGATTACCTTTGAAATTGTACTTCAAAATTAAATTTACCCTTCCCTCAAGAGGCGAGGGTTTCTGTCCATTTATTGAACACTCATGACAAATCTATCATTTATCTAACCTGTGTCATAAACTATTCCAAATCAGAGTAGCTTAAAATAACACACACCTTTTTTTTGTTTATGTTTCTGTGGCTCAACAGTTTGTGCTGGGTTCAGCTGGGTGATTCTTCACTGGTCTCACATGGAATTACTCTACAGCTACAGGAATAAACAGGTTTGACTGGAGTCTTAATTTATTTGAGCTGCTATAACAAAACATCATAGGCTGGGTGACTTGAACAACATACATTTCTCACAGTTCTGGAGTCTGGAAGTCCAAGATCAGGACACCTGCAGATATGGTATCTGGTGAGAACTTTCTTCCTGATTCATGGATGGGCTGTCTTCTGTGTCCTCACACAGCAGAAGAGACAAGGTATCTCTTTGGAAACAGGGCACCAATCCCATTCATTAAGGTTCCAACCTCACAACCTAATCACCTCCTAAAGACCCACCTCCAAATACCATTATACTATATTGGGTATTGGGATTTAACATATGAATTGGGCAGGAGGGACACAAAATTTGGTCTATAGCAACTGGGCTGGTTGGGCTAACATGGCCTTCCTCCTATATCTGGTGATTGGTATGGGCTATAGGGCCTCTCTCTACCTGGTCTCTCATTCTCAAGAAGCCTTCTTCACATGGAAGTAAAGGAGTTTCAAGAAGATAAGAACAAAAACTCATGGCATCCTGTTGCCTAAGCACAGAAGCACCACAACATCATTTCAACCACCTTTTTTTTTTTTTTTTGGTTGCCTTGGGTCTTCGTTGTTGCACGCAGGCTTTCTCTAGTTGTGGTGAGCGGGGGCTACTCTTCTGTTGCAGTGCGCGGGCTTCTCACTGTGGTAGCTTCTCTTGTTGCAGAGCATGGGCTCTAGGTGCATGGGCTTCAGTAGCTGTGGTGCGTGGGCTCAGTAGCTGTGGCTTGCGAGCTCTAGAGCACAGGCTCACCAGTTGTGGTGCACAGGCTTAGTTGCTCCGCCGCATGTAGTATCTTCCCAGACCAGGGCTCAAACCCGTGTCCCCCTGCATTGGCAGGCAGATTCTCAACCACTGCACCACCAGGGAAGTCCCTACATTTACCACTTTAAAAGTAGAAAGCACACTAATAAATAGAGCTTTGTGAACAAAGACAGATGCACCACTAATTACACATCATCTCATTTTCCCATCTGTGGTCCAGGGTGAAAATATTCTCAAAGTCTGAGGCTTCTATTGTCAGGATGTATAGCTGATGGAATTGAGGATTGATTACCACTAGACCATGACTGGGCTGGGCTGGGCCCAGTGCCAAGGCTCCAGTTCAAGGAGCATCGAAGGAATAAGATTGATCTTGGTGTCATATAAATTAGTGTTTTTCAAATCATATAAATGAGCAATGAAATCAATTTAGGGAGCTACCACTAGTATTTCTTAAATGAAATGAACAAATTACAATAGAATAGAAACTATCTGTAATGTCACCACAGCACCCACCAGCTATGACTAGAGCTCAAATATTTAATTATGTAGCCAGTCCCACCAGCTACTGTCAACCAGAAAAGACTAGCTCTTCACTAGTCCTTTTTGCTCCATCTGTTAGATTACTACAGAGATTCAATGTTTATTGGATTACATCCTTCTAAAACCCAACATTTGGAGTGGGGTCCTGATGATATATTGGCTTATTTGGTTAATAGTATTTATTTGGCTTACTTACTAAGCTTACTTACTAAGCTGAGCCAAATTCAACTAATATTAGAAACAAAGCCTTCTTAAAGCCAGTGCAACATTATCTAAGAGTCATTGTGCTTTTTAAATCACATCAGAGTCAATAACTAATCTCAAACTTAGTGATAAGATTTATACTAAATTCTTACCTTAAGGGAAATAATCAAAATATTTTGTTTAAAATTCCTGTACAGAAGCTGAAACCAACTTTCCTTTTTCTTTACCTTTCAAGATGAAATAATCCCATAGAACATGGAAAAAAAGGTCCTATTTAAGTAAGGAACTAGGGAATTCATCAGTCCCTTCTACCATCTAAAGAGATATGGATACAGAATAATACCCTTCTTCCCTGGAGTTTGCACTTCTGGCAATCTCAGTCACTTTAAGCAAAACTAGACCCTAGATATAAATGTAAAGGCTCTAAGTAACTTCTAGATGGCCATAATAAAAGTCACAAAATCTATGTGCTAAAATCCTTTCAGTTTATTAAATAATTTTTACCTATTTTACATTTTTATTGATTTTCCAATCATAGCACACTTAAGGCAAAAAATTATGAAAAGAAGTTGCAGTTAGATATAAGCATAGTGATAGCAACAGAAATGATAGCCAACAACCCACTAAGTTGAGAGATAGGAAAATTGTCAAAACTCTGATAAGAGGACACCAAATGCATAGCAGTGTATGGTCATTTAGTATAAGCACCAATGTAGCCTTACATATCTAGCCTACATACATACCATCATGAATGATTCTCACAAACATAATAATAACTGAAAGGAACCAGACCAAAATAAAAGTATACGCTGAGTGATGCCACTTATTTTAAAATTAAAAGATAGGCAAAACAGATCTATGGTGTTAGGAATTCAGGCCACGGATTACATTTGAGATGGAGTCAGTGTGGGAGAGGGCATAAGTTGGGGGGGTGGGGGGTGCTTCTGAATTACTAGTAATGTTCTTATTCTTGATCTGGGTAATATTTTCACTTTGTGAAAATTCATAGACCTGTACACTTACATTTTGTATGTTTTTCTTTATGTATACTGTAGTCAATAAATTATTTATAAAAGAGGTGATTAGGTAAAAGTAAGTTAAAAATGTGATTATGCATTTTATCTCTGTGGCGATCATATTATAAAGCATAAAATTGGAAGTTGTATTGGTTTGGGTCCCACAAAAAGCAGCTGGCAAGACAAGATTAAATATGTAAGGATTTTATTCAGGGAAATGTTTGTGTGGGAGACCTTGAGAAGAGAGCCAGTGAGTCTGGGAGAGCCATAACCACCATGCATTCTGTCTTGAGTGAAGGAGGAAAGGAGGTTGGGTGGAAGTGTCCTACACTGTGGTGTAGCCTAAGGAAGGTTCAATGAGGCGATTGGAGAGACCCATGACCCCCAGGAATGTGCCTGCCTTAATATCACTGCCATGCTCAGTCACTGGCAAATGCAGCAAAGAATTTCAAGCACAGGAGCTGACCCTTTGGTCAAGCTCTGTGTGTTGGATGTATGCAATGCCTACTTTTATGGCCACTACAGACACTTTGGCAAGGTATTTTCTTTTTTTTATTAAAATATAATTTTTTTAGTTTCTAAATTTTTATTCACTTTTTAAATTTACATACAGTAAAATTAACTCATTTTTAGGGACAGTTCTTTGAGCTTTGACAAATGCATACAGTCATATAGCCACAACCACTGTTAAGAAATTTATCAGTTCCCTCAGCCTAAAAATTCCCTCATGGTATAACTTTAAAGTGACCCTCTCGTCCCATCCCCAGGCCCTGGCAACAACTGATCTGTTTTCTGTCCCAATAATGTTTCCTTTTCTAAATTATAAGTGAAATCATATGTTATGTAGCCTATTGAGTCAATGCTTTTGAAACTAATTCATATTCTTACATGCATCAATACTCTCTTTTTTTTATTTCTTTTTTTACATTTTTTATTTCTGAGCAGTATTCCATTGCACTGATGTACAACAATTTGTATCCATCCATCAGTTGTGAATACTTAGTTTGTTTGCCATTTGGGGCAATTATGGATAAAGCCACTGTAAGTATTTGCATATATGTTTTTGTGTAAACAGAGTTATTTTCTCTCTTGGGTAAATACCTAGAAGTAGAATTGCAGGGTCATATAGTAAGTGTATGTTTAATATTAAAAGAATTGTCAAACAGTTTTCCAAGTGGCTATATTATTTTTACATTTCCATGCACAATGTTGTTCCACATTCTTATCATCACTTGGTATTTGTCGGGGTTTTTTGTTTTTTATGTTTTGTTTTAGCAATTCTAATAGGTGTGTGGTACTATCTCATCTTGGATTTAATTTATATTTCTCAGGTGACTAATGATGTGGAGCACCTTCTCATGTCTTTAGTTACTATTTACATATCTTTGGTGAATGTCTGCTTAAAGCTTTTCAAGTATTGCATATTTTAATCCATGGGAAAAAAATCTGCCTTCCAGCCCCAAATTTTCTATGCCCAAACATTTTCTGAGGTTCAAGTGTTTATTTTTATATGAGAATAAAAGCAAAACCTTTAAGGGAGATCACCTCATCTCCCTTTAAAATATGAATTGTTGACCGGAAACAAATAGACTGCTGACTATTTCCCTAGCAAAGATGAGTATATTGGGGATCAGCAGAGAATTGCAATTTCGGGTCTGCAACCATGGCAAGCTACATGCAAGTCCCTGTACTACAAGGAAAGGAGAATGTTGGTTTTTTTTTGTTTGTTTTTTGTTTTTGGAGAATGTTTTTATAAGGAGGAAAATGAAGTTGGGAGGGCTACAGTAAACAAAGCAACCATGATTTTTGTATTAGTTGAGTCCTTGCCATGAAAGGAGTCTTTCTTTTTCCTGTTGGGCTCTGCTATCATCGCAGAGTGTGAGCTCTCCTTCTTCTGGTCTCCCAGCTCTATGTAATTGAGGTTTCTGTTTATTAATTGTTATATTTCCCCCTTTTGATCAAGATCTTTCTCTGAAAGCATCGCTGATGAAGAGTCAGGCTTTCTAGTTTCAGAAGTTTTTTCCCTCAGTTGTCAGGAAAGACCGTTCCTGGCTGTTGTGTCTCACGCTGGAGGGAAAGTGCACAAATTGGAAACCTATTAATGTCACATTCAAGTAACAATGAGGGGTAGGAGGGAGAACTCTCAGGCACTTTTTATCTACATTTTTATCAAGTTCATAGACTTTATGATCATCTGAAGCATTACGTCAACATCAAAGATTTAGCAACAAGTTCCCAACAGGCCTGGTCAGGATGTCTTGGGAATACTGTCTCATCAGATGTTGTCTACTTCAATTCCAGGAAATATTTATTTTCAGGTTATCAGATAATGTGCAGGTTCAGACAGGATTTGACATTTTTTTTAGCTGTGTCACATGGAGCCAAGAGTCTATTCCTTGGAGTTTGTCAGCACAACAGTTGCTTAGCAGTACCTGATTGGGTCTTTCCAGTGAGGCTGAAGAGAGTTCTTCGGGTGTTGTCTTTTCCAACAGGTGAAATCTCCAGGTTGCAAGGTGTGATGCTTAAGGTCTTTGCCTCCCAAAAGCACACCGTGAAAAGACTGCTCTACCAATACATGGTTATAGAAGCAATTAGGCCTTACAATATTGGAGTATCTCTCCTTTCATCAGTTGTGAGTCAAAAGAAGAAAGAGTCAAGTGCACTGGGCATCCAGTGACTGTCTCAAAGGATGAGAGCTTATAAGTTCCAAAAGGGGTGGATCTGAGATTTAGAGGGACCAATGGCAATGTTTTGGGCCACATTATTTGAAGGGCCTCTATAAATTTTGCCAATTGAGTCTTAATAATGCCATTACTGCATTTGACTAAACCAGAGGTTTGAGGGTGGTAAGCACAGTGAAAGTGTTGTAAAACAAACCAAACAACACAGACTTGTTGAAACACTGGGCCAGTAAAATGGTTTCCTCAATTACCATGAAGTTTGAGAGGAGTTCTCCAGGTAGGGGTAATCTTTCCCAAAAGGACTTTAGCCATAGAAGAAGCAGTAGCAGCCTGTCTGCAAGGGAAGACTCCAGTCCAGTGTGAAAACATACAGACTCTGACTAAAACATATTTATACCCACTAGATAAAAGAATCCATTTGCCAGACTTTTTAATGGTCCATTTAGTTAGAAATGCACATGAGGAAGAACCATGGTTTTTAAACATAAAATCAGCCAGAGTCCTCTGGGGGTAGGAGCACCCTCAAAATACCTAGATAACTGAGATCCCATTTTCTAGAGGTTTTTCCACTAGAGTAAAGAACAATTTTCAAAAGCTCA
Organism: Delphinus delphis; assembly: GCF_949987515.2. NCBI lineage: Eukaryota > Metazoa > Chordata > Mammalia > Artiodactyla > Delphinidae > Delphinus > Delphinus delphis. The sequence continues at coordinate 36,750,176 of NC_082687.1, read as the reverse complement.
AACAATGTACAGCACAATGGCTCAATTCAAACAGCTTTCAAGCCAATTGCAGCTGGTCATAAGGAGGCAGCTTGGTCCTGGAGGATCCAGGCTGAAAGCTTTTTTTTAGCCAGTCTCCAGAAGACAGAAGTCTTCCAAAAGAATAGGCTAAAGGCTGAAAAACCTGAGAAACCATTTCAGAGAAACAACTCCTCTTCCTGAAGGAAGGTATGTATTCTTTGAACTATAAATTCAAAGAATACGTAATTCTAATAATTTATCATAAGGATATGCATAAATATATATATTTGTACACATATACATACCAACAAACACATGTACATTCAATACAGTGTTGTCTGTGATATAAGAATGTTGAAAATAATATAACTTCAACAATATGGGATTGTTGAAATAAAATATAATAAGTCCATATAATGGAGTATCATGTGGTCATTTAAAATGATGTTTCAGGTATAGATCCATAGATATAAAAAAAAGTATTCACAACAAATCACTATGAGAAGAAGGCAGATCACAAAATATGTTATAGTATGTTCCTTTTTGTTTTAGTATATGTGTGCCTATAAGTGTGCATTTGAAAATACACAAAGAGTTAGCATTGGTTATCTCTGGATAAATGTAATAACTGATGTTTTCCTCTATGTATTTCTGATTTTCTGTAATGAGTATTGCTTCAGTAATGGGGAAGGGGAGGGAATAAAAGCAAAGCATTACAGAGAAATAAAAACATCATATTTAATTATTAATAGTGATGGATGAATCATCAAGAAAAAGTTTAAATGTGTTTGGTATACTTATTAAAGAAGGCAGATTCATATTAAATATTAAAGTTTCTTTTCTTTATTGGAGTATAATTGCTTTACAACGGTGTGTTAGTTTCTGCTTTGTAACATAGTGAATCAGCTATACATTTACATATATCCCCATATCTCCTCCCTCCTGCGTCTCCCTCCCACCCTCCCTATCCCATCCCTCTAGGTGGTCACAAAGCACAGAGCTGATCCCCCTGTGCTATGTGGCCGCTTCCCACTAGCTATGTATTTTAATTTGGTAGTGTATATATGTCCATGCCACTCTCTCATTTCGTCCCAGCTTACCCTTCCCCTCCCCGTGTCCTCAAGTCCATTCTCTACATCTGCGTCTTTATTCCTGTCCTGCCCCTAGGTTCTTCATAACCATTTTTTGTTTAATTCCATATATATGTGTTAGCATACAGTATTTGTTTTTCTATTTCTGGCTTAGTTCACTCTGTATGACAGACTCTAGATCCACCCACCTTAGTTTAGTAAGTTTCATTTGTATAGAGAAAACCTCATTCCTATGAAGAAAAAGGAGATGAGGTATATCTGTGTATGCATATTTGCATGCATATGCCATGAATGTGTGTGTGCCTGTCTGTGTATTCTACAAAGTAAACCTGGGACTCCCTTGCCTTTTTCACGTAGTCATAGAGAATATTTGACACAGAAGGCAATGTTCAGATTCATCCCAAAGCCTGCACCAGCATTGGTAAAATATCTTTATTCTTATTTTGCTACAAGCATTGAATTCACAGAGGAACTGGTACTTCAATAGTTTCCCTCAGTTTGGGTCAAAGAGACCTACTTTTGCATTACATAGTTACAGAAACCATATGAACATTTTAGCCACAAAGCATGTGTCTCAAAGACATGATATTCACAACAGAGATTTCAGGCTTAGAACTGTGGCTTTCATAGCTCATATGGTTGTGTAGATTTCTTTTCACTTAAAGCTAGAAAGATGATTCCTAGAATACTTTATCTTCTTTACCTTTTTTTTTAATAATCTCAGCCTTACTGACACCCAGAACACAAGCATTTTTCTAAACAGAAGGTAGTTTCCAAGTCGTTCGAAAACACTGTACTTTTCAAAGCAGTCTCAATGAAAGTCACAGTGATCTGATACGTTATGAAGCTCTAGTGATTTAGAAAACATGGACCAAGGTGTCAATCAGATCAGAGACACCACCCACAATAGAGAACAAAGAAGAAGACATACAAGCAGCATATTCTAGGATGATTCTGGTTCCCTCTATTGCCCCCATTGAAGGCTCTCCTGCTGCTTTCTGGTATTTTGTTAATGAATAAAACAGTAGTAAATTCCACTATGAGCTCAAAAACATTTTTATTTCATTCTAGGGGCACAAAAGGAGGTCTCCTTGTGAGTTATTGAAGTATGGAGACAAAAATCAAACAAACTCAGCAAAAATTTTCTCATTCCCCAGGAAATGATGATGGAAACCACATCAGTCTCTGACTGCTCCAAAACAAATAAAACTAATGCTTTGTTTTTCCATTTTACCCTTGATCAGTATATCACCAAAAGCAGAAGCATCAGTGGCATTTTTCAAATAAAACAACAGCTAGAGTAAGGAGTGCTAACAGATAATATTTGTACTAATTTGAGTCAAATACGGTAGAACTTGTTACAGTAATAACCCACACAATGTCATTTTTTAAGTTTATCCAAATTCTTAATATTTCAGTCTTCTTTCGTAGTAACTTATCTTTACATTTTTATTATAAAAATTTTAATGTATTAGAAATATATGTATATAATCAATTCAACCCTCACAACTGTCTCTATGTCAAAGAAAGAAAACTGAAGTACTGGGAGGTTAATGAGCTTTCCTAAGGTCACACATAATTAACAGGTGTTAACACCTTTTGATGCATCTGCTATAAATCTTTTGTTCTTTTCATAAATAAAATATTACACACGTAGCTGAAGTCCCTGTTTTATTCCTCAGTGAATCTATCCCTCCTTGCATCCCAGAAGAAATCACTATCCTAAAGCTATGTACCTTTCTGTTACATTACTGTACTTTTATTATACACATATGTATTCATAAACAATATATAGAATTGTTTTCTGTGTATCATTCTGCATTTGCTTTTTATCATATAAAATCATATAAATATATATATATTTTAAATATATATAAAATCATATATAAAATATATATATATAAAATATATATAAATATATAATATATATATTTATTTATATAAATATATATATTTATAATATAAATATATTATATAAATATAATATATATTATATAAATATATAATATATATTATATATATAATATTAATATATTATATTATATATTATATTATATTATATATTATTATATATATTATTATATATAATATATAAAATATTATATATTATATATTATATATATAATATAATATTTTATATATTATATATAATATAATAAGTATATAATATATTATATATAATATAATATATATAATATATTATATATAATTATATATATTATATTTACATTTATGTTTATATAATATATATATATAATATATACATTATATATTATTAATAATATATTATTATATATTATATATAATATATATAATATATATTATATATCATATTATATTATACATATTATTATATTATATATAATATATATTATATATCATATTATATTATATATATTATTATTATATTATATTATATAATATTAATATAATATATAATATATAAATATATAAATATGATATATATAATATATTATATAAATATAAATAAATATAATATAATATTTATAATATATAAATATATATTTATATATATCAATATATAAAACATATATAAATATATATATAAAATATATATATAATTATATAAATCCAATGCATTCATTTAGCTGCATTATAGTAGTCCATTATATGAATGTTCCACAGTCAAGTTATTCTTTCTCCTATTGACAGATATTTAGGATGTTTCAAATTTTTCAATACTAAAAGCAATGCCACTGAGCAGACTTCTCATTTTCAGTCAGTCCTTCCAGTGAGCTTGGAAGTTGAAAATCCACCCTAACAACAGGTAAAAAGTTGAAAATCAACAACTCTTCTGAGATCCATCAAATAAGTGAGGTCAAAGGGCAAACTGCTGCTCCCAAAATTGGAGAAATGCATACAGAGAATTACAATTTACCAGAGCAGAAATCCATGAGCAGAAAATTCCATGAGAACCCGTGCTGGTAGGAAAACCTGAACTGTAATTGAAGAATTGCTGGAAGCTCAGTGTGGACAAGCCCAAGAGTTAAAAATTGCAGGGGGCCTCCCTTCGGGTTCCCCACACTTTTGTGAGTTTTACCATCAGGACCTCTACCAAGTTCTCACAGTGAAGAATGAAGGAAAAATCCCCTTGTGCTTCTGGCAGGGGGGAGAAGAAAAGTAACAATTTTTAAATCACTAGAGCATTCTGTTTTGAGGGTTTTTTTTAATTAATTTATTTATTTTTGGCTACTTTGGGTCTTTGTAGCTGTGCGCAGGCTTTCTCTAGTTGTGGTGAGTGGGGGCTACTCTTCCTTGCAGTTCATGGGCTTCTCATTGCAATGGCTTCTGTTGTTGCAGAGCACAGGCTCTAGGCATGCGGGCTTCAGTAGTTGTGGCACACGGGCTTCATTAGTTGTGGCTCACGGGCTCTAGAACGCAGGCTCAGTAGTTGTGGCACACGGGCTTAGTTGCTCCGTGGCATGTGGGATCTTCCCAGACCAGGGCCAAACCCATGTCCCCTGCATTGGCAGGCAGATTCTTAACCACTGCACCACCAGGGAAGCCCCAAGCATTCTGTTCTTAACAAAGCTTGCCCTTCAAGAATCTATTTTACAAGACTCTAAACTACTGGGGTTTTATCAGAGCCTAATCTACTTGGTGGAAAGGAACTCCAGCCATTCAACCCCAACTCCAGCCTCCTTTAGCCATCCTGTCCCCCACCTAAGGCAGCGGAAAAAACTGAGAAGCACTTGTGAAGTTCACAGAGCAGGGATGCAGACTCACTAGACAACTGAGACCAAATCATAGGACTACAGAACATGTCCCCTCCCCCAACACCCTACCACCACACCCCTAAAGGCCTATTTACATAAGTTCCTTTTACCCCATACATCATATCTGGCTTTTAACAGAAAATTACAAGGCTTACTAAAAGGCAAAAAACACAGCTTGAAGAGAATGAACTAGAATCAGAACCAGATTCAGATACGGCAGGAAAGTTGGAATTATCAGACCACGAATTTAAAACAACTATGATTAATGTGCTAAGAGCTCTAATGGGAAAAGTAGACACATGAAAGAACAAACAGGCAATATAAGCAGAGATGGAAATTCTAAGATAGTATAAAAAGAAGTGCTAGAAATCAAAAACACTATAACAAAAATAATGTCTTCACTAGGCTCATTAGTAGACTAGACACATCTGTGAAAAGTATCTCTGAGCTTGAAGATATGTCAGTAGAAACTGAAAGCAAAAATAAAAATACTGAAAAAGGGACTTCCCTAGTGGCACAGTGGTTAAGAATCCACCTGCCAACACAGGTGACATAGGTTCGAGCCCTGGAGCAACTAAGCCCTTATACCAAAACTACTGAGCCTGTGCCCTAGAGCCTGTGAGCCACAACTACTGAGCGCATGTGCCACAACTACTGAAGCCCACATGCCTAGAGCCCGTGCTCTGCAACAGAGAAGCTGCTGCAATGAGAAGCCCGTGCACTGCAATGAAGAGTAGCCCCTGCTCGCTGCAACTAGAGAAAGCCTGCGCACTGCAGCAAAGACCCAACACAGTCAAAGAATAAATAAATAAACAAATTTATTTTAAAAAAAATACTGAAGGGCTTCCCTGGTGGCGCAGTGGTTGAGAGTCCGCCTGCTGATGCGGGGGACACGGGTTCGTGCCCCGGTCCGGGAAGATCCCACATGCCGCGGAGCGGCTGGACCCCTGAGCCATGGCCATTGAGCCTGCGTGTCCGGAGCCTTTGCTACGCAACGGGAGAGGCCACAACAGTGAGAGGCCCGCGTACCGTGAAAAAAAAAAAAAAAAGATCACACTAATAAATGTATACTTAAAAAAAAAAAAAATACTGAAAAAAACAGAACAGAATATCCAAGTACTGTGGGACAACTACAAAAGGTGTAACATACATACAATGGAATACCAGAAGGAAAACAAAGAGAGAGGGGAACAAAAGCAATATCTGAAGCAATAATGACTGAGAATTTCCCCCAAATTAATGTCTGACACCAAAGCACAGATCCAAGAAGTTCATAAAACACCAAGCAAGATAAATGCCAAAAAAAACAAACAAAAAAGCCCACTACGCCTAGGCATATCATATTCAAACTACAGAAAATCAAAGATAAAGAAAAAATCTTGGGACTTCGCTGGTGGTCCAGTGGTTAAGACTCTGCACTCCCAACACAGGGGGCCCAGGTTCAATCCTTGGTCAGGGAACTAGATCCCACATGCCACAACTAAGAGCCCACATGCTGCAACTAAAAGAGCCCACATGCTGCAAAGAAGATCCTGTACATGGCAATGAAGATCCTGCATGCCACAACTAAGACCCAGCACAGCCAAATAAATAAATAAATATTTTTTTCAAAAAAATCTTGTTATATGTCAATTATATCTCAATTTTTTTAATAAAGAAAAGAAAAAGAAAAAATCTGGAAAGAAGCCAGAGGGAAAAAATACCTCAGCTATAGAGGAGCAAAGATAAGAATTACATCTGACTTCTCTTCAGAAACCATGCAAGCAAGAAGAAAGTGGATTGAAATATTTCAAGTATTGAGAGAAAAAAAAAACACCAAAATAGAATTCTGTATCCTCTGAAATTATCCTTCAAAAGTAAAGGCGAAATAAAGACTTTCTTAGACAAACAAAAATTAAGGGAATTTGTTGCCAGTAGATCTGCTTTGCAAGAAATTTTTTAAAAAGTTCTTCAGAGAGAAGGAAAATAATATAAGGTCTGAAACTCAGATCTATATAAAGAAAGGGAGAAGATTAGAGAGAATGAATAAGTGAAGGTATATAAAAACTTTTATTTTTCTTATTCTTAGTTGATCTAACAGATAACAGCTTGTTCAAAATAATAATAGCAACAATATATTTGATGATTATTGCTTATGTATAAGTGAAATGAATGACAGCAATGATACAAGGGATGGGAGAGAAGAATTAGGATTACTTGATGTATTAGGGTTCTCCAGAAACAGAACCAGTAGTGTGTGTGTTTGTGTGTATATGTGTGTGTGTGTGTGTGTGTGTGTGTGTGTGTGTGTGTGTGTGTATAATGAGGAACTGGCATATCCATTTATGGAGACTGAGAAATCCCAAGATGTTATCTGTAAGCTGGAGACTCAGGAGAACCAGTGGTGCAATTCAGTCTGAGTCCTTAAGGCCTGAGAATTAGGGAAGTTGCTTGTGTAAATCCCAGTCAAAGGCAGAAGAAAATATGATAAGTTGTCCTAGCCCAATTAGTGAGGCAGGGAAAAAGGGGTGAATTCCTCGTTCTGCCTTTTGTTCAGTTCAAGCACTCAACGGATTGAATGATGCCCACTCGTATTGGGGAGGGCAATTACTTTATTGAGATACCAATCAAATATTAATCTCATCCAGAAACACCCTCACAGACACACTCAGAAAAAATGTTTAGTCTGACCACCTCTTGGCCAATCAAGCTGACACAAAATTTATCATCATGCTTGGTTATTATAAAGTACTTGCAGCACCCATGAAGTGGTACAGTGTTATTTGGCTTGGTTGTCAATGTGCATTGCAAATTCTAGAGCCACCACTAAAAAAAGTAAAAACACGGTAGCAATGCCAAATTAATAGACGCCATGGGTATTATTTGCCAAATGCTTTAGAAATTCTAAGATAAAATATATGAGAATTACATTACCTAACATATCCAATAAAACTTTTATTTAAAAAAAAAATGCTACTGTGAACATCCTTGCTTGGTTCTCCCTGAGCAGATATGGATGGAACTGCTGAGTCACATGGTCTTTAGGGGCATCTTCCACTCTTCTAGGCATTACCACATTATCTCCAAAGTGGCTGTACCAATTTGTACTCCACCAGCAGTTCTTGCTATTGTTCTCCATCCTTGTTGATACTTCTTACTGTCAAATATTTAAATTTGGGAGTGTGAAATGATATACCTCATTTTAATTTGCATTCCCATATTTATTAAATGCGGTTGATCGTCTTTTCATGTGTTCGTTAGCATAAACTTGCTCTTCTATGAATTACCTGTTCATATCTTTGTTCATTTTTTCTATTAGTTTGTTTTTCTTTTTCTTACTGAAGTGTAAGATTCCTTTATATGTCTTAGATAATAATCCTTTGTTGGTTCTATGTGTTATAACTAAATATCTCTTTTCAGTTCTTAGAACTCATCTTTCCACTTATTTATGGTGCATGTTAAATTTTTATAACATAAACTGTCCTTATAAGTGGAAGTAAGATACTTACAACAACATGCTATATAAACCAGGCCTCTGAATTACTCTTTCCTGTGTTTACTGCTTTTGTTATTATTATTTATTTTATTTTTCTTTAATAAATAGTATGTGTGCATAGCACAAAATTCAAAATACACAAAATGATAAACATAAACAATAAATTGTCTTCCTTCCTCTGTTCCCCAAGATACTTAGTTCCTCTCCCCTGATGCAAACACTAGTGCTAAATTTTTTGTATCTGTGAAGACAATGTATTTATAAACATTTATCAATATAGTCTTTTTTCCACAAAATGATAATATGCTACACCATTCCATTCCTTGCAGTTTTCTTATAAAATATGTATCTTAGAAATACACAAATATTTGTATTTCTAGACAGTCTAGGATAACAGTACAGTACATAGAGTGGCTTCCTTCTTTTTCAAACCTTCCTAGAATTAGAATTTCACATGTATGGGAGAAACTGTAGCCTAGTAAGACTATGTCAACTCAAGAGCCTCAGTTTGAGTCCCAGCTTCTCTATATATTAGGAGCAAGTTAGTTGTCCTCTCTGTGTCTCAGTTTCCCATTTTGTAAAAAGAGGATAATAATTATTCCTACCTCATATATTTGTTGTGAGAGTTAGATTATATATGTAAAGTGAATACTATAGTACTTGGCACTCACTAATATTCAAAGAAAGCTCTTATCCTCACGAACTGTATTTTATTTAAACATTCTATTAAAGGCCATTTAGGTCACTTCCAAATGTTTCTATTATAAACGATACTATCATGAATATCTATACACATTCATTTTGCTCATGTACGAGTATAACTTTAGGATCAATACATAGAAAATATATAGCAGGATCAAAGACTATCTGAATTTCTCAGTTAGCTGGATATTGTTAAGTTATCCTCCAAAGAGTCTGTATCAAGTTACACTCTCACAGGACTTCCCTGGTGGTCCAGTGGTAAAGAATCTGCCTTCCAATGCAGGGGACACAGATTTGATCCCTGGTCAGGGAACCAAGATCCCACAGGCCGCTGGGCAACTAAGCCCGCACGCCACAACTACTGAGCTCACGCGCCTCAATGAGAGAGCCCACATGCCACAAACTACAGAGCCCAAGCGCCCTGAAGTCCGCGCCTCACAACTAGAAAGAAGCCCATGCGCCACAACTAGAGAGAAGCCCACGCACCACAAGGAAAGATCACACATGATGCAACTAAGACCCGGCACAACCAAGAAAATAAATAAATAAAATAAATATTAAATAAATAAAGTCCTTCTGTCAAAGACAAAGAAATCACTCCTATTTATTTTTAAAAATTACACTCTCACCAGTAATGTAAGAGAATAAGTTTCCCTATGTCTGGCTAACCATGTATTATCAAACTTTTCTTTGCCAACTTAATATAGTGAAAATAAGTGGTATATTATTATGGTTATATATTTGTCTTTATCTTGAGTGAAGTGTTTTATCTGTTTGAGTCATTTTTATTTCCTTTCTTAGTAAAATTTCCTCACTTTTCTGTTAGCCCACAATCTTTTTTTTATTGATTTATAGACTATTTTACATACTGAAAACAGTATTTTTATATAGTATATTTCAAATATTTTTCCAGTTTTATAATTTTTCTATGTTTACAAGATTTTTCATTATATTTATTTTTATGAAAGTAAATTAAATCATTGTAATGGATTTCAGAAGGGTTGTGTCATTTGTAAAAAGGCCTTCCAAACACCAAGTTTATAAAACCATCTTGCACAATTCCTCTGCTACATAATTATTCTAATATTTTAATATTTATGCCTTTGACCCATCTGGATTTACTTGGGGGTTGGGGGGAGATAGGGGTCATGCTTTATGCTTTCTTTCAAAAAGCTATCCAATTGTCCCATGAGAATTTAATAAATAAAGCATCTTTTCTACACTGATTTGAAATACCACTTTTACATTAAAATTCTATATATATTTGAGTCTATTTCACAACTTTGTATTCTTTCTATTCATATACCAGTACTACACTTAAATAATATAGCTTTATTGTAGCATATACATATTAATATGTGATTGGCAAGTCCTGCCTAAATCATCTCTTTTTTAGTGTAGCTAGAATTTTCCATGCTACAGTTTCTTGATCATTTTTCCATATGAATTTCAGAGTAAACTTGTGTAGTTAAGACAAAACAAAACAAAAATTCTGTTAGTATTTTAGCCTAGATTTATAGATTAACTAAGGGAGAAATATCAGCTTTATAATATTAAATCTTCCTTTCCATGAACATGATATGCCACAACATTTGCCCCAGTCTTCTTTGTGTTCTTTAGTAATATTTTAATTTTTTGCATGTAGACATTGTGAATTTTTGTTAATTTTATTTCTAGGTATTTCACCTTTTATCACTATTATAAATGAGCGTTTTTGTACTGCATCTTCTAACTGGTTGTTGTTTATTGTTCTTGGAGTATCATTTTGTTATTGCCAGACCTAATCCTCTATGAGATTTTTCTACCCCTGTAATCCATCAAAATCTTCTGAAGCTCTGGGCTGACCAAGAAGTACTAATCAAAAGTACAAATGTCATCACAGTCATGAGGGTAACATATACCTCTTATTTATTTTATGAACTTAGAAAACAAATTTAAGACAAAGAATGCTTTATTCAAGACCATCAGTGATTTCAGTGACTCATGTGTTTTCATAATGTAATAATTTTTAAATTATATCTTAATTTACCATACTATGACATGAAATGGAAAAACTACCAGACACTAGTTCAACTTTAATGTGATATATGACTTATTTACATAGCTTTGGGTATACCAAGAACAGTGGGCTCTCCCTAACATGACCTTCAATGAGTAATGCACGCCTTTACATAATTCCCTTCAGTGCAGAAGAAACTAAGACCTGCTTCTTAGTCAACAGAATACAGCAAGGGTAATAGGATAATGACTCCCTTGGTTAGGTTACATTATATGGCAAAAATGATAGTATAGCCACTCCTGTGATTATGTTACATTATATAAGAATGTCTTTCAGACTGGAGGAAGAGATTCTTCTGCCGGCCTTGAAGAGGTATGCAGTCGTGTTGTAAGAAGGCCACGTGCCAAACACTATGTGAGACCTCTAGGAGCTAAAATTACCCTGACTAATTGCCAGCAAGAAAATGAGGTCCTCAGTCCTCTCGTCTCAGAGACCTGAATTCTGCCATCAATCACAGGAGCTTGAAAAAGGACCCTGAGTTTCAGAAAGAAATGCAGCCCAGCTGGCACTTTGCAATCTTGTGAAGCCCTGAGAAAAGGACCTAGCTAAATTGTACCTGAACTCCTAATCTATGGAACCTGTGAGACAATAAATGATGTTGTTTTAAGCCTCTATGTTTGTGGTAATTTGTTACAGCAGCAATAGAAAACTAATACACCATGTCAAATCCTGTCCCCAAACAGTACAGCTACAAACAGTAAATATCTCTTATACTTTAGCAAATTTATGGTGAGGTTAGTTCTGAGTGAAAAATCAGTACAGTATAGTTTCATTCTCTCTCTAAATTTACCATTCTGTAAGGAATTCCAGAATAACCCCAGATGCTCCAAAGCTCAAAACTTTGACATAACTCCTTCATACCACATACTTCAAAACCTAAGCTAAATATTATTCATCAGCATTCAGAACTTGTCTAAATTGTAATCTCTTATAAGTGCAAAAGTCTATTTGAAAATTAAAGTATTATATTAATTTATAACTGACAATGGGGGGGCGGAAACAGAGTCTTATTTTAGAATAACTGAAATGCTTCATTTATCTTTGCCTCTTCAGTTACCCCTGGGGTATAAATTTCAGTACTTTTTTTATGGTCAGAAACAAAACCACAATAGCCTACCCATGGTTACAGCTATAATAACATTTCCATGGCAAACACAATTTTCTAGAATTTCACATAATACAGCTACTTGAACACTTACAATCCAGCATATGGGTTCAGACTTGACATTTACTGTCTCATGTCTTAAAACAAACTGTTCCATCTCTTTCAAAAAGAACATTAAAATGTTGGCGTACAAAACAATACATTGGCTGACCAAACCCTTTTAATGCTTTCAGTCCTTGAATTCAAAACTGTTTTTTTTTCATTAAAAGTTTTTTCTTTTTCTTCTCCCAATATTGTAAAAGGCTACAAAATTAGTGTCTGACATGTTATATGGATGTAAATCCTGGTATATTATTCACATGTTATATGGATATAAATCCTGGTATATTATTCATATATCAGTCACTCAAAAAAAAGGATCATATCCAAAGTCACAGTTTAGAAAGATCCTGTGAGTAGATAGAGTTTTCTGAAGAGGATGGGGCTTTACATCACAAAGACTTAAAGGAGCTTGCCGCAAGCCCCCCCCCGCGCACCCCCCCACCCTGGCTCAGGATCAGAGAGAAGTATAGACCACCGGTGAAGAAGGCAAGGCCAGACTCTATTTATTTGTAGAGTCCTCTTAACAAATAAGTTGTATTCATCATCCAGTTTTAACTTTTTATGTCTTTACTGTTATTCCCAAACCTTCTGGAAAGCTGGTACATAACAGCCTTGCATAATCTTAGCAGTCCTCTTGTGAATTACTAAGTATAATAAGATATGTATTCTAGGGATAAGGCAGTGAGGAAAAGGGGACCTTCAACAAACCATCCTGCATTAGACCAGCATAGTAATAGCATGAATAATAAAGCTAACACTTATGCGACATCCTATGTGCAAAGCACCCTATGTAAATAGCATGCCAAATAAACTGCTTTAAGTTGCCTTCCCCTGAACCAGACTCTGAGGCAAGGATTTGTGTGCAAGTGATTTAATAAAAGTGTTTTCAGGAGAAGTGGCAGTGGTGAAGTGGGACCAGAAAGTGAAGGAGGCCAAGCAAAGATGTGAGCCATGTCAGAGGGAGGATAACTCAATCCCACAGCAGCTCTGATGTAAAACATAACTCAGAGTTATGTCACCCAGTGTGTCTGATGGTTAGGGGGCAAGGATGATGGAGTTATCTACACTCTACAAGTGTCAGTCATTGATTAAAAGGCTGGGGTGGGGGGACACAAACAAATTTCCAAGTACTTTTGGAAATTTACAAAGCAGGTTCTGACAGCCAAGGGCAGTTGACAATAAAGACACCCAGTGCTAGCTTGGGAGTGACAGCTCATCTGGAACATGTGTGCACAAAAATGGAAACGAAATCTGAGAGTATTGGACAAGTCACTTACTATATAGCCCTCACGACAACCCCAGGAGGTAGCTATACATTTTATACCCATTTTATAGGTGAGAAGACTGAAATACAGAAAGATTAAGTCAGAGACCCAAGATCCTACAGCTGATAAGTGTCAAGCCAGGATTTGACACCAGATCATCTGTCTCCAGAATCTACACGCTTATGCATTATATTATTAAGTCAAGTGCTAGAGCATGGCATGCAGGGGCCAAAGGCAGAACAAAACCATGGTTAGGAACTAAGCAGTAATAGAGAACAGGCAGAACCAGGAATGACTAAGATGCAGCCCAAATATATGAGAGCAAGGTGATCCTCGTTTGAGAAGGGTGGGTAATAAGATCTTATTGTTACATGGTTAGAGCCTATACAGGCACCAGACACTTGGGTTACACATAACATTCACTTTCACTCTAAGCTTGCAGGGGAGAGAAATTGTTGCAGGCAGGAAAGTAGTTGTGGGGAGAGGGAAGGAACAAAAGAAAATTTTCCCTCCCTCTTCCCTTTCCCTCTCTAATTCCCACTTTCTCCATCCCTTCTGCACACACTCTCACGCACATGCGCATGTACACACACACACACACACACACACACACACAAATACACACACTGAAATCTGAAAGCTTCTTTCAGTGTGCTGATATTTATTGAAAATAGAGATAATTGGCAGAGACATTAAATTCAACACACTAATGCAAGGAACAAAGTCAGAGAATTTCCTATAAGGTAAGCTTGGCTATCAAAATGGCTTGGGTAACAGATAGCTTTTTAATTAATTTTAAAAGCTAGTTGCAAAGAGAAAAAAAAAGAAAAGAAAAGAAAGCTCATTGCTTCAATACATAATTTGAGACTCCCTGGGAAGGCTTGTGATCCATAATATATTTCTTTTGTCAACCAAGTTATTGTTAAATCTACCATTAGATCTTCCCTCATTTGAATATTGTAGATTTTCAACTTTTAAAAAGTCTCCTATGGGTTTCAGCAACAGGACAGACTGAGCTGTATAGACTCCCCTCATGTTACCAAAATAACAAAATGTTGGATAAAATATAACCCCCAAAGTAGTTTACAAAGCTGAGAAATAATAATAAATTAGAAAGGTAAATCTCAAGTGTCAGAAATGAAGCAGGAACTCAAAGCCAGAGATGTGACAAAAGCAGCCAATGTCATGGATCTGGAGGGTAGGGCCAGGAAAGAAGGCAAGAAAACCAAGTCCTGGAACAGGCTGTCTCCAAGATAGAAAACCTCAGTGGTAAAAAAAACTCCACCTGACATGGAGAAAGTCTTCCTTGAGTAAGTAAAGCCCCATGGCTGAACCATGCTTGGATATATTTCTAAATTTATATATATATATATTTTTAAATATATTTATACATATATTTTTAATATATGTATATATATATACATATATATATGGAGAAAGACTGACAGAAAAAGAGTAATTAGCATAGGCATACACAAATAAACAAATAGAACCTATCTGGAGACACCGGAAAGAGACCGCATATATCTGGGAACTGGATATATGGCACAGATCACATTAAAAATATCAGAGGAAAAGGGACGGAATGGCTGATGAATGCTTGTAGGCATATTTGATTATCCATAAAAATAAACTAAACTTAGATATCTATCTCATACCATACCCCAAATAAATTCCAGATAGATCAAAAACACAAATGTAAAAATCAAGTCTTCCAAAGACTATATAGGAGAATATTTTTACGACATTAGGTAGGGAATTCTTTCAACAGGACATGAAGAGCACAAACCACAAAGGGATTGGGGAACGTGTCGTGGCAGACTGTATCTCTGAACAGATTTGCTACCCCTCCCTACCTGTTTCACCTATGGGAGATTATATACTCTCACCTCATGTCACTTGCTTTGGCCAATAAAATGTGGCTATAAAGTGATATGTGCCACTTGCAAACAGAAGCTTTATGAGCCTTCCTGTGGGTCCGTAATCTCTCTCTTCTCTCTGCTACAAAACTGGCATGTCTAAGATAAGAGCTGCTTCTTCAGCTATGATCCCTGGAGTTAAAAATATTTGGAGCAGGGCCTGTCAACCCGTGTGAATGTGAGTAAAAAATAAACTTCTGTTGCTGTAAACCCTGAGATTTGGGAGTTCTGTTACCATGGCATGATCTACCTTAAGCGAACTGAAACACTTAGCTACATTCAAATATAAAAACTATGAAAGCAAACAGATTAGGTACAGGTCTTTTTGATGTATATGATCAACAAAGAAATTGGTATATAGAAACCATGAAGAATATCTATAAATCAATAAGAAAAGAAAAACAACTCGAGGAAAGTGGGCAAAGAATACAAATAGCTATATTGCAAAAATTAAAAACCAAATGATCTATAAAAATAAGCCCAACCTCATTACTAATCAGGAACTAAAAATTAACACAAAAAGATATAACAGTTCATGCTTAACAATATGGCAAGAATTTTATTCTGACACTACAAAATACTATATGAATGTGGAGTACAAGGAGTTGTCATAGACTGCTAGAGAGAGGTGGGTACAAATTTGTACAACTGCTTTAGAGAAAATTTTGACGGTATCTAGTAAAGTTTCAGAAACTCCACTTCCAGGTATACACCCTAAAAAAACTTTTTTACATGGACGCAAGTTCAAAGATACACACAAAAATATTGAGTGAAAAAAGTGAGATATAGATATAGATAGAATGATAGAGATTGAGGATAGGTTAGAGATAGATATGTATGGATATATTGTATGATGCCACCTAGTAAACTGAGAGCACATCAAACAATACTCTGTGTGTGTGTGTGTGTGTGTGTGTGTGTGTGTGTGTGTGTTTGATGGATCATATATAAGCAGCAAAGTCTATAAAAGAGATATATATGTATCTCGGTGTACTGGTTAACTCTGGGGAGAAAAATAAGGAAATGAAATAGGTTGCATAGGTTCACTACATCTGTAGTATGTATTTCTTTAAAAAATGTTTTTGGAGCAAATATGACCCAAAATTTTGACTTTTGTGAAGTCAAGTGGTGAATAGTAACAATGTTGAGCTTTATTAGAGCCTTGAGATCCTGCAAAACAGCAATGTTTAAAGAACTTCCCCCACTCACTCTTTTGTGTTCCGGAAAATGACTTACTGCAAAGAACCACCAGTCCCCATGTAAATTAGATAAGATTCATTGATACCGCCCTTGTTTACCTTAAGCATGACCAGGTACAGACAAAATTCCCATTCTTTGCCTCATGTATGATTAGCTGAACTGCTTGTCCCTACCGATTTGTCGGGACAAAGTGCTTGTTAAACTATGGTTAACTTCTCTCCTACCCCCAGGTCTCTCTGGCCAGCAGACAGCTCCTCCTTTATAAGCCCTGTGGAGAATAGACTGGCCTTAGGGTAGAACATTCTCTAATCTATTATCCCATCTTGCTACCCTTTCATCCCAATTCCCTACACCACTCTCTCTAGCCTTGTTACTCTTTCTATTAAAGAAAATTCCTTTTTGCATAATGCTTGAGATGCTTGTAGATCTTATGGTCAAAGTGTTCCACCTAACTGCAATAGTCCCTTTCCCCATCGTGCAATAATCCCCTCAAATAAAGTCTTTCTTTACTAAGTATGGATTTGCTTTTTTTATTTGAAAACCAGATACTTTTACTTTTTTGCATTTTGAATATTTCGTAATATAAAATAGATTTTAAAGAGGGTCTTATTAAACAGAAAAATAAACAGTTGTTTAATAAGTTAGAATAGTTTTCAAAATGTCTTGATAAAAACAGCAACAGAGGGCTTCCCTGGTGGCACAGTGGTTAAGAATCCACCTGCCAATGCAGGGGACACTGGTTCGAGCCCTGGTCTGGGAAGATCCCACATGTCGCGGAGCAATTGAGCCCGTGTGCCACAACTGCTGAGCCTGCGCTCTAGAGCCCGCGAGCCACAACTACTGAAGCCCGCGAGCCACAACTACTGAAGCCCACGCGCCTAGAGCCTGTGCTCTGCAACAAGAGAAGCCACCGCGATGAGAAGCCCGTGCGCCGCAACGAAGAGTAGCCCCTGCTCGCTGCAACTAGAGAAAGCCTTCGTGCAGCAATGAAGGCCCAACACACACAAAAATAAATTAATTAAAAAAAAAAAAAAAAACAGCAACAGAACTCAAGTCATATCAACTTTCTAGCAGAGATCGGATTAGAGTTTCTGATTGACCAGGCTAGTCAGGGGACTCCTATGAAATACAAGTGAAGGAACTAGGAAAGAAAAGACTCAAATGGGCAAAACAGCTGATGGGTTGTTATGTGAGAAATGGAACGAAGTTTCTATATGTTGCTATTAGGTAGAATTATGATCAATAAATGGAAGCTTCAGGAAGACTTCAGCACAATCTAATGAAGAATTGTCTGACAGAGTGGTCCAAAGGAGGAATGGGCTCCTCACCTGTGCCAGTGTCTAGACATGATGTGTATGAACCCCTAGACCAAGAGCATTAGGTTGTTGGACCAGCTAACCAGTCAGCTTCTGGATTCCATGGTTCTGTTCACTGGATAATGCAGAGAGCACCTGAGTAAACTTTAATAAGCAGGCAATCACTTACTGCCAAGGTTTTCCCATTGCCAATAATTTCCAACTTCATTAGTCATAAGCAACTGAAAATAAGACAGTAAATACCGCTCACTGGGAGATACATGCTTTAAGATTTTTTTTAAAAAAAAGAGAGGAAAGAGTAAAATCAGCATAATCAATAAGCGAAAGAAGTCATTCTTTAACCAGAATGTGCACATCAGAAAGAAACAAAAAGAACTCTAACCCCCAAACACCAGATGTAGCTTATGCTTCTGACTTTAATGGTACTGCATCCATTTTAAATATGAGACTAAGAAAATTGTAAAACATGTAAATTCTCCACCAAATAAGTATTTGATGGCTGAAAGTTGGATAGAGCAATGAGACACTTTTCTAAAAGCCATACAGGAAACTCTGAATGGGTATATCAATCAATCCAACATAATCTACACAGTACAAGGTTCTGGAACAGCCAGTGAAAATGATAGCTGATTGGATTTAAGCAACTGCTTTAGGAAAAAAAAAAAAAAACTGCTTTGCAGATTTGTTTGTCAATTACTTTCATATTCCAGCCTCCATGACCATGAAAGCCACACAAGGGGGATAATTATATTTCACAGAAGCTGTTCTTGTTTTAAATAGGCCCCTAATATAAAGCAGCCAACAGAGGAAATTATATTTAATAAGACATCTGGCTTCTAAATGAAGATGCATCCCATTTTTATTCTAAAATAATTTTAATTTGGTTTGTAATTGAAACATGAAGTTGATGGATTTGCCTGTCCCAGAAAACTGTTTACAAAAGAAAGATATCAGAATATTTTCATGGTGCAAGATTATACTTTTATCTAAAGTATGACAAGCCTGAATAGATATTTTGACATTAATATATTCCAGGAGAATATAACTTCTTTTTATTCATGAGATTATATTTCCTTTAACTAAAATGAATAACATAAGATATTTGCTTTATCCTATGCTATGGATAGGATAGCATCTTTTTTTTTTTTTTTTTTTTCCAGCGGTACGCGGGCTTCTCACTGTTGTGGCCTCTCACTGTTGTGGCCTCTCCCGTTGCGGAGCACAGGCTCCGGACCCACAGGCTCAGCGGCCATGGCTCACGGGCCTAGCCGCTCCGCAGCATGTGGGATCTTCCCGGACCAGGGCACGAACCCGTGTACCCTGCATCGGCAGGCAGACTCTCAACCACTGCGCCACCAGGGAAGCTCTATGCTATCTTTTTAATACTTATCTACTCATTCATTTATTCCATCCATTTATTTTCTCCAAAGTTAACGTTTTTACTTATACCTCCTTCTGTTAAATAAAATTCTTCACCTGTTCCCATTTTGTCTCCTTTATTTTACCACTCCTTTCCTTTTCTCTCTTCCTATATCTTATTCCTTCTTTATTCTACCTTTGCAACCAAAAGGATTCATAACTGTTCAGTACCAAGGGAAAGAAGTGAATGCTAATGGAAGGAATTACTTTGCATATAGAAGACCCTCCTATAGAAAGACACCTCAAAGAATGTTATCATAGAAGATAGTAAAATGTGAAGTGAAAAAATAATAAAAGAATGCCAAAATAAACCAAAAGTCAGACTACTCAAAATCTAGAAATTAAGATTAGTGGCTATTACAGTTATCAGAACAAAGCCAGTTATAAGTTCAATTTTTACTAAAATATGTATTGACATTTTATTGTTAACTAAAAATTAATAATTTAGTCCTTATAGTACAACTGCAATAAAATTTGATACTATAAAGAATTTATCATTAAGAAAAATTTTTTATTTCATAAATATTCTACTGATCTATTCCTGCAAAATAAAAAAAATAAATCCATGAAAACTGAATCTAGTGGAAGCCTGCACCCAAATCCATCTCTTCTCAAAATAACTGGCCTCTCGTGTCTTCTTTAAATTATATAGTTATTCCTGAGTTTATTTGAAAAGTAGAAATTTACAATTTAAAATAAGATTATAGGGCTTCCCTGGTGGCACAGTGGTTGAGAGTCCGCCTGCTGATGCAGGGGACACGGGTTTGTGCCCCGGTCCGGGAAGATCCCCCATGCTGCGGAGCGGCTAGGCCCGTGAGCCATGGCCGCTGAGCCTGCGCGTCCGGAGCCTGTGTTCCGCAACGGGAGAGGCCGCGGCAGTGAGAGGCCCGCGTACCGCAAAAAAATAAATAAATAAAAAATAAAATAAATAAAATAAGATTGTATGAACAGGGTTGTTTTCTCAAAATGTAAAGCATTTTACATTATTCATGATTATGTATGTTATAATATGTATTTTGTGAAGATCGAATGCAGAATATTTGTTAGCATGCTGAAACACCACTGGCTTAATTAAAATGCCTGAAAGATGCTTTTTGTCTGCAGCAGAAATTGTCATATAATTACTATAATGCATCTGCTATGTTTTCACTTTTTTTTTTTAACAAAGATGAACCCAGGTGATTTCTGGGTAACTCTAATATGAATCAGGAGGGATAACTGTAGAAAATGAAGTGTAAATAAAATATGTGGACCTCAGAGTAATTCAAGAATTTTGCCTTTGAATAAAATTACAGTCATTTGCTTTTTAAGAGTTTAGGGGGGGCACTTCCTTGGTGGCACAGTGGTTAGGAATCCACCTGCCAGTGTAGGGGACACGGGTTCGAGCCCTGGTCCTGGAAGATCCCACATGCCGCTGAGCAACTAAGCCCATGCGCCACAACTACTGAGCCTGCGCTCTAGAGCCCGCAAGCCACAACTACTGAGCCCGCATGCCTAGAGCCCGCGCTCCACAACGAGATGCCACCGCAATGAGAAACCCGCGTGCCGCAACTAAGAGTAGCTCCCGCTTGCAGCAACTAGAGAAAGCCCACGCACAGCAACGAAAACCCAATGCAGCCAAAATATAATTAATTAATTAATTAATTATTTTAAAAAAGAGTTTAGGGGGATTGTTGTGGTTATTGAGAAATTTTCATAGCAACATTCATCAGAAATAAACCAATTGTCATAATAAATTTGTATGTATCGAAGTGAGTTACAGTACAGCAGGCTGAGTGAATCATATATCAAATTCTAATTTCAGCTGTTTTTAATCTTTAAATTGATGAATGTTCCAAGTTCAAGAGTTATCCTTTTTAGAAAAAATAGAACTCTGAGAAGTACACAAACTTATCTTGTTAATAGAAGTTTACTTTGGTTCATTTAAATACATTTTTTCAGTAGACTAATATGTTTTCTACAATTTTGTTTTCTCACAATGTTTTTATTCTAGTAAAAAACAATTCTAAATGATATTTATGGATCTTGTTAAGATATCTTCAAGTACTTATGGCTTAACGGGTTTATTCAATTATACATTTGCAAATATCAGAGAGGAATGGTTTGACATTTTACTTATGCGAGGTAAAAAAAAATTATAGACTACTGCAGATAAAAGACAAAGTTGCAGACTGAATACACAGGGTAAGATTCAGAAATATGTTAAAGCATTATATGGACAACCATATAGGGAGAAAATATTCCCTGGCATTTTTCAGGGGAAATAATGTCATTTCTGATTCACTTATATTTGGCAATGAAAATGCTGTTTCTTTAGAAGTTCTGTCCAGGACATGTGAAAACTTTGAAATCTTTCTAAAAATTTTTGCTTAGAAATAACAGTCTTAAAATACGTTGAAACCACAAATGTGTTTCTATTTGGAGAGGGTCAAAACCAGCCATATTTGAATAGATACCACACATCAACCTTAGGAGATGCTACCTTAGAGAAGTGGGAGTTTTTCAAAAAGAGTAAATGTGTGAATTCCATGAAGGTTTGCCAAGAATTCCACTCAAACTGGATAAGTATAGAGAGGTTTTTTATTTAAAAAGAAAAAATATATATCCGAGGTATCTCAAGGCCTCAAAGGCAGAAAGTACACTCAGAATCACATAGCTGAATCTTAGAATTGGAAAGCGATCAGGAAATAAACTCTCTCTCTTCCTCCACTCCCTGCTCCTTCACACCCATGACCCAAACACAGCCACACCCTGCCAACTCCAACAAATTTATCAACTCATCTGCATTTCTGTTTCCCAGTTACAAATCCTCATTAGAGAGTTCTAAAGGGGTTCAGTCAGGCACTGCTTTGGCTCTCCTTGGCGCTGATGTCCACCCCCTGCCCATTATAAAACTGTAGGAACTCATCCTCTGTTTGGGAAAGGAAATTTCCAGAGAAGTGAAGTGATTTGAGGTGATTTGCTATTCTCCAGAGCTAAGAACAATTAACTACTTGTTCCTACATAGGTTTAACTTTATAGTGTACCTTGTGTATATTTCCATCAGGAATTCAGTTTCATTCATCTCTGAATGCTTTTGGCATATCACAGACGTTCAATTATTATTTGTTAGAGATGAATGAAGTAGCCACAAACAAACTGTTAAAAGATAAACTGAGGTATATTTTATTTTTTTATTATTTTTTTAAATTTAGTCAAATCTCATTCATTCCTTTTTTTAAAAATTTATTTATTTTTTAACATCTTTATTGAGGTATAATTGCTGTACAGTGGTGTGTTAGTTTCTGTTGTATAACAGAGTGAATCAGCTATACGTATACATATATCCCCATATCTCCTCCCTCTTGCATCTCCCTCCTACCCTCCGTATCCCACCCCTCTAGGTGGTCACAAAGCACCAAGCTGATCTCCCTGTGCTATGTGGCTGCTTCCCACTAGCTATCTATTTTACACTTGGTAGTGTATATATGTCCACGCCACTCTCTCACTTCGTCCCAGCTTACGCTTCCCCCTCCCCATGTCTTTAAATGTTAAGAGTTTGAGCAAAAATTGACTCAAATGAGGCAGCAACAAATGGAAAACGGTTAAGAGTACTCAGCAGACAGGAGCCAAGGGAAAGACTTATATAAAGTACAGAAATAAAAAAAGGAAATTATTTGATTGCCTGTAGCTTAAAGCCTAGTTGGCTGATGTGTGATTGTTGTCCTTAGATTTTTGATTTTGTAACCTTGAGGCATCTGCAGGCTTAGATTGTGTTTTGCTTATGTACGCCACCATGGCATTAGCGCCTCCGCAGTAGAATGGTCCCTTGTTTAACCAATTTAACACTACATTTGGTTATTTTTCTGGTTAATATGGAAAGTCCTACAGATTGTTGGAGAGTAATCTCTGGCAGAGGTTAATCAGTGTTAAAATAGCTTGTATATATAATAATTGAGACATCCCGAGGCTGAATCCATAATGTTGAAGTCAATATACAGCTTTTAAAAACAATACAAATTAATTTAGCTATTATTATATAATGAAATGAAACCCAAACAAAGTATTTAAATTGGAGTTATTATTAACAGCGACTCAACAGTTGTCCTTCAAAAGTGTAGATATGTCTAAATGTTATTCAGCAATTTCTATTATCTATTGTCTCTAGGAGAATATACTGAGAATATTTTCTTGTACCAAATGTCATACTCGTCCTTGAAACTATTTCTTCTCTTCTTTCATCATCACCCTTGACCACCTCACCTCACTGCACCCCAGTTCAGTTCACAAAGCTAGAAAGAGTGCTGAAGGCAAAGTATTGACTAATACAGTACTTGACACCAAGTGAATATTCCAAAGAAGCCTGACCGGACATATAAATTAAGGAATAAATAAGTGAGTGAACACATTTTGACAGTTATTCAGGAACCTTTGTCTGCAAATACTCCCTCCTACTCTGGCACAGGATAAAGAAAACAAACATTTGGAAATGAAAGTGATCAAATTTATAGCTATGGGCATTAACATCCAGTCGCCATAATCCCTGCCTGAGTTCAATTTGTTGGCAACAGCTTTGAAGCCAGAGAATTTTTACTTATGAAAGTTATGGAAATGGAGGAATAAAAACCTTTACACTATTATTCCCACCTCTAAAATTCTATTTCTACAACTTGCAGCTAAAGTTCCTCTTGCTTATCCCCTAATTAGTCTCCTTTAAAAATATTTGGTGTAGGGACTTCCCTGGAGGTCCAGTGGTTAAGACGCCGCCCTTCCAATGCAGGGGGCGTGGGTTTGAACCTTGGTTGGGGAAGTAAGATCCCACATGTCGCACAGTCAAAAAAAAAAAATGGGGGGCTTCCCTGGTGGTGCAGTGGTTGAGAGTCCACCTGCCCATGCGGTGGACGCGGGTTCCTGCCCCGGTCCGGGAGGATCCCACATGCAGCGGAGCGGCTGGGCCCGTGAGCCATGGCCGCTGGGCCTGCGCGTCCGGAGCCTGTGCTCCGCGGCGGGAGAGGCCACAGCAGTGAGAGGCCTGCGTACAGCAAAAAAAAAAAAAAAAAAAATTGGTGTTGTTCTCGCCCATTATGAATGTTGTCCCTAGCTGTGACACAAAATGAACTTTTCCGGAAGTCTCTCCCCAGGAGGGAGTTAAGTGCTTAAGGAGACTTGTTTATTCTCAAGGCTGAGTGACCATTTAGTCCATTACAATGGAAAGAGCGATTTCAAGGCAAGTATGTACCGCTAGAAACAGGTGCCTAAAAACGTGGCTGTCTTACAAGCGTAAGAAGGCAAGAAATTCAAATTAATCCCATGAAGCCTTCTGTTGGAAACTACCACTCTGACAAGCAAAGCAATAAGCACCTTCTACCCAACTCTGGACTGCTTGATTCTCTAGGTTCTTGGCACTTTCAGTTATTTTCTTTTACTACATCAAAGTAAAGAGGAAGTAAATCATGAAGTTTTAGTAATTCAAAACGAAAAGCCACAGGAAAGAAAAACAGAAATGAAAGAGAAGGGGGAAATACTGCAGTTTATTAGAAATCAAACTTTTCCCAAAATTTAAAATTTATTTCACAGTACAATGTTTCAATCTAGGAGAAAATTCATTTTAAATGATTTAACTCTGGCCTTGTTTATTCACAAAAACTCTTACTAGCTTAATAAATTATAAAATAGACATTTTTGTTTGATGAATTACACACTCCTGCCTAGCTCATTTATAGGGATAGAGGGCAGACGGACATTGTTTTATTGCTCTTAAATTCTCCAACGTGCCTAACACAGCGGTAGGTGATTGTGAATTGTGAGTTGAAATTTAATAACACTACCCAAAGCCTAGTGCTACTGGATCTCATTTCAAACGGTAGTCAGTCCAACAACATAAATTCTGCTTGCAGAATGAAATGCTATATGAAGCCATGTCCCAAACACCACATTCCTCTTTTCCTTTACTCCTCTTCCCCAAGGCAACTGAAAAAAAAAAAAAAAGAAATGCACAACGTAAAAGCTGAGAGGTATGTTTTATTCAGCAGACAAAATTGAGAACGTAAGATAGCCCTAAGGGACTATCTTAGGGATAGTACAGAAGGGAAGAGGTACAGAAGGAGCCAGGATATACAGGAGGTTTTGCAACAAAGACCAGGTAGTCAGAACATAAAAGATTCCTGTTAATTAAAGAAAACCAGACATCTCAAGTTAAAGAATTTAGCGCTCTTGTATATGCGGGAAGATGCAAGAGTCTGAGCTCACTGAAATCATTCCTTTGATATACACCTCAGCTATCTGGGGCCAGTATCCTTGTGCTTTTTCATCCAGTCTCCTCAGGATGCATCGCTGCGGGTGGATGCGGTGACTGAGGGCTTGGCGGCGGGCAGCCTCCGGGCGCACCGTCTGGGCTGGTTGTAGTGGCTGGATGGCTGCAACATCTCTTGTTTCCTGATACGGCAGAGGCAACACTTTCTCACTGACACCAATTCCGAGTTATGCGCCATGATGAGAGAGAGAGAGAGAGAGAGAGAGAGAGAGAGAGAGAGGAAAAAGAGGGAGACGGAGAATAGAAAGTTTCTGCCATCCTAAAACACCACACCTTCTCCCAACAGTGAGAAGCTTATTGTCGATTGACTTGCCTCTTCCCATAAGCATTGTTTTGACAAAAGAAATGACCTGAAGCAACTGTGAATTTCAAAGGACTAATTCAGTCAACTTTGGAACTAAATCTTAGTGGACTTTTTAATTCCTTACCATTAAATCTGCACATCCTGCCAGAATGTGTTGTTGAAATTTTACACATGGGGCCCAAGAGAATAAGGCACAGTGCTCTAGCACTCTTGGTTATATCTGGGATAACAATCTAATGAAAGATGAAAATAAGAAAATTAAAATACAATAAATTACTGCCTAACAGAGACAAGTGTACCCAATTTCTTGCTTTCCTGATATTTTTCACTTCTTTTTTTTTTTTTTGGTGGCAGGCAGGAGACAGTTTTCCAAAGAGCTGATTCTTGGATTTAGATAGTGCAAGAAAGAATTCTAGCTGTTACAGCAGGGGTTAAAATGTGCAAATGCCTGCAGCAATTCACTCTCTTTGACTAGCTGTCAAAACATTTAAATTGTGTCCCTGTCATTCCTCCCTCCCTCCTCCACCTTCTCCCCAGCAGGGGGTCTGAGAGCTGAATCTTCATCAAAAGAGAAGAGTCAGATTAGCAAACTGTATCATTCTAAAAGGATCTCCAACCTTCTTTGTGTTGCTTGTCATGTTTATTTCTTTATGTCATTTTTTTCATTAATCCTTGCTGACTCTTTTCAGTTTTATTTAATGGAAATGCCCTTATTTTAGGTCAGTTAACAGCCTAACGAAAGACATTACATTTGGTTAATGAACGTGCTTAAAAAATAATAATAATAATTGGAGACTTTCACTGTGTCTGGACAATGAGGAAAATGAGCAGCCTACAGAATCACTTTAAAATTACTTCAACTGGTAATAGAATAAACTGTAGCAGAGAGACTTCACTAAACATGTTGCTTAAATTCTGAAATGTGTACAAGGGAACAAAGGCACAAGCATCACCCTCATATTATAAATAAATAAATATTATTAATAGAATATATTGGGTAATAAATGTATAAAATTATTAAAATGTTGAAAATATTTATTATTAAATACCTGCCCTCTATACTTCTGATTATGGCATTTAATCCACACACATCACTGAGCAGTCACACTGTGCTAAGTCTTAGAATACTGATGAGAAAGACACAATATTTGCCCTCTGATAGCTCACAGTCTAGTGAGGAAAAATGACCGGTAAACAATTGTGAAATGAGATTCAATGGATGCCCACTTACAAAGGCATCTGAGAAAGGTCATTCAAGTATAATTGGGGGAGTTGAAGATGTTAACCAAATATGGCTTTGTGAAAAAAGGGGTGGAGGTTATCCAAGTATTGAAGAATGAGAGTTAGACAAAAGATAACATATTGCGGTGGGAGCAAGAGAAGGAGGGGCAGTTTTCCAGGCCAAGAAGGCAGGCTTAAAAAAGGCAGCGAGTTATACGAAAGCAATGCATGTTTGGGAGAACAGCAAGTGATTATTATTAAACCTCGGGGTGGAAGATGAGGGAAAGAGGCGTTAATGCACGGCTTAGTGGCCCATGCTGAAGACAGTAGACTTTATCCTGACGACGCAGAGGGAGAGCAACACGATTTTTAAACAGAGTAGCTAAATAACTGTATTTTTAAGCTAGAAATAATGATAATCATAGATATTCTTTATTGAGTGATATTACATGCCATTTACTTTATATAATTCAATCTTACTTAACTCTCTTTACAATATTGTAGGTATATATTCTCATTTCACCGATAAAATAACTGATGCTCAAAATCTTTAAGAAACTTGTCCAAGTTCATCTAGCAGCTAAGAACCGAAGCTAAGTTTCACAATGTTCTCACTTTCCCACCCTATCTCTCATAATAGCTGTAGTTGTGTGGTTAAGAGCAGGTGTTTTGGAGGCTAACTGACTGAGCATGAATTCCTCACCACTTTATTTGCTATGTGACTTTGTGCAAATTGTGCCTTATTTCATCATCTGGAAAATATAAATGCAGTAGTGCACATAAAGCAGTTAGTATAATGCCCGGCCCTTGGTTTAATGCTAACCGTTAATAGTATGATACTATTAATAATGCTTGAGCACATTTTACATACAAGAACCAAGTATGGGTATTATTATCTTCATTTTACAGGGTTTTTTTTAATGCTGAAACTTAAAGAAATTAAGTCATTTGCAGAAAGACATATAATTGTATGGCAGAGCTTGTTCTGCTCCAAAGCCCACACTCTTTTTGTTAATGCAGAATATAGTATACCAGAGACTGTCTCTGGTGCACTATAGAGGATAAATTAAAAGGAGATAAGACAGGAGGCAGAGGGTAGAATATTTAAAGAGGTTTTTGTAGAAATCTAAGAGAGAGATGTCAAGAGTCTGAAATAGGTAGTTAAATGGAGTAAAAAAAAAAGTCAGTTAAAAGATATCGACAAGGTTGAATGAACAAGAGTGATGGCAAATTGTACATTGGGAAGTAAGGGAGCTGGAGAGATAGCACCGAACTCACCAGCATATGGGGCAATTAGTATGTAGGGTATTCTCACATAACAGCTTCTATTTGCTATGTGTTAGGAAAATTCATTCATAGGAGGTAATGGGCAAGGTTTCTCAAGGAAACTTGGCCAGGTTTGAATTAGATTTTGAGCAGCAACGATAGAAAGAGAATTGCCCAGAGACACAGAAACAGCACACATTCATTACTGGAGATAATGAATCTGCAGTGGAGCTAATCCACATAAAGGTGTGACTTACAGCAACACTATTCTATAGGTGGTTGAACTAATACCCTGCTGGAGATGGGAAAAGTGAACAATGCAGGACTATTGGCAAAGGATCTGATGGTATTGGTGCAGATTATTAAAATGATAGTCCTTAGGGTATTTTGTTCCCTTGCCAGGAACCATCAGTTCCCTATTATACCACCTCCCCTTCTCCTTTATTTCTTTTTCTCCAGTTAACTCTTGGCATTTCATTAAATCCAGCATGAATATCATTTTACTGGAGACGCCTTCCCTGACTACACCAAATACACCAATTCCCTCCATTTAAACTTTCTTATATATTCTTTGGAGCACAATTGCATTGTAATCTTACATGTTTAAGAAATTAAAAATACAATAGTTATTTGGATGACTCTTTGATCATGTCAGACTCCCCCAGTTGGCTATAAACTCTTGGGACTTATCTTTGTTCAGTTTTCCTCCTCACCATTATATCTCCTATGTCTAGCAAAGTGCCTTATGCTTAATAGGTGTTCAATAAATAGTTTTCGGATGAGTAAATTATTCAAAAAACGAATGATTGGATGAACTGTTAAAAGAATAAGTAAGGAAGCATATAAACAGGTGAACAAGGAAGGAACTGAATCAAAAGAAGTCAGCAGCCTCAATGAATTTCAAAAGCAGTATCAAGAGCTTCATGGGAGAGCCAAAGTCTAGTGGGTATAACAGACTGAACTGTGTACCCTCCAAAATTCATATGTTGCACCCCTAATCCTCAGTATCACTTGCGGAAGGGACTTTTAGGATGTAACCAAGTTTAAATGAGGTCAAAGGATGAGATGCTAATCCAATAGAACCAGAGTCATTATAAGAGGAAGAGACCCCAGGGGTGCTTCAGTACAGACGATAGGTCATGCAAGGACACAGGGAGAAGGTGGCCATCTGTAAACCAGGAGGAGAAACCAACCCTACCAGCACCATGATTTTCGACTCCCAGCCTCCAGAAGTGTGAAAAAATTAATTTCTGTTGTTCAAGCTACCCAGTCTATGGTATTCTGTTATGGCATCCCTGGGAGACTAAAACAGTAGGCTATAGATTTTAGGTTTGAAAGGATGGAGTGGAGATGGGAAAGAAAACTAAAACTTAATAGACACAGAAACAAATTAACACACTGTAGTTTAAATTAATAACCATGATGGCTGTGGGGGGGCAGGAGTTAGGGAAGGATAAATACCACATAGAAGGGGAAAAAAAGGGAATCAATCCAAATAACTTCTGAGCACAGCATTTTGACATTATACCCACAATCTAGGGAATAAAAGAACCACAAAAAGTCTTGAGGTTTTTCTGGTGGGTTTGTTTTTCATCATGATATCAGTGTAGCTATTCTAAAACTGTTTTGTGGGTAATGTAAGACTGAGAAAATAAATAATTTGATGATAATGTTGGGAACCAAGTTTCAACTGTGGAAAAGAAAGATAAAGTTATGGAATGAAGTAAGAAAAGAAAACCCTGCAACTATCATAATAAAGACTCATTCGAACAAGAATTAGCATTGCATCCAAGGGGGAAAAGCTCAGTGAGGAGCAGGATATGTGCATAGTCCCGAAGTGTCTCCCCACAGATCGCTTAGCATTGAAAGAGAAAAATAATAACTACACAGTGGAGAAACCAGAAAACACCTTTATTATGTGATCGAATTAACATCACCAGTAAGGGCAGACACACACTGTATGCCACCAGATGTAGTACTTTGAGAGGATCAACGCATTGATTCTCGGTACAGGTAGGAACACATGATCTAAGTCTAATCATCAGGAAACACCAGACAAACCCAAAGTGATGAACCGTCTGTAAAATAGCTATCTTGTATTCTTTGAAAATATCAATTTTTTATTAAAGATTTCTTTTAAAGCTGAGGAAATCTATTTGGACACTACAGAGATAGGACAACCAATTGCAATACAGGATTTTGAATTGGATCTTGGAGAGAAGAAAGACATTGGGATAACTGACAAATTGGATTATGAACTATAGACTGGAAAAAGTATTGTTTCAATGTTAAATTTCCTAAATGTGACAACTATACTATGAAAATGTTAAGAAAATATCATTTTTCTTAGGAAACACATAATAAAGTATTGAGGTCAGAGGGAATAATAATACAACCTGCTCTCAAATGATTATATATATATATATATATATATGTGTGTGTGTGTGTGTGTATATATATATGTGTGTGTGTGTATATATATATATATGTATACACACATACACACACACACACACAGAGGGAAAGAGAGAATACAAAAAAGCAAATGTGGCAAAACATTAAGAATTGTTAAATCCGTATAAAGGGTATATGGGAGCCCTCTATTATTCTTTCCACCTTTCTATAAGTTTGAAATTATTTCAAAATAAAGCTTTTTTAAAAAAATCGAACAAACGTACACTCTGGTGGGGGATATTGATAATGGGAGAGGCTATGCATGAGTGAAGTCAGGTGTTATACAGGAAATCTCTATACCTCCCCCTCAATTTTGTTGTGGACCTCAAACTTCTCTAAAAAATATATCAATTAAAGAAAATCAGATGAACAAGCACAAAGACAAAAGAGGTAGAGGAGTTTTGGATGATGTAAATTCCCAGCCTTGATTTTGGATGATGTAAATTCCCAGTAAGACTACTCAGGAATACATCCTCAATTTACTGAGAGGAAGTTGGGACTTAGAGGCCCCAAGATCTGAGGCTACCTAGAGAACATAAGGCCCAGAGGAGGAGAAAATGAGCCACGTTCTTCCCTTGGCTCCACTTGTTGTCTTAATTTAGTCCCTTGATAGATGAGCTCACTGAAGGAAAAGCAGCTCCCTCACACCATTCCCCACCTCCTCCCATTTCTGAAATGATGCGCTGCTCAGATCATTAATCGTCTCATTAAGGCTCCAGCATGCACAATTCAGTAATGCCACAAACACTGTCCTTTTATATTCTTGACACAGCTGATAGTAAAGAAACTACTGTAAGATGTCTACCCTTACCTCAGTTTTCCATAACAATAAGGAAAATGATGCTCTTTAATCAATGTCTAGTTTCAGCTTTAATAAGTATGATTCCTGGTTTTTTCAAGCTTCTTGCACACAATTTTATGAGTTTGGTAACATCCCAAAACCCAGTTTTCCTATCCAGATAAAGGGAGAGTAATACAAGATCTAGATTACTGGACTGAGTACTATCTAAGTATTATCTAAGTAATATCTAATATCTAAGTAATACCTAATAATATCTAAGGCTGAGTCCTGTGCAACATTTAATTTTAAAATGTTTTTGCAATATGTATCCTGTAATCAACCACACTACTTTCCTCTACCAGTTTTCCCTTTCCCAATAATTTCTGGTATGAACTTTAATTTCCGAGTCTGCCAGATTTCTTTTTACCACACAATGGCATTTAGCCCAAGTTAGGGGCAGTCCCAGGAAAAGCTTTGAAGTAGACAAAGATCATCTTTACCCTTCCCCTTCTCCAGACCCTCTCTTCCTTTCTCTCCAACCTGCAGCCTTCACAGCAACCTAAAGTCCTATAGTAGATGGTAAAAATGGCATCAAATCCCTCCCCTGCCACACCATCGAGAGAGTCTATTTCTCTACTCTTTGAATTGAGTTTGGCCACGTGACCTGCCAAGTGGGACATTAACAAACATGAGGTACAGCAGAGGCTTAAAAGTGCTGGTGCTTGCTCCCTTGCTGCACCTGGAAACCTGAAACCATCTCTTTACAGGCCTGTTGTCACCTGCTAGAGGATAAGAGGCCACTGGAGGAGAACTGAGATACCCTAGCTAACAGCCAGCCAACTACCACACATGTGAGGGAGGCCAACTGAGAACAGCCAATTCCCCAGCTGACCCACCATCTTATCTACAAGCAGCAGGTGACCAGAGATTCATGAGCAAGCCCAGCTAAGACAAGCAGGAAAACTACCAAGCTGAGCCCATACCCTAACCATGAGCTAAATAACAACTGTTGTTTTAAGCCACTAAAATCTTGGGGTAGTTGTTTATGGGGCAATAGATTACTAATTTAAGCTCAAGTACCTCCAAGAAGGTACTGCAGTCCCCCTGCCTCCTGGCTCCCCATCTTTACTCCACTGTCACCTACTACCAACCCAACAGCTGATCTTTTCCTCCACCATCAAAATTCATTTGTTTCATGTGTTTTAGGACCTCAAAATCCTTGACTAAGTTGATAAACTAATATGAATTAATTAATTTATAAATATGAATTAACCCTAATTAATGTAATTAGAGTATAAGAAATAAGATAACACACACACACAGAGTCCCCAAAAAAGGCCCAAAAATAAGCCTTCTCACTTCTTCTATCATTCTCTTGTGTAACATTCTGTCTGGTATCTCCTTCTGAAGCAGCAACTTGAGAATTCATAGAGGTATCTCTTTTTTCCCTTCCAAGGAATAAAAGTTAACTCTCATTATACCCACTAGAGATAGAGTCTTTTCAAAGGTACCCAAGTTGAGAAACTGTTGCTCTTACTCCTTATCTCCTCTCCCTCTAGTCAAATTTGAATGGTTTCAGGCTTCCCTGGTGGCACAGTGGTTGAGAGTCCTCCTGCCGATGCAAGGGACACGGGTTCATGCCCCGGTCTGGGAAGATCCCACAGGCCGCGGAGCGGCTGGGCCCGTGAGCCATGGCCGCTGAGCCTGCGCGTCCAGAGCCTGTGCTCTGCAACGGGAGAGGCCACAACAGTGAGAGGCCCCCGTACCGCAAAAAAAAAAAAAAAAAAAAAAAAAAATTGAATGGTTTCCAAATGAGTTGATTAATCTTTCTCCACCAAAATCGACTTTCCAACTCACTCTGTGAACAGTTAAGTCCTTCAAAAGGCCCTTTTTCTGTTCCTTTATCAGTAGTCAATTCCCCCACCTCCAACATCAAGGGTTAACAAAAACCCTCCAGATAACAAGCCAAGTATGGTTTACATACTCCTGATATATTAGCAAGTCACAAAACATTCATTTAAGGGACTTCCGTGGCAGTCCAGTGGTTAAGACTCTGTGCTTCCACTGCATCCCCTGCAGGGGGCATGGGTTCGATCCCTGGTCAGGGAACTAAGACCCGGCATGCTGCGCAGCACGCACCACCACCCCCCCGCAAAAAAAAATTCATTTAAGCCACAAATTTGCCTCCTAACTATTCTACCCTTGTTCTTTCTTAACCACATTTATGCAATAAACTTCATATCTGCCTCTTCTTAAAATGTATTCACTCATTCAGGAAACATTATTCTGAGTACTATGTTCCTGAGAACCTCCTTTCTCCTGGTCTCATGATTCCATGAGTAAGAACTTCTGCAACAATAATTCCCATGGCTTCCTTCCCACCTCCTCACTCATTCCACCCATGGAAAAGAAAGGAAGTATACTATTGTGGACTTTGGGAGAAAGTGTTTCCAAACCAAACGTGGGGCCACTTGCCTGATGCACAGCAAAGCCAATCTACTGACACCAGGTTGTGGGGAAGGAAAGTACAGCATTTATTGCAAGGAGAACAGGCTGCTCATGCTCAAAAGACCCAAACTCCCCGATGATCTTGAGGGAAGGGTTTCTAAAGACAGTGTGAGGGAGAGGGTCACAGGGTATGTCATCAGCTTGTACTCAATTCTGTGACTGGTTGATGGTGAGGTAACATGCTGATGTTTTGGGGAATCTCACTCACCAACTCTCTGGTTCCAACCCACCATGAGGTCTCCATGCTGGTGGTCAGCATGCAGTTAACTTCTTCCACTTGAGGGGATTTTAGTATCTGCAAAACAACTCAAGGAAATGGCCGTTGAGGAGGAACTAAAGGTTCTTGACTTTGTTTTACGGGTAAACTTATTATT
The DNA here is from genome assembly GCF_949987515.2 of Delphinus delphis. Taxonomy (NCBI): domain Eukaryota; kingdom Metazoa; phylum Chordata; class Mammalia; order Artiodactyla; family Delphinidae; genus Delphinus; species Delphinus delphis. The sequence goes on along the minus strand of NC_082687.1, from coordinate 36,715,586 downwards.
TTGTCCTGCTTGACTGTTTTCCTTTTTTTCTGCATTTTCTCACTCCTCTGATTAAATTTGCTCTTTGAAACTCAGGGACAGCCTAGGAGGCTAAAGCTTTTCTGCAAACAAGAGGTGGAAGACACAAGGAGTCTGTCCCCAGGAAGGCCCTGCAGAGCCCAACCTGCAGGGCTGGTTTCAAAAGCCCTGAGCAAATTTGGCAGAGCCTCTTCTGAGCCTCAGGTTTATATATACCAGTGTAGGGAGGGCAGAGCCTGGTTGGCCCTCCGCTATGTGATTAGTATAGTGGGCCAGGTTCTATTCCTAAAAGGAGAACCCTACTATTTTGAATGGTAAATTCAATTAATGATAGATTTTAAAATTTTTGTTTCATTTTGACCATGAGGCTTGTGGGATCTTAGTTCCCCAATCAGGGATTGAAACTGGGTGCTCGGCAGTGAAAGCACTGAGTTCTAACCACTGGACCACCAGGGAATTTCCAATGATAGATTATTAGAAAGCCCATCGTGGTGGTGTATCTATGCAATATGCTCTAATTCAACTTATACTGTTAAAAAACAAAACAAAAATATAAAACATTCTCCTGCTTTGGTCTCCAGAGGCACCTGCACAAAGGCACTGGTCCTGGGGACAAGCAGGCACTAAATCCAGCCCAGCTTCCGCACACCAAGCCAGTTCCCCACACCTTTCTTCTAACTTATCCACCCAAAGGCAGGAGTGGGTGTTTTCTTCTAATTCGTATGTTCAAAGGAAGAAAAAGATGTCTTTTTCTACTCTGAACAAAGGCAACAGCAGCCTGTTGATTTCCAGCTGTCTGACTCCTCTATTTCTCAGGTGGTTCCCAACTTAAGAAGGAAAGCAAGAAGTGTAATTAATTTAGCTCCTAAAATTCACACTACTACATACCAGATATTGTGCTAGGCATTGGAGGAGTGGGGGGAGAACATAGAGTCCCTGACTTCAAAAAGCTCACTGTCTAGCTAAATTCCCTAGGTTCTCAAAACAAGTGTTTGTTTTTGTATATAGAGAAAAATCTACAACCCGGTGTAGACCAGCCCTGTGAATGTCTGCATTCTTGGCTCCCCTCTCAGGGTCTTGAGGGATCTCTCAGGCATGAATTGAGTTGTATGAACCAGGGACTGGAAGGGGGTACAGTGGTCACAAGGGTGACAGTACTGTCATTGATGAAAATGGACACAAGCAAAGAATACAAGTCCCTCAAATGTAGGCGCATGACAAAGTTTACTTTACACACTAACAGCGATTCAGGGCAGGACAGACAGTGGCACAACCAAAGTGAGGGCCACACATCCCTGCCAGACAGAGGAACCCACCTGGTTGATGATAGCTAAGCACCTGCTCAGGGAAAGATCTGCTGTGTCCCTCAGGAAGCTCCTTTTCTGCCACTGCCGTGGAAAAAGATTTGAAACCCTGGTGGGCAGGCAGATTCTTAGAGTCTCTGGAACTGGGGTGGGATCATGAAGAAAACCCCAGACACTGCTAACTGAAAACCTATGAGACACTGCTGCTTAGTGCCAGGCTGGGTGAACCAAAGGTCCGTGTCCCAGGAGAGTGTCTCCCAGCAGCTCTGGCTTAGGGCAGCCAAGGTCTACTCCTGCAATTAGCAGGGAGACCCTATAACCAACAGGATGAGAAGAGCTGAGACATGGTGGGTGTGCTAAGACCCAAAATGACAGAAAGGCTGTGTCTCAAAGGTTATCAAATCGGAAACAGAAGCAAATTTCAAAGTGATGCCAAATCCTAGAATCCAGGGCCAGGCAAAAGGGAGCCCAAATAAAATCTGGGAACAATGAATGGGGAAAGGGAAATAAAAGAGAGAGAGGATCCTGAGCGACTACCTAGAATACGTAGAGACTATAAAGAGAACTTTGTTCAACTTTTGCGTGTGTGTGTGTGCAAATAGGTTGATCCAGTGTAAAGGGTTAAGATCAATTGGACAGATAATAACTTATTTTGACTCATAGATAACATAGATAACTCATAGATAACATTTCTTTTTAAACTTGTAGTTTTCATGTGCCTTCATCTTAGAAGTAACAGATATTGTGATGTATTTCCTGAACCAAAAAAACAAAACATATGATCTGACAGTGTATCCAAATTGCTTAAAAATCAAGTCACCTTGGGAAATTTGACTACCATGATAATTTTAGATATATAGAGAGCACATACCTTTACTGAGCACCTCTAAAGTTCCCAGCATTTTGTTAAGTACTTTACATTAATTATCTCATTCAATCCTCACCCAAGGAAGAAAAATACTGAAATCCAGTGACTTGCCAAAGTCATGTGTATGGTGGTACAAGAATCTGAACTTGTGAAATCTGGGTCCAAAGTCTACACACTGAACTACATCACCTCACCACAGAGCTAACAAGGGTAGAGGAGTATTTTTATTTGGCCAGGGGAAGAGGGAAGAGTATTCTGCCCATAGAGGATGCTTGGGAATCAGGTACTTACTTAGGGAATAGAAGGGGAGAAGAGAAAGAGTTGGCCACAGCTCCTGATGTTAAATGTTTCCTTATAACTCTGCTCTCCATAACACTGCACTGCCTGCTGATGTCGCAAGATCCCAACCCTCATTGTTTCTTCTCAGGACCTACTGAAGGGTAATTTGCACACCTAGAGTCTGCTGAAGTATTCTTACTACTCTTACCCTCAGAAATAAGCTCACATACCATGACTTTATGAATCAATTCCATCAATTTCGTATCTGAAAATCTAAATAAAACTTCTCTATTATTAAGAAAAAAGAAAGGTGCCTGCCATTAACAAACCACTATGTGCAAAAAATAGAATAACTCACTGGGACTACATTACTTTGTTTTCTTTTGGGTTAAGAATCCTTGCTGGAAAGGAAGCAGTTAGAGACCCAAACTAGAAGCTGGAGAGGACATTCACACCTAGTCACAGTCCCTAGCCACACACTATGTGTAAGGTAAATAATAGACCACTTCTCACGTTTAAGAAAAAATAAAAATACTGTATGTGCTTGAAAAATATAGAATAAAATTATAAGGAATCGACATAAACAACCTACAAAAAGCTTTTTAAAGTCTAAGCATTAAAGTGACATACCTTCCTACCGAGAAATAAAAACAGATTATTAACTGATCCCCTACATGCATCTACATGCTTCAATTTAGGGTCATTCTTGCCAGATAATAAGGCCTAAGGGGAAAGAATCCCATATTAAAGTCCTGCTCACTCTCCCCCTTCACTCCAACCCTGCCCAGAAGGAAACCATGGTTAGGACACCGCATCTCCTCGTGACCTTCTCTTCAGTACTAAGTATCTACCTATAATGGTTGGTTGCTATGGATTTATGAAGATACAGTTTTATGGGCCACCCTTCTTGACTGGAGATTTTGAAATTGTTGAAAAGGCGCCATGTCTTGATATATGTGTTTGTAGTCCCTTCTACCTCTCTTCCTCAAAACCCAAGATAAATGAAGGTATGGTCCCCAGCCTGTCCCTCCTGAGACAGCCCACCACCTCCCACTCCACATGCTTTCCACTGGCAGGCTCATGCTCTCTGTTTCTCTCTCTGGGTTCTCTGGCTTCTTTCCCCACGGGACTTGGTAATGGACATGCAGCCTAGACCAGCTCCCCACTAGGTTCTGAGACAAATTCTCTCTAGTTCCTTCCCTTCTACCTTGTGCTCACTTCAGCCTCTTGTTGGCAGATGTGGAGTAACAGGAATAAGACTCAGATCCAGGGATTTCCCTGGTGGTGCAGTGGTTAAGAATCCGCCTGCCAATGCAGGGGACTCGGGTTCGATCCCTGATCCGGGAAGATCCCACATGCTGTGGAGCAACGAAGCCCGTGCACCACAACTACTGAGCCTGCACTCTAGAGCCCACAAGCCACATCTACTGAGCCTGCATGCCATAACTACTGAAGCCCATGCGCCTAGAGCCCATGCTCCACAACAAGAAGCCATTGCAATGAGGGGCCCATGCACCCCAACGAAGAGTAGTCCCTGCTCGCCACAACTAGAGAAAGCTCGCACACAGCAATGAAGACCCAATGCAGCCATAAATAATTTTTTTTTTTTTTTTTTAAGATTCAGATCCAGGCTGTGGAGTAGAAGTAAGCAGAGCAGGTATTTAACCCCTTTTAGTCCCTAGTTTCTCAGGCTTATGTAAAGAGTTCCTGGTGGGGTCCTTTCTAGCTCACTGAAATTCTTCACTGGGAATACACACACATCAGAGAAACATGGTGTATTTTCTTACTATTTTTTTTTATTCTTTTCCATTATGGTTTATTACAGGATATTGAATGTAGCTCCCTGTGCTATTCAGTAGGATCTGGTTGTTTACCTAGTTTGTGTATCGTAGTTTATATCTGCTAATCCCAAACTCCTAATTTATCCCTCCCCCAGCCCCTCTCCCCTTTGGTAACCACAAATTTGCTTTCTGTGTCTGTGAGTCTGTTTCTGTTTTGAATTCTTACTATTTTCTCCACGCACTTTTTTTTTCGGGATCTGGTAAAGAAGATTGCTACTGAGAGGCTGGATCCAGTTATTCCTGGATCCCAGATCTAATATGATCAAAATGCTATCGTAATCACAACACAGAAACCAAATACCTTATTTCAAGAAGAAATTTTAAGAGCTGGTGTACAATGTTTATATTCTCTTATTTCCTCAACCATGGTAATTGGCAAAGTTTCAGATGGTGGCTATTCCATCAACATGGATTCCAGAGGGAGGGAACTTGAGTAGAACTTCAGCCAATCCATGGTAGACATGTAGCGTAAAGTGAGAAGCAAATTTTGTTGTCACAGACCACAAGGATTTCAGTTGTTTGTTATCCAGCATAATTTAACACGGTGATTGATGGTGGTGGTGGTAGTGGTGGTGTTGGTTGTATTTCAGGAGGATCCAGACCTAAGTGGCACATCAAATTTGGTGTGTTAAACTCTATAATTGGCAACATAGCCAGTATCATCCCCTTGAGAATGGCCTAAGATATGACTCAAACTATCCTAGATGTCTTCAGGCCTCCTAGCGGATACTAGCACTTTGGAAGCTGCAGCAAAAACTGCTTTCTTCGAAGGTTCTGCTCAAGTCTCTTCTGAGAATGGAAGGCCTGCAGCAAATGGGTTCACCACTGCTCCCACAATCTAGGGCCAGTGCCCCATCTACTGACACATACGATAATTCTGATGCCTAAACTTTTGTCTACACCCATCTTACATATAAGCTGTAAATGGAAAACATCTCTGCCCTGATATTACTCTCCTTTCCAGATGTTACAGTGCCTTTAATATTCCCACTTTCATTGTTCAAAGAATCAAGTGTTAGCCCTTAAATAGGAGTTTTCACAGCCTTGACAAAACAGTCATCCTACCTGTTTACATTTCCAAGTGAAACAGGAGGGAAGGGGGCAGAGCACAACCTTTAAAAGAATGACATAGCCACAGTACATGACAAAAAGTAGTGAGAAACAGCTAGGTCCAAGATGGCGGAAGATTCAACTTCCAGTAGAGCTTGTGCCTCATTATATGCTAATTGTACTACATTAGCATGTTAAATGACACACCCACCAGTGCCATGACAGTTTTGAGGCCAACCATAAAAGGTAAAAAAGTGGGTGGTGGCCCAATTCCTGGAAATCCCTGCCCCTTCCCCCAAATAATTGGAATAATCCTCCCACTCATTAGCCTATGAAATTACCCAGTCCATAAAAATTAACCACGTCATATTTTGAAGTTTCTTGCTTCTTGCCTTCTGAGATGGCCGATGCTCTGTCAGTGGAGTGTGTTTCTCTCTAAATAAATCTGATTCTTACCTATCCCTTCATCTCTAAATTCTTTCACGACAAAGAAAGAACCTTAAATTCACCGGGAACACAAGGACAACATCACAAGGTGACTTCCTTCATTTTGAACATCAAAAATTGTTAGAAAACTCTTCTTTATAAAAGGTTGAAACTTGCCTCCACATGCTTTTCTTTTATTCTAACTTTTAAAGTTTTGATCATTCTGTCTTGAAATTCTATTTTTTTCTAAGTTTCCTGGGGAAAGGTTAATCCTGGCAAGAAATGAGGATTTAAGGAAGTAGATTTAAAAGAGTTTGTAAAGCAATTTGGTCATTTTGGGAAAGTTAACACAGATATACATTTATGCACTTTTCTGAATATTTGTTGTAATTTTTAACAGTTCAAAAAATATGTAGATGACTGATAAATGACAGTGATGGAAGGATGTCTAGTTGAAGTATATGAAAATGTTATGTATAAGGCTTTGCTCTCATACTTGTTTTCTCACTTGTAGAACTATGTTCTCAGAGTAACTACTTGCTCAGATAGAATGTACCTCAAGGATCAGCAAGTTTTTCTTCTTTGGGAAGATAGTGAGTTTGTTGCAATGTGTTGAACCTGAGGTATCTGTGGAGAATTAAGTATTCAGGATATTAGAGATGTGGAACTTGGAAAAAGCTTGGAATGCAGATATCTATATCATATGTGTCATTCTATAAATGGTGTGCTTAGAAAAAAAAAAAAAAAAAAGAGTTTGTAGAAAAATATTCTCTCTCTGGGTCCCTGGAGTTTGTCCTGGATTCTGAGTCATGTAATGGTCCATAATACTTCCAGTGGTGGAGAAAAAACTGTCCCTACACAAATGGAATTAGACCAAGAGAGGCCAAGGCAGGAAGCCAGCCTGGGCTGGTGCAGAAGGTATTTTCTGTGTACTGCTCTCTTCCCTTTATCTTTCTACCTTCAGTAAAGACTTGTTACAAATAACAGTCTTATCTTGGATCATTAAAACCCATTAGTCTACAAACTCAATGAAGGGAAGGACCATGGTCTTTTTTGCTTACCTTTCTATCTGCATTGCATTGCCTAGCCCTGAGCCTAGCATATATCAGGCACTCAATAGCTATCTGTTGAATGAATGATGAAATAGCTATGTAGGAGATTAGGAAGTGGTCTGGGCTTATCTTGGGGCTTCCAGGGGGAAATAATTTAACTTAACATTTGCAAAGGGTCATGCCTTATTTCAGACTGATATCAGGTGCAGGGAGGCTCAATCTTGTGTGTTCATGAGTAGAGAGAAGAACATTATATTATTATATCAGAAAAGGCAGTGATGGAAGCCTGGCAGGATGGCAGCATCCTGGGTCTGCATGGACAGTGTGTTCAGAGCAAGAATCCCGGGAAGCACTAGGTAGGAAAGCAGTACTCAGCCTCCTTAGAACAAGTAGGGGAGTGGTTTTCCACATGCACTGAGGTTAGGGTCAGGTGGGTAGAAGAGGGAAGATAGTTAGGGAAGGGGTATATAAGCAAGTCTCAAACCCTGAAGCCAAGTGGAACTTGAACAACAGGGTTAGTCAATGTCTTACTCTTTGGGTAATTTGAGCTTATTACATTGTCTCTTCCCAAAGAAGTCCTTACCCCTGATCTTTAGTCTACGATCCCCTTTGATTTAATTTGGAGTTAAGAGTCCAGATGAAACTAACCTAATTTCTTAGCGGTCCAAGAAATCAAGGTTCACTTTGGTCTGAGCCAGACTTCTCAGGGCTGCTCTAACAACTTTAGGATGTGCCTCCAATACAAAATGAAGTTCAAAGTGAGCTTATCTTAGGACTTCCCTGGTGGCGCAGTGGTTAAGAATCCACCTGCCGGTACAGGGGACAGGGGCTCCAGCCCTGCTCTGGGAAGATGCCACATGCAACGGAGCAACTAAGCCCTTGCACCACAACTACTGAAGCCTGCTCCACAGCAAGAGAAGCCACCGCGATGAGAAGCCCGTGCACCGCAAAAAAGAGTAGCCCCCACTCGCTGGAACTAGAGAAAGCCCACGTGCAGCACCGAAGACCCAACGCAGCCAAAAATAAATTAATTAATTAATTTTAAAAAAAAGAATTAAGGGAACAAGGAAAAAAAAAGTGCGCTTATCTTGGGTTAAGTAGGGTGAAGGGAATTGTTTTAGTAGTCCGACAGCCTGTATTCATTTACATAGCTGTTACTAAAAGAACTGTAACAAATGTATTGATATTATTGTTTTATTATGGAGAATTTCAAATACACTCAGAAGCAGATAAAATGATATAATGAATTCCCAGGTATACATCCGGTGCCAATAACCATAAGCCCATGGCCAATTGTGCTATATCATCACCTCCATCTGTTCCTTCCCCTCCACTATATTGAAGCAGATCCCAGATATCATATGATTTCATCTATAAATATTTCAGTGTGAAACCCTAAAAGATAATAACTTGCCTTTAAACGTAACTAAAATACCATTATCACACCTAAAAATAATTAGTTAATATCAAACATGTACTTTCAAATATTCGTCTCATAAATTTTACAGATAGGTTTTCTTCTCCTTGCTTATTTTAATCAGGAGTGAAATTAGAGCCACCTATGGTAAAATGATGGTAGTCTTTTGAGTTTCTTTTAATTTTGAGATTCCGCTTTCATCTTTTTTTTTTCTCTTGCAATTTCTTTGTTGAAGAATTGTGCTTTTATGTCCTGTAGAATTTCTCAGTCTGAGTTTGATTACATCTCCTCAGTATAGTCTAACATGTTCTTCTGTCCCATGGATTCCCTGTAAATCGGTAGTTGGATCTAAAGGTTTGATCAGATTCAAGTTTAGTATTTTTTTTGTAATATATTAATTTCTACCAAAAAAAAAGTTCACCAGAATAATCTCAGTTTTGGCCAAAAGCTTACTGACAAATTTATTTTTCTAGAATTTGTACTAGAAGATATTGCACAAAGCATCAAAAAATTTAGAATTTATAACTAGACATCAGACTCTGGGTTCTGTGGGAAAGAATACACACACACACACACACACACACACACACACACACAATAAACCAAAATAAACACCACCAAAAATAAACACAAGAAAAATTCAAGTAACAACAACAACACTTAGTATCTAAGAAATGCCAAACCTGAATTAATTAAAACCTGAATTAATTACATGCCCTTTAAATTGAAGGCTTAAATATTCAATACCCTATTTTATATTCAAAGAACTGAGCTTTTATCCCCCAGGTTTTGGTTCAGTTTGCCTCAGCTACCACTAGAGGGAAGCCAAGATACATCTAAAAAACCCACTTTTAAAAACACTTTTAAAAACACTCAAACCTGAAAGATGTAAATTTTCTTTGTTTCTTTAACATATCAAAATTCAATATTAAAAATTATTTATTTTGCATTTTACAAGGAAACATTATACTAAAGTAGTTTCATATCTGAGCTCTGCCTATATATAGTGTGGAGAAAAAAAACAGCCTTATGTGTTCTGTACAAAGCATTATATATGACACAAAACGTACCTCTGAAGGCTTCCTTCACCCCAGTCCTTTTTTTTTTTTTTTTTTGCGGTACGCGGGCCTCTCACTGTTGTGGCCTCTCCCGTTGCGGAGCACAGGCTCCGGACGCACAGGCTCAGCGGCCATGGCTCACAGGCCCAGCCACTCCGCGGCATGTGGGATCCTCCCAGACCGGGGCACGAACCCGTGTCCCTGCATCGGCAGGCGGACTCTCAACCACTGCGCCACCAGGGAAGCCCCCACCCCAGTCCTTTTAAAGACAAGGAAAAGTATAAGAACCTAAGTAAAAATTATTTCATGGTGGCTGAATTAAGGTGTTTTTAAGAAATTTAAGTACTTTTAAAGAATGCAATACCCTTTCCAAATTATAATTTTAATTATTATAATAAACTCCCTTCTAAATTATAATTTTAAAACAAACTGTAAAAGAAGCATAAAGAAATCCAATAAATTTCTATTTTTCCAATGATGATTAATTTATTTTGGAGGGATTGAGGAAGATATATCAAATTCTTTCCCTCCAAAAAGTAAGTCAATACTCCTTTGCTGTAGGGCTAAGCACATGCTTCATTAACTTTGGGATAATCCAGCTCTGCTTCCTGTCCTCCAAATAATTAGCTAAAATGTCAGAACTAACTAACCTCTCCTTTTACCACAATAATGCTTACATTAACGTAGCTCTTTGATTTATAACTCATTTTCACATGCTACTTCATTTATCCTCAAAACTTTATAATTGAAGATTATTAATCCCACTTTAAAAGAAACCAACACTGCAGGCAGTGAAATATTTTTTGCAAAGTTCAACAATTGTAATCTGCATAAACAGGACTCAAATCCGGAACTTCTAACTTCTAAAACTCAGGTACTTTGGGACTCCACTGAGAAAACGATTGCTAACAATTTCAGTTCCCCCATGAAGTAGCCTGTGTCCTGATATCAATGCCTGTAAGACTCTTAAAAGCATCAAAGTGACTCTTATGCTTTCCACCTCAATACACTTGGCAAAGGACTATAGAAGCCTGCACTGAATGACCAGTCTTAGTGCCAATGGAAGACACATCCCCGGCTCCTTGGCTCTTTCAAGACAGAGGACTCAAAGCGCAGACTGACCTGGGGGCATGCCCAATGGAGTACATCTCTGAGAGGCAAACACATGGTGCAAAAGCTGGAGTTTTTTCATGGCAATCATAAATGTGCCTTTAATCACTGATCATGAACATCTAACACTAGATGATGGGGGCAGAGAGAAGTATCAACCATAAACCCATGGAATTAAAACTCCAGTCCAGGGCCAAGTGGTGTGCTGATGGATTTTTAACAACCAGCTCTACCAGAGGAGAGGAAAGAAAAGGCCCTAATTTATAGTTTGCCATTTCCTGTGGTGTAAGTACTCCCATTACGGCCAATTTCAATCTACCAAGCATCACTGAATATGGAGTTGAGAAGCAATGCTAACAATCAGCTCTGCACACCACTCCCCAACCCCTATGCTTAGAGCACCCACTCTGGCCTTCCTCTGGTTGTGTAAATATTAGAGGCAGGCCTGATGGGAAAAACCTCTTTTCCTCCTATGGATTCTAAGAGGATGGCTTTTCTATGAGCACAACTGGCTTCCTGGGCCATCCCTCCCTTCTCGTGGGTAGTGAAGAGCTGATTTATCTAATTGGGGCATTGGGGAGAAGAAACTCAGTGTGCTGGTCTTCTTCCCCTTCTCTCGGATCTGCCTGCCAGAAGACAGTGTGCTTTCTGCTTTGCCGTCGTGAGATAAAAGTCAGTGACCTTATGTCATAGTTTGCCCAGAATAGTCCTGGCGTTTCATCCTACTAGCTCCTCCTTTAACTCTCAAAAGTGTCTTGGTTTGGAATATAAATTATGTCACCCGAGGTAAAAGGGACTGCCCCTGAAGAGCAAAGCCTGGAGAAAGGTTACCCATTTCTGGGTGCAGTCCTAGGAAACCCTTTGTTACCACAAAATTGAGCCACATTTTTATTACCATCTTCTTGACACTATTCTCTAGCGCTAATTATATTCCAAACCAAGGAAGTAACAACAGGAATTATTTGGGGAGATTTTTAAAACATTAACAAACTGAGTGCCCTGAAAATTGACTGGCAGTGGCTCCTGGACAAGAATGAAGTCCAGGGCTTCCCTGGTGGCGCAGTGGTTAAGAGTCCGCTTGCCGATGCAGGGGATGCGGGTTCATGCCCCGGTCCGGGAGGATCCCACACGCCGCGGAGCAGCTGGGTCCGTGAGCCATGTCCGCTGGGCCTGCGCGTCCGGAGCCTGTACTCCGCAACGGGAGAAGCCACGACAGTGAGAGGCCCGCATACCGCAAAAAAAGAAAAAAAGAAGTCCACACACATAGATACAAAGGAGACCAGGTTCTCTCAACAAGGACCCACAAGCTCCCAGATCTACATTAAGTAAACAAAAGATAAGAAGTTTTAGTGAGAACTTACCCATCAACAACACTGCTACATTAGAAGTTTAGAATTATATAGGGGTGACTTTCTAAGGTATAAGTCACAACCACAGATATGTAGGACACATCATACTCTTTGTCATTGCCTAAGTGGATTTATGCTAGCTACCGTTAGAGGGACCTGCTGATCTCCAAATATCATTTTTCCCAACCTTAGCTGCCTTTTTGCCCTACAAATAAACTCCACTTTCTTCAGCCCCCCATCTGTGTAGCTACATAGATGAAGCTGTGGAACACCCAAGTGGCACTCAGAGTAAAATTACAAAGCTTTTAATATTTGTGAAGCACTTAAATTGTACTATTTCACAATGTATCCCTAAACTACCTTCTCATCTTAAATCAAAGACCACCTGACCATATATTTAGAGCAAACATGGAATTGATCATTTACTTTTTAAAGGTCACACCCAATTACAAAGAATCACAACTGACTCATACAGCTCAGTAGCAAAAACCCCAAATACCCCAATTAAAAAATGAACAACCTGACTAAACATTTTTCCCAAAAAGATATATGAATGGCCAACAGGTATATGAAAAGGTGCTCAACATCACTAATCATCAGGGAAGTGCAAATCAAAATCACAATGAGATATCACCTCATACCTGTTAGGATGTCTATCATCGTTTTAAAACTAATAAAAAATTTTCAGTAAAGTTGCAGCATACAAAAATCAGTTACAGGGACTTCCTCAGTGGTCCAGTGGTGAAGAATCTGCCTTCTAATGCAGGGGACTCAGGTTCGATCCCTGGTTGGGGAACTAAGATCCCACATGACAAGGGGCAACTAAGCCCATGCACCACAACTACTGAGCTCTCACGCCTCAATGAAAGAGCCTGTGTGCTGCAAACTACAGAGCCCACTCGCTCTGGAGCCCACACACCACAACTACAGAGCCCACACACCCTAGAGAGAGAAAACCCGCACACCACAACTAGAGAGACCTGTGTGCCGCAACAAAGAGCCCACGCACCGCAACAAAAAAGATCCTGCAGACTTCCCTGGTGGCGCAGTGGTTGAGAGTCCGCCTGCCGATGCAGGGGACACAGGTTCATGCTCCGGTCCAGGAAGATCCCACATGCCGCGGAGCGGCTAGGCCCGTGAGCCATGGCCACTGAGCCTGCACGTCTGGAGCCTGTGCTCCGCAACGGGAGAGGCCACAACAGTGAGAGCCCCGCGTACCACAAAAAAAAAAAAAAAGATCCCGCAATACTCAATGAAGATCCCACATGTTGCAAGCAAGACCCAACGCAGCCAAAAAAAGAAAAGAAAAGAAAAGAAATAATAAAAGAAAAGAAAAAAAAACAAGTTTATATTTTTAATGAACTACTATCATACACTAATAATGAACTATCATAAAGAGAATGCATTATGAGTAATGAACTATCATAGAGAAATAATGAACGATCATAAAGAGATAATGAATATTAACATATTCATACTCACATTATGAATAATGAACTATCATAAAGAGAAATAAGAAAAAAACCTTATTTACAATTGCATTAAAAAGAATAAAATACTTAGGTATAAATTTAACCGAGGATATGAAAGATCTGTATGCTGAAATCTATAAGATGTTGATGAAAGAAATCAAAGAAGACACAAACAAATGGAAAGATATACTATGCTCGTGGATTGAAAGAATTAATTTTTTTTAATATCCCTACCTACCCAAAGCGATCTACAGATTCAATGCAATCCCTATCAAAATTCCAATGTCATTTTTCAGAAAAAGGAAAAATAATCCTAAAATTTGTATGGAAGCACAAAAGACCCCAAATAGACAAAGCAATCTTGAGGCAGAAGAACAAAGCTGGAGGCATCACACTTACTGATTTCAAACTATATTACAGAGCTATAGTAATCATAACAGTATAGTATTGGCAAAAAAATAGACACATAGATCAATGGAACAGAATAGACAGCCCAGAAGTAAACCCATGCATATATGGTTAATTAACTTATGACAAAGGAGGCAAGACTATACAAAGGGCAAAGGATAATCTCTTCAATAAATGGTGTTGGGAAAACTGGACAACCACATGCAAGAGAATGAAACTGGACCACTACCTTACACCATACACTAAAATAAACTCAAAATGGATTAAAGACTTAAATTTAAGACCTGAAATTGTAAAACTCCTAAAGAAAACACAGAGGGTAATCTCCTCAACATGGGTCTAGGCAATGATTTTTTTGGACTTGACACCAAAAGCAAAGGCTACAAAAGCAAAAATGAACAAGTGGGACTGTATCAAACTAAAAAGCTTCTGCACAGCAAAGAAAACCATCAACAAAACGAAAAGATAACCTATGGAATGGGAAGAAATATTTGCAAATGACATATCTGATAAAGGGTTAATATTCAAAATATATAAAGGTCTCACACAACTCCAAGGCAAAAAAAAAAAAAAAAGACAATTCCATTTTAAGATGGGCAGAGGAACTGAATAGACATTTTCCAAAGAAGATACACAAATGGCCAACAGATACATAGAAAGATGCTCACTAATCATCAGGGAAATGCAAATGAAAACCACAATGAGATATCACCTCACACCTGTCAGAATGGCCATATCAAGAAGCCACAAATAACAAGTGTTGCTGAGGGTGTGGAGAAAAGGGAACCCTCTTGCACTGTTGGTGGGAATGTAAATTGATACAGCCACTATGGAGAACAGTATGGAGGTTCCTCAAAAAACTAAAAATAGAACTCGACCCAGCAATCCCACTTGTGAATGTATATACAAAGGAAATGAGAACAGAATATCAAAGAGATATCTGTATTCCCATGTTCATTGCAGCATTATTCACAATGGCGCCAAGATATGGAAACAAATTAAGTGTCCATCCACTGATGAATGGATAAAACAGATGTAAGATACACACACACACACACACACACACACACACACACACACATACTGGAGTAACATTCGACCTTAAAAGAAAAAAATCAAAGGAAATCCTGCCATTTGCAACAACATGGATGGACCTGGAAGGCATTATGCTAAGTAAAATAAGTTAGACAGAGAAAGACAAAGTGAAACAAGCCAAACAGCATGATATCACTTATATGTGGAATCTTTTTTAAGAAAGGTCAAACTCATATAAACAAAGAGTAGAACAGTAGTTGCCAGGAGCTGGGGGAAGTAGGAGAGATGGGGAGAAATTGGTAAAAGAGTACAAACTTTCAGTTTCAAGTTCTAAGTACAGCATGGTGACTATAGTCAATAATACTGTATTATATAATTGAAATTTGCTAAGAAAGTAGTCCTGAGGCTTTCTCAGAAAGATAGCAAGGAAGAAAGGAAAGAGGGAGGGAGGAAGGGAGAGAGAAAGAGAAAGAGAGGGAGGGAGAAAGGAAGGAAAGAAGGGAGGGAGGGAGAGAGGGAGGGAAGAAGAGGGGAAGGAGGGAGGGAGGAAGAAAGAAAGAAGAAATGGAGAAAGAAATTACTACTGGGTGTCTACACCCTTTTGCAATTAGAATTTTAAGTGAAATATTCCTTTCAAGCAAGTTAGCTGCCACCTATGCTTTTGAACTCCTCCCAATCAATGTCTGGAGAGTGTGGAGTAGCTGGACCTCAGGGTAACACACACAGAGACAGACACACTTATAGAAGGCACAGGGCAGAAAGTTGCACAAAAGAAATGTGGCTCTGTGTCCCAGATTATTGTAATCAATCATTAAAGGGGAGATTTATTCTATCCTGGCTCTGCCTAACTATGGTCAGCAGCGGCTGAGTTGTAAGTGCACCAGGAAACCAGACTTAAGTTCATGACCAAAGGCAGGGTGGGGAGGAATTCAGCAAGAACATTTCCAAACAATTCTGCTGATGCACTTGTTGGTTTGGTTACTTTCTTGCCAGGGCCACACATACACACCCATAGGCGGTGCCTCCAGATCATGAAATGCAGTGGAAATGTGACAGTTGTTCAGTCAATATCAGCAAGACAAAAGGCCACCCATATAATTCACTGTCCAAAGATGATTTTTTTTTGCTTTAATAATTGATTTTGGTTTCTTGCTATAAACCACTAGTCACCTATCTAGCATATAGTCTCTTCTTTTTCCTTAATAACAGAACTTTGATTTTATTCCAAGCAGTGGTGTGTCCACCAAATGACTGCATTTACTAACATCTCCTGCAGTTAGGGATGGTTGAAGAACAGTAAGTGGGCCTTTAGAGAAAACTCCTTAAGACAGACAGCTGGAGTATGCCTTTTTGTCCTTCCTGCTTCCTGCATGGAACATGCATATGATGTCTCAAATCCTAGCAACTATCTTAGACCATAAGATAACCTTGGGGATGGAAACCACATGCTATGGATGGTGGAGAAATAAGAGAAAGAGCCTGGGTCCTTGATGCCACTTTAGATGCCCCATCTAAAGCCTGGGGTATCTCTCTTCAGCCTTCCTTTATGAAAGGAAAAATAAAAGTCCATCTTGTTAAATTCCTATCTGCATTAACCAGCAACTGAATGAAATTTACAGCTAATATGCCAGCTCTACAAATCACCCAAGTTACCTGAAAACTGCTCAATATCCATTTCATTTTGGGATACAGAAAAAAAGCTTTAAAACTAACCATGATAGTTACGGTGATTTGATTCGCAAACCAAAAACTAGGTCACACAATAAGAACAGTTTGCATCTACTTATGGAAGAAGCAGATCATCAGCTCATTTGAAATCAGGGCTGTGCTAGAACACTCAGATCATATGATTCTACTTGAGTTACTAAGTTCAAGCATGTTGCAGTAATCCTGACCTGATTTTCCACTTCATCAGGAAAAAGATAAGTTTGGGTACTGGGTGATACACACTATTTTAACCAGGAGCTTCAGTTTAACACATAATCTCCAAAAGTAATTTCACAAAGGGTTCTGGGGCTCCTGAAACTCACATCCCCCCATAAACCTTGGTAATTTTATAGTAATTACACCTATGCTTCTCCATCTGTACCCAGGGAGAAGCATTATTGGCACCTTATCCTATAGAACTCAGTTCTATACATTTAATATTTGCCTTATCTAAGCCCTCTATATCTGTTTCCCCACAGAAGGATAATAATACTTACCTTTCCTCCAAGGTGTGTTGTGATGTTTAATTAATGTTTACAAAGTATGTAGTAAGCTGCAGGTGAAAGATGCTAATGAAGCATAAAGTAGTGTCATTAGTCTGACTCATCAGTTACCCTTATTAGGTATGCAAAATGAAAGTCATGTTGCTACAACTAAAATAGTTATAAATACATATTAGGTGAAATATAAGTCCCAGAGAAACTTAAATCTATATACCACATCTACAAAGCAAATACCTGAAGCTCATTATTAGAGCACTGTGCTTTTTTTCTCTAACACTTGAAACCCCTTAACTTTTAAGAATAGAAACTGATTAGGTTAGGGTAATGATGAAAATACGATATCTTTGGTAAAGATTTGAAGTTCTTTATACCTTAATATGAATATAAAGTTTCAGTCTGAAGTTATGTGAAACTCTATACAACTTGGAAAAACGTTTGATTCTTCTGCAATTGAAACTAGCAAGAATAATAAAAAAAAAAGAAACTAGCAAGAATACTCTGAATTTCACAGAAAATTTAAACAATAAAATGATAACCTTGAAAGTTTAGTACAACCGATGCTTCTTGAGTTCAAATGTGCACTATGTTGAGGTGCATGCTATTTTATATAGTCTCAACAATTTTCAACTAAATATACAACTATATATAATAAGTACATACTAAGATTTTACGTATTTCCGAACCAAGGAATCATTTACACTATATACTCTGTTTTGGCATATAAAATTAAAATATTTTATTGTGTGACATGGGGCTCTTTTTCAAGCTCTATATCCTAATGCCCCCTTGCTGTGCAGCAGAAAGAGAATTAGGAAATAGGAAGAGCACAATGATAAGATGATAAGAAAGGTTAATTCTCCTACAGTTGTTTGGGGTAAATTCATACTATCCATCCATAGCTTACCCTGGGTGTACAGTTTCAAAGAGAACTAATAGTCTTAAGAGAGAAAACACCACACAAACACACACACACATGCGCATGTACACATATAGTACTGTGCAAAGAACGAACTCCATTTGGTTCCGAAAGACATTGCAACAGGATTCATCATTATATTGTGTCAGAGAATTAAATGACTGTCTTTCACTCAGAAGGTACATAGTTGAACTTTTCTTCCAACTTCCACAAAATTTGTTCAGTTTGGAAACTTATGATCTAGTTAGGTTTACATGGAAGGTAAAAAGACTCACATCTGGGGCTTCTCTGGCAGTCCAGTGGTTAAGACTCCATGCTCCCAATGCAGGGGGCACGGGTTGGATTCCTGATCTGGGAACTAAGATCCCACATGCTGCATGGCACATCCATTTCATCCCCCAAAAAGCACAAAGTTAATATTCTCCTGAGTTGAAAGTAAAAACTTTTTGGAGTCGCTTAACCCCTTATAAGAAAAAAATTTTTTAAGAGAGAAAGAAAGAGAGAGAGAGTAGGTAATTGCATTACAGGACAGGAACAACTTTTAAAGGTCAGAGGATTTGATGACATCTTAACCAGTCCAGATATAAAGTCACCCAAGTGTTAGAAATAATCTGAAATTATTTGCTTCTACCTCTTCGATTACTGCTTTTCTCATCTCCATTTCTTCTTTTCTTCCTTAAATGTGTTGTGACCCATATGTTTACAAGCTGGATGTCCCCAAAATAGTCACCACCCCCTTCTATGGCCAAATATTTTTGCATATATTATGTGAATTAAAATGGAAAGAATCCCTATCCTGCATATGATGGAAAACCATCATATGGGATGGGATCTTCCCAGACCGGGGCACGAACTCGCGTCCTCTGCATTGGCAGGCGGACTCTCAACCACTGCGCCACCAGAGAGCCCGGAAAAGTTTTCTTTTTGAGAAATTTTCTTGATAGATTTTATTTTCCTCTTTGCTTTCCCTTTTTTTCAATTTTTAAAAATGTTTTAAATTGAGATATAATTGACATATAACATTGTATAAGTTTAAGGTATATAACATGTTGACTTGATAAATTTATATATTGCAAGATGATTACCACCACAGCATTAGCTAACACCTTTATCACATCAAGTAATTACCATTTCTTTCTTGTGAGAACATTTAAGATCTCAATAGCTTTTAAATGTACATGTCCTCCCACCACCCCATCAATTTTTCAAATTAACTTTCTTACTACATAGATTTCTTCCCGCACCTGTAATTAATATTCTTCTCTTTTTACATTCTTTCCCTTGGGATCCTTACCCAGTTGGATAGCAAATGGCTCCCACCTTTCAATCTTCAACTTTTATTTCTCTTTCATATTCTGGACTTACATCTCCATCCTGAAGGATATCTTCACCAAAACTTACCACATAGACCTCAAAGTCAGCACATAATCAAAGGAAAATAAGGAATCTTTTGTGAGGCTCTTATTCCATGTGGATCATCAATATGGACTAGAGTAAAGTAACAAAGGTTTACTCTAGGAAGAAGACTGGGATCCAGGTGTCAAGGCCCCCAAGGATGTGAAGTGACTTTCTGCCAGTCAAAAGATCATGGTTTATCAGATGCCTCTGAAGTCTCAAAGCAGGGACTGCTGATAGAGGATTGTAGAACAGTAATTTAAAGGTGAGCATTGAAATCAACCTAGATGTCTACAACTTCAAAGTCATGATACACAAAATTAAAGGCATCATCTTCTGTTCCTGACTTTTCCATTTCTGTTAATGGAACTCTTATTTTTCTGGTCACACAATTTCAAAAAATTTAGCTTTGACTCTTCTGTCTTGATCTTAGCCTATATTCCTTCAATTGTCTAGTTCTTTCACTTCAGACTCTAAAATGTC
The DNA here is from genome assembly GCF_949987515.2 of Delphinus delphis. Lineage (NCBI taxonomy): Eukaryota > Metazoa > Chordata > Mammalia > Artiodactyla > Delphinidae > Delphinus > Delphinus delphis. The sequence goes on along the minus strand of NC_082687.1, from coordinate 36,695,895 downwards.
CTTTCCCTTTGCTACCTCATAATCTTTCAATAAAATGCGCACCTAAAATTTCTCTCTTTCCTCAGATTTCTTTTTTCATTTAATCCAATCCTTCCCATCTACTGCTACCAGTAAACAGATTTTCATAAAGTACAATGCTTATGATACCACTTCCCTATAAAATCTTCGAAGGTTCTTGTACACACTCCATAGTAAACTCTCTGTTGCCAAATCCAAGGGTCGATTCTCAGTCTTTATTTTATTCAACCAGTCAAAACCATTTGACAATTAATCTCTAATTTGGATTTCTGCAATTGGTCTCCTGTTTCAATCCTTACTTAATAATTTATTTCATAAACAGCTATGGTGATACTTTAAAACATAAGTCAGATGATGTCACTATTCTAATAAAGTCCTCCAATGGCTTATTTCTATCTCACTTAGGGTGAAATTCAAAGCACTTACAATGGTCTGCAAGATCCTATATGATGTGGTTGGCTACTCACTACCTCTCTGCCTCATCATCTTACCACAACCCTCCATCTTTTTTTAACCCTAATTCTAGCCATACCTGTAGTCTTACTAAAGGACAACAAAATGGTCTCACCTCTGGGGCTTTGCGATAGCAGTTCCCTTGACCTGAGTGCCACATGCTCTCTCTGAATCACTCAAATGTCTATTCAAATATCACTTCTCTCTCCACTCTTTAACATTCCCACAGCCTACCCAGGCACTCCCTATTCTCCGTAACACTTAGCACCATTTGCAATATTATATTTGTGTAATATTCTATATTGTCTGTTTCTTCCCACTAGAATATAAGCTCCGTGACAGGAAGATCTTTGTTTCCTTTACAGCTGTAGTCCCTGAGACTAAAAGAGTACCTTGTACTTAGTAGATATTCAATAAATATATGCTGAATGAATGAATGAATCTGTCACAGAAAGACCCTTCCAACAGAAACCCCATGCTAGCACAGTGGAGCCCAACCTGTTGGCCAAGTACCTGGGAGGTATTGGAATAATGTAAAGGGGTCTGAGAATTCACATAAGTCCAATTATTCTCTGTAAACTAAACAAATTTCTGCTATGTATATATGTTAACTTAAAAACAATTGTTAAAAAGTATATTTTATCATCGTGTATTTTCTCAATCAAAGGCACTAACAATGCAGTCACTGTTACGTAAGGGCCTATTGATTTATTTCTTATTAACAGGAAATTTTCATACTCAAAAGCATTAGGAACCCTACTGTGCTGGCCAAATGAAACCCCTGTCTTTTCTCCAGGTTGTCCATTAACCTTCACACCTGTGCCTTTGCTCACATTTGTATCTTAACTAGAAAAACCTTTTCCTCTCTTCCTCCTCTTCCCACCCCACCCTTTAATTGCTTTGCCTTCCCAAATCTTTTTTTTTTTTTTTTTTTTGCGGTACGCGGGCCTCTCACTGCCGGGGCCCCTCCCGCCGCAGAGCACAGGCCCCAGACGCGCAGGCCCAGCGGCCATGGCTCACGGCCTAGCCGCTCCGCGGCACGCGGGAACCTCCCCGAGCGGGGCACGAACCCGCGCCTCCCGCATCGGCAGGCGGACTCCCAACCACTGTGCCACCAGGGAAGTCCCCAAATCTTAAATCGTCATCATTTACTTCTGAATGAGCATGTTCCTCAGTGAGAGCTGGCAATGAGACCCATGATGACTGCCTGTGGTGAGGGATGGGTCGAAGGAAGTGCTAGTTTGTCTAGAGTCCCCCCTGATTAAATGTCCCAAACAGAGCCTTCCCACCAGTAAAGCCCATCCACTCAGCGTTCCCCCATGACACAACATGCTAATTCTTGACCCTGCACTATTTTTTCATACCAACCAAAGTTCTCTGCCCACTGCTCTCTGCCAAATATCTCCTACCACATCCTCATTTTGATTCAACCGTCACATATTTCTGTAAGCTTTCCTGGTTAACCAACACCACGTTCTCCTCATTCCTCTATGGTCTTCAACAATGAACAATTTTCAAGTGAATTTTCTACTCTGGTAACTTCTTTTGTAACAGTTTCCTTTTTATCATTTGTTCTCTTAAATGTGAATTCCTGCCTGAGATATAAGTGCCTCATAAATTTCTTTTCTTTCATAGGTCTCTTCCCATTACACCATAGTGCCTAGTACTATACTAGATACAGAAGAGATATTGAAAACTATGCTGTGAACCCACTGTTCCACTAAAAGTTTTGCTATAACAAACATGGGCAAAGAAAAAAGTATCAACAGACTGAAAGAAAAAAATATAATGTATGTATGTGTGTTTGTTTGCACACACGGTTTAGACACCTGCATATAAATTGTAAGGTCCAAGGGGATATGGTTGAGGACCTGACCACACTTGCTACAATATACATAAAAATATGAGAATCTGTATGCAAGAGAATATATAACAAATATATATCAGGAAAAGATTGATAATTTAGATTGATAAATAAAAACTTATGCATTATAAATAATATCACTGGCAATGTTTTTAAAAGGAGCACAATGAAATATTAACCATAAAAAAAGAATGAAATCTTTCCATTTGCAACAATATTGGATGGAGCTAGAGGGTACTATGCTAAGTGAAAAAAGTCAGACAGAAAAAGACAAAAACCAAGGCTTACCTGGTGGCACAGTGGTTAAGAATCCGCCTGCCAATGCAGGGGACACGGGTTCGAGACCTGTTCTGGGAAGATCCCACGGGCCGCAGAGCAACTAAGCCCATGTGCCCACGTGCCTAGAGCCCGTGCTCCGCAACAAAGAGAAGCCACCACAATGAGAAGCCCGCACACCAAAATGAGAAGCCCGCATACCACAATGAAGAGTAGCCCCCTCTTGCTGCAACTAAAAGAAAGCCCATGTGCAGCAACAAGGACCCAATGCAGCCATAAATAAATAAATTTATTAAAAAAAAGAAAAAGAGAAAAATCATATGTTTAATTTATATGTGGAATCTAAAAAACAAAACAAATAAACAAACAAAACAAAACAGAAACATACATACAGAGAGCAAACTGGTGGTTGCCAGAGGGAAGGGGGGCTGGGGGAATGGACAAAATAGGTGAAGGGGATTTAAGGGTACAAACTTCCAGTCATAAAATAAATAAGTCATGGGGATGTAATACACAGCATAGAGAATATAGCTGATAATACTGTAATAACTTTCTATGGTGACAGATGGTAACTAGACTCATAGTGGTGATCATTTCATAATGTAAGTGTTGAGCCACTATGTTGCACACCTGAAACTAATGTAATATTGTATGTCAACTATAATAAAAAATAAAGTAAAATAAAGTAAAAGGAGCAATAATCCAGAAAGAATATTTTCCATATATATAACAAATTATTATCCTTAATATACCAAGAATTCCTACATATCCAATAATAAACAAAACAACCCAATAAAAATGGGTAAAGGATAGAAGCACAGAAAGAATAAGAGGCAGTTCCCAAAAGAAAAGATAAAATGGTCAATAAGCATAAAAGGATGAACAAGCAGAAAATGAAAGTAAAAACAATAATAAAATACCAGTTCTTAGCTATCAGAATGACCAAAAAAATAAAGAGTTTGATTATATCAAGTGTTGGCAGACATGCAGACAAGGAAATGTGGAAAAACAGCCCCTTCATTACATTGGCCCCTTCAGAGGGCAATAATTAGTGTGTATCAAACCAAAAATACACATACCCCATGGCCCAATAATCCCACTTCTCAGTATCTCCTCTAGACAAATACCCATGTGCATAAGAATCTTTATAAGCATTGCTTATAACTCTGCAAACAAGCCTAAAAAGGAGACAGGCTAAGTATTATGAAATATTATGTCGCTATTAAAAAGAATAAACTAGATATGTATGTAATATCACAGGTAAATCCCCCAAGATGTGTTGCATCTTGGGGTAAAAGGCAACTGCATACAGTGGTACTACAGTATTTTACCATTTTTGTAAAACACACTCATACATACATATGCCCCTATTCAAGTTCACAAGAAGTACCAAACAACTTCTATGTGTGCATTCACATACATATCACAGTTTAAATAACATCCACAAACCTACAACTGTGGTTACTGGTGAAAGGAAGAGAGGATTATGGCTGAGGTGCCAGTCAAAGGAAAATTTATCCATTTCTGTCAAGTTTTAATTTGGGGAGAGAAGCATTATCCATGAACTATTTGTGTAGCATTATCCATATACTATTTGTGTACTTTACTAAATGTAAGATAACCAAAGTGTTTGCTGATGGCATGCAAATAAAGGAGTCATCCCTTAAGCAGGTGCCAAGACTGATGGGTTTGCACTTCCCAAGGAGCCCAGCCAGTACTGTTTACCTGGTAGGCTCAAGTACATGCTTGTTAAAATGGGTGAATGAATGGGGATGAAACAGGAGGTTGGAGCCAGATCATGAAGATCCTTAATTTCTGAGTTCAAGAGCTTGTAATTTGTTTGAGATAACAGATAAATTAAATGAGATAATACATTTAACACAGTTTCTGTTGATACATTTTAGCTTTTATGATTAATATCACATTTCAGTTCTATCCTGTTTCATGACCAGAAGATGGAGCTCCAAGCATTTAAACCTTTTTTTTCTTCTTCTTCTTTCTTTTTTCTCTTTTCTCTTGTTTTGTTGGAGTCTTCATAGAGGTTGTGGTTTTGTTTCTTTAATTCTGGTTCCCATTTAAACCCTTCCATTTGTATTTAGTTCTCAGATTATCAAAATCCAATTGCTGACAGAGAGCCGATGGGAGGAGTAACCTATAGGGGAAGTTCACCCTTTAGTTTGATTTTCCTACCTCTGGGGACTTCTTTGTTTCAGGCACTAGTTCATACATTTTTTTATCCAACTGTTCCCATTTGGAACTCCTCAAAATGGAAAAGCCCACTCTAAACAGGTGCTGACATCCCATGCTGTTCTCATGGGACGGAAAATTCCAATCCTGCTACACAAAGACTTTGTCACTGTGTGCAGCCAGGAACTTGTGCATTGAGGGAAGAGAACCTGACAGGGCTGGAATAGATACTTGGGACTGTTCTCCAGGTTCTATGTTTTTCTAACATAATTCCACAGAATTCTTCCTTGAGACCTCTAAAGACTCATGGGAAATAATGAATTTTCTAAATTTCCATAATATCTACTCTATTACCATTATTTTGATGTTAGCTGTATCTCTAGCTATTTATTTAAGATTCATTCATTTGTTCACTCTTTTTTTTTCAATAAATATTTATTGATCACCACTGCAAAATTGCAGAAGGGTGGGCTTCCCTGGTGGCGCAGTGGTTGAGAGTCCGCCTGCCGATGCAGGAGACACAGGTTCGTGCCCCAGTCCGGGAAGATCCCACATGCCGCGGAGCAGCTGGGCCTGTGAGCCATGGCCACTGAGCCTGCACGTCCGGAGCCTGTGCTCCGCAACGGAAGAGGCCACAACAGTGAGAGGCCCGCGTACCGCAAAAAAAAAAAAAAATTGCAGAAGGGTTATGGTAGGACACACATGCACATGCACACACACCCCCTACTCTAAGTCCTCAGTGTATTTATCCAAGAATACACAATCTAAGAAAGCCAGGAGAGACTCAAGCAGGAGCAGCATCACCTATTAAGATTTTTCCTTGCCTTTTGTTCCTTACCCTGAGGGCAAAACTGTCAGGGACTCTGGTAAGGTTCTGCAAGAAAAATTTCTTGCTTCACCAATTGCCCTGTTATACTCAGGCTTACATAGCTATTTTGAAAACAAAACAAAACAAAAAACTAACAATATACACAGCATGGTTTAATGGAATGTTTATATACGTTTGGTTGCTCTGTTTCTTGATCTAAATTCAGCATCAGAGATACATGTCTTCCGCTGGTCCACAACCAGGTATACTACAATAAAATCTTTCTACCCACTGCTTCCCAGAATCCTTCTTGAAAGGCTCTTGTGTCTGTACCTACCAAACTTCTCCCTGGTTCTAAACCAGTATTTCTAAATATCTTCTGGTCATTTTCAATTGTAAATTCAAAAAGGTTTAAATTGAACTTATTTTCTTTCTCAGTCCTTTTCCTCTCCCCATAAAAACCTGGTCTCCTTTCAGCTTTCTGGAGATCACTTTTCTGCATTCATCAACTTAGTAGTCTAAATTTAAAACCTTGCAGAAATCACTTTGGATTTCATTTCTCCCTCACCTCCCACATGCAGTCAGCAAGTCCTGCCCGTTCTACTTCCACAGTGTGCCCCAAATCCAGTCCTTGCATATATCCATTGTCAGCAACCTTCTCTCCCACAATAATTTCAGTAGTCCCCTAGCTATCTCTACTCTGTTTCTACTCAATCTATTCAGGAGATATGTATAATTTTTACACATATACACATTCTTTTTTTTCATATTCTTTTCCATTATGGTTTATCCCAGGAGATTGGATATAGTTCCCTGTGCTATACAGTAGGACCTTGTTGTTTATCCATTCCAAATATAACAGTTTGCATCTGCTAACCCCAAACTTCCAGTCTATCGCTTTCCCTCCTCCCCTCCCTGTTCCCCTTTGGCAACCACAAGTCTATTCTCTATGTCTGCGAGTCTGTTTCTAAAAAGGCTATATTAACACCATACCAGAGGTACCAGATAAATACAGGTACCTCTGTATTTTTATTTGCTAAATCTAGTAGCCCTGTACCATACTCACCTTTCTAAACACATTTCTGGTCATGTAATTCTCCTATTTAAACTCTCCCCCCTTTCTATTACTGAATTAGTTATTTTAGTTTTTGGTTTTTGTTGTTGTTTTAGTTTCCTATCCATTACTGAATTAAAGCAAAACTCCTTAGCCCATCACTCTACAAATATTTTATTAATCACCCACAATGCACAAGACACTCTGATTTGTGTTGTAAAGTACGCAAAATAAATAATTTACAGTCTCTGTCCTTAAGGAGCTTACACGCTAAAGAATGATCATTGACATGAAGAAAAAGCAAACATAGAGTGGTTAAATCCAATTTAGTTTGAGGGATGAGAGTTGAGGAGGTTTCCAGGTTTATAATCTTGTTACCTAGATCTTAATTTGGCCTTAGGCCAATGAAAGTTTTTTTTAACCCCACCCACACCCTAGTTCTAAAAACCAGTCACTAAAACAAGTCAACTTCTTGACATTCTCCCTTGGCCTGTGACAAAGCCAGTCCTGGCTAATGAAGCTTTTCCCCACCATATAAAGCAGAAGAAAGCAAGCTCTCTTTACTGAGTTCCATAGCTGAGAAAACCAAGTATAGAGGTTTCATGACTTAGAATCCTGAATGATTAGAGGAGGCAAAAATGGAAGGAACAATTAGCATTCCTTCTGAAGCTAAATAAGACTTAAAACCTTTGATGAATAAAGCGATTTCATTTGAGTAAGCAAAATATAGACAGTGATATAGGAATAAGCAAATCAATAAGACATAATTAATATAGGAATAGCTGTTTCAAAGATTCAAAATTAAAAAGCAAAAACTTGAGGATATTCTAAACATCTGTTTCTGGAGAATTTCAAACACTGAGATCCACTGGGTCACAAAGAAATAGTGAGGACAAGATGATGCTGTCTGGCAACAGCTTCCAAAAAATAACCCTAGAATGTGGAAATGTATCTAGCCCATATATTTCTTATATATGTTTATCAGTGCTATAGAATCGATATAGAGTTATATGACTATTTTTGGAAACTTTAGTATAAAGCAATTCTGTGATATTTTAAGAAAGAAACATAAGAACTACAAGAGTGGGGGAGAGGAAAGGGGAAAAAAACTTATCTTCTACTTTTACTTTTTTATATCTTTTGAATTCTGTAACATGGGCATATATAATTATTCAAAAAACATTAAACAAAAACTTTTTGTTTATTAAAGAATATCAGCTTATTATGGATATATAATGGTTTTAGTTTTCCAATAAATTTCCCAAACACACACCATTTTGCTGCTGAACAGCAGCTCCCCAAATACATCTTGCCTATTTATGTGCTTTTCAAAAAAATCTGGTTACTACAACAATCTCATTCAGCTATTTCAGATTCAGTCCTGTTCACTTAAACACTTCAACTGTATTTTCTATCAAAACTCTACTTGTCCCATGACCCAGAAGAGTTCAGACTTTCAGTTTTGGACTAAAAGCTGAGGGAGTTTGGTGGGGCAGAGAAGAGATGGGCTTCAGGTAGTACAGGGACAATGAGCTCTGGCTCTTTGTCACCTCCACCCCCTCCTTTTTCTAGGTGTGAGCTCCTTTGGAATTGGGTCAGGGAGGAAGCAGGAGCATCTCCTCTTGTGACTGAGCAAACTCTCATCCCTCTCCTCGGTTGACTCTAACTACTAGCCTGGACTATCGTCTATGGGCTCAGGGAGGACCAGTGGTGGCTCCAAGATTCCCCTCTGCAGAGAGATTTGGTTACCTCCTTTAGCAGACACTGCCCTGGTGGCCTTCCCCCATATATGGGTCCCTCTTTGCCCCCACACTGCATCAATCTTGGGGCATCTGTGGCTTCCAGTCTCATATACTTCTCAGAGCCAGTTCTCAGGTCTGCAGGCATGTAAGGACTTCCTCATCTCCACTTGGAAGACAGAGACCACCTCTCCACCTGGATTTTGTTCCACTCATGCCATTTCCACTCAGCTCTCTTTCCCCACATTCCCATAGCACACGAGGTGCATCAGCAAGTCTGCTACTTAAGAAGGTCATACAGCCAGGGAACAAAATGTCTGTTTACTTTTCTTCTCAAGTGATTTACTTGAGCTCCCCTCCCTCACACACTTGACTTGAGAGAAGGAATGACTCTGTACTTCTACTCCCTAAAAGGCTGTCTTCCTCTCTCCCAAAGTCCCCTGGGAGTCACAGGTGGTTGAGCCCATTCTCTAACTGTGGGCCTCTCAGTGAGTTCTACAGAAGGGTGGCTGACACCAACTGCTAGTGACTCTATAAATTTAGGATATGGACCACATTGTGCCTTCTGTCTTCAGTTTGGGTCTTAACAGTAGTTATGCCGCACAAAAGAAAGCTCCTACTTGACATCCTATAATACTTGTCAATGGTTTCCATCATGCATATTTGGTTCAGACACCACCACAATTTCAAATCTAAATGATTAGAATGTTTTTTTAATTTTATTTTATTTTATTTTATTTTTGCGGTACACGGGCCTCTCACTGTTGTGGCCTCTCCCATTGCAGAGCACAGGCTCCAGACGCTCAGGCTCAGCGGCCATGGCTCATGGGCCTAGCCACTCCACGGCATGTGGGATCTTCCCGGACCGGAGCACAAACCCATGTCCCCTGCATCGGCAGGCGGACTCTCAACCACTGCGCCACCAGGGAAGCTCCGAGAATGTTTTTGATAATAACATTTCTCAAACCTAGCTCACATCAAACTACCAAGAAGGCTTTTTTTTTTTTTTTTTAATACAGATATCCATTCTAGATCCACTTGATCAGAATGTCCAGGGCTATGGTCAGGGAATCTGCAATTGATTCAAATACAAGCAGCCCGATGTTTAGAAACTTCTGGGTGAGAACTCAAAAAAAAAAAGAGGGAAAGAGATTTAGACAAAAGGTCAAAAAACGATTTGGGTTAATTTATAAGCCCCATGGACAGAAACCATATCTACCTGATTCATTTTTGTAGCTCCAACACTTAGAGCAGTACCAGCACATACCAGACTTTCAGTAAATATTTGTTGCATGAATGACGGATGAGTGGAACATTTCCATTTTATGGGAAAAACAACTATCAATCTCACCAATGTGTACCACAACACCCAGTGGGAAACCAAGAATCTAGCAAAAGTATATGTATTTTTTTTTTCTGTAGTGATCATAATAGAAATAAAGAGATCTTTTTGAACTTGGATGTAGCTAAACTAGGTGAGATGAGAAATGCTACTTAGGCTGATGGGCCACTTGGGGTGAGACTTCTCAGGGCTGCCTCACCACCATGGAAAGATCTCAGCCATGCAGGATCCGGAACTGACCAGGAGGGAGGAAATCAGAACAAAGGGAGGGAGTTGGAAGAGCTCCATAACTGCCAAGCTAACAATTGGTGCATCCTTTTCCACCATGACAAAATGAATATGTAATGTAACCTGCCAACATGATCAAACCATTTAAATTAAAGAGAGCTGGGGCTTCGCTGGTGTCGCAGTGCTTGATAGTCCACCTGCCGATGCAGGGGACACGGGCTCATGCACCGGTCCAGGAGGATCCCACATGCCGCGGAGCGGCTAGGCCCGTGAGCCATGGCCGCTGAGCCTGCGCGTCCGGAGCCTGTGCTCCACAACGGGAGAGGCCACGACAGGCAGAGGCCCGTGTACCGCAAAAAATAAAGAAAAAACAGTGCTGGACTAGGGGCCTGCTGAGCTCCCAGGCCAATCCCTCGCCCTCCAAAACCCACTCCAGGCCACGTGGGTCCGTGGGCGCACAGGAGAGAGGCTGCGGAGATTAGGAGAGGCAGGGTGGAGGGGCCCTGTGCGAGGAGCGGGAGAGGAGGGGAGGGTGATTGCCCCACTCACTCGGGCACAGGGAGTCTGCTGAGCTCCCAAGCAGGTCCCCTGCCCTACAAGGCCCCCCCTTACCCCCCGCTTCACCCAACCGGCCGCATTCGTCCTAGGGGTATAGGAGGGAGGCTGAGGAGATCAGGAGAGGCAGGTGGGAGGGGCCCTCCTAGACCCCAGACCTGAGGAGCAGGAAAGGAGAGGAGGGTGTTTGCCCTGTCCACTCAAGCCCAGGAAGCCTCCTAGGCTCCCAGGTGAGGTGCCCTGCCCTCTGAGACCAGGGTGGGGGCACGCCTGGCCCCTTCTGTTCCTTGAGCCTAAGCCCCACTCCCCACAGCCCCCAGGGCCTTTTCCAGCCCTGTGGGTCCTGAGCATTGGCCCCGCCCACCGCCCAAACCTCGCCCCTGCTTAGGCCCTGCTCTCCACAGCCAAGGCCTTCCCCACCCTTTTCCTTTTTTCCTTTTTCCCTTCTCCTCTTTCTTATTATTGTGGTACTGGTGTATCTTCTGGTTGTTGATTCATCTATATTTTTATTTTTACATTCTTTCTAACATATCTGTTAGTTTCCTAGTCTAATTTTATTTTTTACTTTGTTATTTTTCTCTCTCTCTTTTTTTTTTTTTTTGCCACCCCACATGGCTTGCAGGATCTTGATTCACGAGCCCAGGGTCAAGGGGGAAGCTCCTGCAGTGGGAGCTCTGAGTCCGAGCCACTGGACTAACAGAGAACCTCAGACCCCAGGGAATATTCACTGGAGTGAGGTGTCACAGAGTTCCGCATCTCAGCACCAAGACCCAGCTCTACCCAATAGCCTACAAATTCCAGTGTTGGAAGCCTCAGGCCAGACAACCAGTAAAACAAGAACACAATCCCACTCATAAAAAAAAAAAAAAATGAGACAGCAAAAAATATGTCACAGATGAAGGAGCAAGGTAAAAACCTACAGGACCAAATCAATGAGAGGAAATAGTCAATCTACCCGAAAAAGAATTCAGAGTAATGATAGTAAAGATGATCCAGAATCTCAGAAATAGAATGGAAGCACAGATTGAGAAAATACAAGAAATGTTTAACAAAGGTCTAGAAGAATTAAAGAACAAACAAACAGAGATGAACAACACAATAACTGAAATGAAAAATACAACAGAAGAAATCAAAAACAGAATAACGGAGGCAGAAGAATGAATAAGTAAGCTGGAAGACAAAATGGTGGAAATAACTGCCAAGGAGCAGAATAAAGAAAAAAGAATGAAAAGAATTGAAGACAATCTCCAAGACTCCTGGGACAACACTAAACGCACCAACATTCGAACTATAGGGGTCCCAGAAGAAGAAGAAAAAAAGATAGGGTCTGAGAAGAAATTTGAAGAGAATATAATGGAAAACTTCCCTAACATGGGAAAGGAAATAGTCACCCAAGTCCAGGAAGCACAGAGAGTCCCATACAGGATAAACCCTAGGAAAAACACACCAAGACACATATTAATCAAACTAAAAAAAATTAAATTCAAAGAAAAAATATTAAAAGCAGTAAGAGAAAAACAAAAAATAACATACAAAGAAATCCCCATAAGGTTATCAGCTGATTTTTCAGTGGAAACTCTGCAGGCCAGAAGGGAGTGGCAGGATATACTTCAAGTGATGAAAGAGAAAAATCTACAACCAAGATTACTCTTCCCAGCAATGATCTCACTCACATTTGATGGAGAAGTCAAAAGCTTTTCAGACAAGCAAAAGCTAAGAGAATTCAGCACCACCAAACCAGCTTTACAACAAATGCTAAAGAAACTTCTCTAAGAGGGAAACACAAGAGAAGAAAAAGACCCTCAAAAACAAACCCAAAACAATTAAGAAAATGGTAATAGGAACATACATATCCATAATAACCTTGAATATAAATGGATTAAATGCCCCAACCAAAAGATGCAGACTGGCTGAATGGATACAAAAACAAGACCCTTATATAGCCTGTCTAAAAGAGACCCACTTCAGACCTAGGGACACATACAGACTGAAAGTGAAGGGATGGAAAAAGATATTCCATGCAAATGGAAATCAAAAGAAAGCTGGAGTAGCAATATTCATATCAGATAAAACAGACTTTACAATAAAGACTGTTACAAGAGATAAGGAGGGACACTACATAATGATCAAAGGATCAATCCAAGAAGAAGATATAACAATTATAAATGTTTATGCACCCAACATAGGAGCATCCCAATACATAAGTCCAATGCTAACAACAATGAAAGGAGAAGTCAACAGTAACACAATAATAGTAGGGGACTTTAGCACCCCAATTACACCAATGGACAGACCATCCAAACAGAAAATAAATAAGGAAACACAAGCTTTAAATGACACAATAGACCAGCTAGATCTAATTAATATTTATAGAACATTCCACCCAAAAGTGGCAGAATAAATTTTCTTCTCAAGTGCACATGGAACATTCTCCAGGATAGATCACATCTTGGGTCAAAATCAAGCCTCGGAAAGTTTAAGAAAATTGAAATTGTATCAAGCATCTTTTCTGACCACAATGCTATGAGACTAGATATCAATTACAGGAAAAAAAAAAACTGTAAAAAACAGAAATACATGAAGGCTAAACAGTGCACTACTAAGTAACCAAGAAATCCCTGTAGAAGTCAAAGAAGAAATTTTAAAAAAATACATAGAAACAAATGACAATGATGACCCAAAACCTGTGGGATGCAGCAAAAGCAGTTCTAAGAGGGAAGTTTATAGCAATTCAATCTCATCTCAAGAAACAAGAAATATCTCAAATAAACAACCAAACCCTACACTTAAAACAACTAGAGAAAGAAGAACAAAGAAAACCCAAAGTCAGTAGAAAGAAAGAAATCATAAAGATCAGAGCAGAAATAAATGAAATAGAAATGAAGAAGACAATAGCAAAGATCAATAAATCTAAAATCTGGTTCTTTGAGAAGATGAACAAAATTGATAAACCATTAGCCAGACTCATCAAGAAAAAGAGGGAGAGGATGCAAATCAATAAAATTAGAAATGAAAGAGGAGAAATCACAACAGACACTGCAGATATATGAAGGATTATAAGAGACTACTACAAACAACTATATGCCAATAAAATGGACAACCACAAATGGACAAACCACAATTTGTCCATTTGTCCACAAAGAAATGGACAAATTCTTGGAAAGGTACAATTTTCCAAGACTGAACCAGGAAGAATTAGAAAATATAAACAGACCTATCACAAGTAATGAAATTGAAACCATAATTAAAAATCTTCCAACAAACAAAAGTCCAGGACCAGATGGCTTCACAGGCTAATACTATCAAACATTTAGAGGAGAGCTAACACTGATCCTTCTCAAAGTCTTCCAAAAAATTGCAGAGGTAGAAACACTCCCAAATTCAGTCTACAAAGCCACCATCACCCTGATACCAAAACCAGAAAAAGATATCACAAAAAAAGAAAATTATAGACCAATATCACTGATGAACATACACACAAAATTACTGAACAAAATACTAGCAGACAGAATCCAACAGCACATTGAAAGGATCATACACCATGATCAAGTGGGATTCATCCCAGGGATGCAAGTGTTCTTCAATATACTCAAATCAATCAATGTGATACACCACATTAACAAATTAAGGAATAAAAACCATAATATCATCTTAATAGATGCAAAAAAGCTTTTGACAAAATTCAACACCCATTTATGATAAAAACTCTCCAGAAGGTGGGAACAGAGGGAATCTACCTCAACATAATAAAGGCCATATATGACAAACCCACAGTGAGCATCACACTCAATGGTGAAAAACTGAAAGCATTTCCACTAGAATCAGGAACAAGACAAGGATGTCCACTCTCACCACTATTATTCAACATAGTTTTGGAAGTCACAGCCACAGCCATCAGAGAAAAAAAGAAATAAAAGGAATACAAATTGGAAAATAAGAAGTAAAACTGTCACTATTTGCCGATGACATGATACTATACATAGAAAATCCTAAAGATGCCACCAGAAAACCACTAGAACTAATCAATGAACTTGGTAATGTTGCAGAATACAAAATTAATATACAGAAATCTTTTGCATTCCTATACACCAACAACAAAAAATCAGAAAGAGAAATTAAGGAAATAGTCCCATTTACCATTGCAACAAAAATAATAAAATACCTAGGAATAAACCTGCCTAAGGAGGCGAAAGACTTGTACTCAGAAAACTATAAAACACTGATGAAAGAAATCGAAAATGACACAAACAGATGGAGAAATATACCATGTACTTGGATTGGAAGAATCAATACTGTGAAAATGACTATACTTCCCAAAGCAATCTACAGATTCAATGCAATCCCTATCAAACTACCAATGGCATTCTTCACAGAATTAGAACAAAAAATCTTACAATTCGTATGGAAACACAAAAGACCCTGAATAGCCAAAGCAAACTTGAGAAAGAAAAGTGGAGTTGGAGGAATCATGCGCCCCAACTTCAAACTATACCACAAAACTACAGTAATCAAGACAGTATGGTACTGGCACAAAAACAGAAATATAGATCAATGGTACAGGATAGAACGCCCAGAGATAAACCCACGCACACATGGGCACCTAATTTATGACAAAGGAGGCAAGGATATACAATGGAGAAAAGACAGTCTCTTCAATAAGTGGTGCTGGGAAAACTGGACAGCTATATGTAAAAGAATGAAATTAAAACACTACCTGACACCATACACAAAAATAAATGCCAAATGCATTAAAGACTTAAATGTAAGACCAGATACTATAAAACTTTTAGAGGAAAACATAGGAAAAACACTCTTTGACATAAGCCACAGCAAGATCTTTTTTGACCTACCTCCTAGAGTAACAGAAATAAAAACAAAAATAAACAAATGGGACTTAATTAAACTTAAAAGCGTTTGCACAGCAAAGGAAACCATAAACAAGACAAAAAGACAACCCTCAGAATGGGAGAAAATATTTGCAAATGAAACAACAGACAAAGGATTAATGTCCAAAATATACAAATAGCTTATGGAGCTCAATATGAAAAAAACAATCCAGTTAAAAAATGGGCAGAAGACCTAAATAGACATTTCACCAAGGAAGACATACAGATGGCCAAGAGGCATATGAAAAGATGCTCAACATCAATAATTATTAGAGAAATGCAAATCAAAACTATAATGAAGTATCACCTCACCCCAGTCAGAATGGCCATTATCAAAAAAGCTAGAAACAATAAATGCTGGAAAGGGTGTGGTTAAAAGGGAACCCTCCTACACCGTTGGTGGGAATGTAATATGATACAACCACTATGGAGAACAGTATGAAAGTTCCTTAAAAAACTAAAAATAGAATTACCATATGACCCAGCAATCCCACTGCTGGGCATATACCCTGAGAAAACCATAATTCACAAAGAGACATGCACCAAAATGTTCACTGCAGCACTATTTACAATAGCCAGGACATGGATCCAACCTCTGTGCATCGACAGGTGAATGGATGAAGAAGATATGACACATATATACAACAGAATATAACTCAATCATAAAAAGAAATGAAGTTGAACTCGTTGTAGCGAGGTGGATGGACCCAGAGTCTGTCATACAGTGAAGTCAGTCAGAAAGAGAAAAACAAATACTGTATGCTAATACAAGTATATGGAATCTAAAGAAAATGGTACTGATGAACCTAGTGGCAGAGCAGGAATAAAGATGCAGACATTGAGAACGGACTTGAGGACATGGGGTTGGGGGGAAGCTGGGGCGAAGTAAGAGTAGCATGGACATATATACACTACCAAACGTAAAATAGGTAGCTAGTGGGAAGCAGCTGCATAGCACAGGGAGATCAGCTCCGTGCTTTGTGAGGACCTAGAGGGTCCTCTAGGATAGGGAGGGTGGGAAAGAGGCTCAAGAGAGAAGGGATATGGGGATATATGTATGCATATGGCTGATTCAGTTTGCTGTAAAACAGAAATTAACATTGTAAAGCAATTATACTCCAATAAAGATCTATTTTTAAAAAAAAGAAAAAAAAAGTGCTGAAAATTTACAAAAAAATTCTCCCTCACTGGCTACCTTTTCTCCAGATTCCATTCTGTTTATCAGATTCAGAGGTTAACCAGTCTTTGTCTAAGCAAGTTACAAAGAAATTGATTCTACTTGAGCCTATTACATTACAGTCAAGTTTTAGGACCCGTTACTCTGAGAATACACTCAGATCCCCTTGATTACAGTGTGTGGTGTGTAATCAGATGAGTTAACATGAGAAAATAACATACTTTTGGGGATTGTTTTGAGGTGGTGGTTGCTATTATAGGTTATTTTACTACAGTTGTTGATATTGTTATCATTGCTATAGACTCACTAAGGAGAGATAGCAATCTCTTTTCCCCACCCCACTGCAGGAAAGAGGAAGCACTGGTTTCTAAAAGTTTAGTTCCTTGCTTCCCTCACCAGGAAGGAAGTAAACAGCCTGTGTTTGAGGTAGGTTGGAAGAGATTCAGCTTAATTCCCCAGAGGCAGTGGTGTGGAGGAGAGATGGTAGAAGTTGCCACCAGGGAGGGGGAAGCATCTCCAACATGGAATGGGGACAGGATCTGGAGTTGTCACAGATGCCAAGCCATGGGCTCTCCCAGCACAAAGCACCCAGGGCTGGGGGAGGCTGGAGCTGCATGGCACAAGAAGGAGGCCCGACACAAGGCCAAGATCCCACTGACCAGTGAGAAAGAGTGAGAGGAGACGCATCTTCAAAATGGATCCCTGGGGCTTAGATAACAAGCTTCTAGGCAGTTACTGAAGATAAACCCTTAGGAATGGGGAGGAGCCCTCAACACTGATTGACATTTGGCATCTCACCACCAGTCCCCCTCATAAGAGGGGGCTTGGAGCCAGACTTCATTAAATTTGGAAAATGAAGTACTGTGATTTTCTTGTGCCAAAGCGTTGCAGAGAAATTTGTATGCCCTAAAGTTTGTCCAGACTCTTTAGATCCAGATTTACAGAAAATCTCTCATCGGTTTACTTGTACAGGTGGCTAATCTGCTTGTGGGTGAATTTTATAGGCTTAACTCTCAGCAAATAATCTTATTTCTATATAACTAGGAAACACTTCACTGTGCTTCCATGTGCCAACAAAAATCTTGCCAAATATAATATTTTTTCTACTGTTCACAGACAGGAGGAAACACACTTATAAGAAACCCACTAGGGACTTCCCTGGTGGCCCAGTGGTTAGGATTCTGCGCTTCCACTGCAGGGGGCTCAGGTTCAATCCCTGGTCAGGGAACTAAGATCCTACAAGCTGCGCGGTGCAGCCAAAACAAAAAAAAATGAGGCAAAGAACCCACAAGGTCACCAACTAGTCAGACAAGTCCAAATAGAAAATGAGAACACCTAGATTAATTTTACTTTCTGACTAATAGAGATGGAGTTTTCTACGGAAGTACCAGCTTCTGTGATTTCTGAGAAAAAGAAATGATATTTGTTGGCCTTATGTTAAATAACTTGTTCAGGATTCCACAGAAGAAAATATACAGCAGGAGTAACTGATGATTCATTCCTCAGCTTGCTTGCTTTCTTTCTTCCTAACCTCTGTTTTGAGCTGCCACTGAAAGGCTACTGGCATGTAAAGATTGGGTTAATTGATATTAAATTTCTCTTCAATCCTTCCCTTCTTGTCCAGGCCTAGAAGAGAAATGCCTTCAGTTACCTCACCACTTCACTGTTGTAAAAGCTTCCCCAGCAGTCAACCTCTCCAGTTTCTCTATACATTCTCATCAGATTAATCTTCCTAAATTAGAGCCTTGACCATTTTACCCCATTCTCCCATCAAAACCCCATAATTTAATACCATTCCATTCAGAGAATGCTTACTGAGGAACTAGGAAGTTTAAGACACTGTGCTTAATACTCTGAGAGACATGAACTTACATAAAACAGCTCTGCCTTCAGGCAGTTTATATTCTCATAGGAGATGTAGACATTTCCCAACCTAGTATAAGGCAAAGTATGCTAACCTACTATAAGGCTAATGTATTCTAATTAAGGTCAAGATTAAGGCTATGGCAGTCAAGGCAAAGGAAAGGATAAATTTGGTTCATTTTCTGATGATGCCCATTGCTTACAAAAGAATCCGACCCATTTATCTAGTGTACTTCATAAGCCAGCGCCATCAACCTACTCCTATCTTCTTCATTCCTTACAAACCCTCTGCAGACTGGGTCGAATTGGGCTATTCAGCTCCGAAAGCATCTGGCAGTGTCCTCCTCCCCTATCTCTCCTAATGCTACTTCTTCTGAGTAGATCATCATCCCAGGCCTCTCTGCCTGTCCAAATTCTACCCACTTTATATACCAACTTTTCTATAAAAACTTTCCTGCATCAACCAGCCAGAGTGGCCTCCCCCTCCTCAGTATCTGAGTCACTCACTGGAGTCTTTTCCTTCACCTTTAGTGACTGTGGAGTCACCTCCACATGCCCTACAACTCCAGGACTCACAGGATTCCAGGTTCTTCTCGTCTAATATCTCTGCCCCAGTCCAGCATCCTAGCCTCATATCACCAGCCTCAGCCTTGTGATTTGGTCTTTCATTGCCCACATCCCTAGTGCTATGCCTGGTCCTCAATCTCCAACTCTATCTCTGGTAGCTAAGGGATCTGGGGCCTCAATATCCTGCCCTGGCTATTGATGCCTCACACTCTTCCCCTCCAATGTGTGTTTCACGTGTCTTCCTATTTACCTCAGGCTATGAAATTGCCTCAGGAAAAAAGCAAAAACTCAGCAGAATTTGACTATGACTACTCTAGGAATTAAAGTACAGCATCACAACACGGATGAAACTTGAAAGACATTATGCTAAGTGAAATAAGCCTTACACTAAAGGACATATATTATTCTGCTTCGATGAGGTACCTAAAGTAGTCAGATACATGGAGACAGAAGACAGAATGGTGGTTACCAAGGGTTGGAGGGAGAGAGGCATGGGAGGTAATTGTATATTGGGTGCAGGTTTCAGTATGGAATGAAGAATAAGTTCTAGATATGAATATTGGTGACGGTTGCACAATAATATGAATGTACTTAGTGCCACTCAAATGTATACTTAAAAACGATTAAAATGGTAACTTTTATGTTATGCATATTTTATCATGATAAAATAAATAAAATTTTAAAATGAATTATTCACCACATGAAAAAAAAGTAAGGCACTGAGAGTTTAGTGGAAAATCAAAATAGAGAACTCTCCATCAGCACTCATTTTGTTGAGATTCCTAACTAGCTGGATAAATATCTCCCCTACTAAGATTTCATAAGACTGAATATTTGCTCTGGATATACCTTTGTTCTTTCTAGTTCTTGGCTCTAGTTTCTTCTAAGCCACTTTGTGGCCTGACTCTGAATAATATATTTTAAAATAAAGTGTGTGAGCGATTTAGAGCCAAGGATTTCTAAACAAATATATTTCACCAAAGTATTGCTTCCTGCTCATGGTCCTGCTGTTTGATTTTCCCACCCTCTTCGGACTTCATGTCCCATGGACTCAACCTCATTTGCTCCCTGACTAGTGAGTATATTTCTCCCATGAGAAAGAGAGGAACCAATCTCTTTCACTATCTCAGTTTTCCTCCCCCTCTCACAGTACACCACAACCATCTGCCTAGAATCATGGGTTCTTGGCGCCTCTAAAGATACAGCCCTCTACTGCCTTCACAGGGATCCCATTGCCATAGCCACTGAATTTATTTACCATACAGTTCCCAAGGCTCTTCATTAATACTTGTCTTTTCCACCACATAGTGTCTCCTTGTATTATTTACCTCCCTGGAAGGCAGAAGTACTTTCTCATATGTCTTTATACTCTTTGTAGTGACTTTGACTATGCAAGCCACATTTTTTTGAAATATAACTAGAATGTCAGACACTTTTAGGAATCATATCACAATTAATGTCACAATCATATCACAATTAATATCACATATTAATCCAGGAAAAAAAAAGTTTTAAAATTAACCATAGAATTTCTTTTAAGCATGAATCTATGTATTACTTTTAGATTTTGCTCCTGTTTACCTAAGTTCCAACAAAGTTCATGCAAGCTGTTCTCAGAGTCCACTGAATTCCACTGCAACGCCCCTCAGGTATGAATCATAGAGATTTAATATACTGTCAGTTTAATAAATCCTGCTCACCCTAATGAAAATTTCCAAGATGATATAATATGAGTACTGTTCTTCAATCCTATAATTCACTTAAATGCCTTTGGTGGAATTTTCATAAAATTCTTCAGTAGGGTGGTTTCCGGTAAAATTCCTAGACTTTGGATGATGCCTTTGATCACTATTGTGAAAACTGTCTGAGTTCTATCTAAGTCTACCTAGGCTATAACCTAGGCTATAAAATTTCATCCAAATATCATTTTCCAAAAAAGGAATGAGGACTTCTTAGAGAAATGCTGATTCTAGGGCTAGAGTGGGACAAATATATGAGAAGCCCAGAGCATCTTGTGGTGCCAGAAAGCTCAAAACACAAATAGAGGCATGGCAAAGGTACTCAGAAGCCAACCTGAAAGAGTTCCCAATGGCCAAAGCTAGAAAAATTTAAGCAACAAAATAAAAAATGTGGCAGGGAATTACAACCCAAAGTACAAAAGAAATACACGAGTCCATACTAATATAAATGAATGAGTGAATAAACAAACAAATAAGGGAGAGCAAATAAAATTTTCTTACAGATGACTTCCAAAAATATATGTATGTAGATACTTCCCTTTCCAGGAAGTGAAAATTAATTCCCCACATGCCCTCTCCCTCTTGACTGTGAGCTAGACTTAGGGACTTGCTTCCAAAGAATAGGGTTTGGAAATGGAATAATAGTAACTTTCCAATGGGGAAAGCTGGCAAACAAAAACTGATATGGTTAACAACACCAGGATTAGTCATGTTGATAGCATGTACTCCTGATATGGTGTGATGAGAAGGGCGCTTCAGCCCTGTGATATTCTTTCCAAAAACCTGTAACCTCACTCTAATCATGAGAGAAACATTAGACAAACCAAAGTTAAGGAATATTCTACAAAATACCTGACCAGTACACCACAAAACTGTCCATGTCATGAAAAACAAGGAAATATTGAGAAACTGTCACGAACTAGAGGAGATTAACGAGATGTGATGACTAAATGTTAACGTGGTATCCCAGATTGGATCCTGGAACAGACATTAGTGGAAAAACTAGTGAAATCCAAATAAAGTATGAAGGTCAGTGAATAGCAATGTACCAATGCTGGCTTCTTAGTTATGGCAAACGTACAATGGTATTGTAAGGATATCATTAAGGGAAACTGATGAGGAGTATATAGAAACTGCACTACCTTTGCAACTTTCTGTGAATTAAAATTATTCTAAAATAAAAAGCTAATTTTTAAAAATCCATTAATACTTTCTCCAGTCACCTTTAGAAGCAGATGGAAAAGTACTCCCCTGCTCATGGAAGAGGCCCCTTTTCTATCCTGGGACTTAAAAAAATCAATACTATAGACTCATGTCCATCTGTATATATGGCTTAATACTTTTTCTCAACCTTGTCATAACTGGATTTTTGGGTCTTATTTCTATTTTGGGTTTTGTTGGCGACAAGAAAGAAATGGCCCCTTGAACTCTGTTTCTGACAAGTGAGCACCCGAGATTCTTCTGCCAAAGCCAGCAAGTTCCAGAATAAGTTTACAAAATTCTAAAATTTACTAGAAAACAATTCAAGTTAACTACTGCCAAAACAGAGTAAACAATTTATTTAAAATGGACAACCCAAAAAATAAAATAAAATGGACACATGAATCACATGAAGACACAGCTTAAATTAACTATATTCTTTTCTATCAACAATATGCTTAATCAGGGGGAATTCCCCGGTGGTCCAGTAGTTAGGGCTCCACGCTGTCACTGCTGAGGGCCCAGGTTCAATCCCTTACTTAATATACTTAATTAATATAAGAATATATTTAAATGTATGTACTCTTTATGCTATGAGATAGCTATGTCGTCATAAACTCTTCAATCTACTTTGGTAGTTAAAAAATTCTCAAAGGGAAAAATGCAAAACAAAGCTGAGTTAAAACAATTTGATCTACCAAAATTCCACGACCGAAATTTTGAAACATTTGTTTGTCTGCTGTAATGTAGTACAGGAGGATACTTCAAAACATGTTATCAACTGTGATGCAAATAATCCCACAAAATTTCTATGAAGTCTATGGCCATTGTACTCTTGGGGATTAAGTAGGCCCAAGAGAATTATGGGAAGTATCACAGAGGAAGTTCACAGTGAGTCTATAGTAATATAAGGAAGAAATGTAATGGGGACATTTTATTTCCCTGTGTCCCCAGATACTGACAACTTTTAGGTTCTAGTCAATTGAAAATTGATAGAGGAAAAGTAGAATAGATAGTCTGTCTCGAGGCAAAACTGAGGCAATAACAGTATCTACTGAAGAATTTAGTGGTAAAAAGAAGAGCACAATCTACAGCGAAAACACTCAACAGGCAGTCTTTTACAGTAATACCTATAATCGTAAATATGCTTATATAAATCCATGCTTTCTTTGGATAGTTTTTGGTTTTCAGTGTTTAATTTTACTTGACATAATTCAAAGAAGTGGAGCCAAGGGTAAGAAAGGGCTTTTTTGTTTGTTTTTCTAGATAGAAACAGATGTGTATTAGAGAACAATCCCTTACGAGTAACAAATGTACTGCAGTCACAGAGCCCAGACATATTACATCTATTCATCCTGAGGTTTCACATTTTAAGGAATAGCTTTCTCTATTTAATTTTAATTTTAAAACTTTCCTGAGGGGACTTCCCTGGTGGTGCAGTGGTTAAGAATCCGCCTGCCAATGCAGGGGACATGGGTTCTAGCCTTGGTCCGGGAAGATCCCACATGCCGCGGAGCAAATAAGCCTGTGAGCCACAACTACTGAGCCCACATGCCACAACTACTGAAGCCCACACACCTAGAGCCCATCCTCCACAACAAGAGAAGCCACTGCAATGAGAAGCCTGCGCACCGCAACGAAGAGTAGCCCCTGCTCGCCACAACTAGAGAAAGCCCGTGTGCAGCAATGAAGACCCAATGCAGCCAAAAATTTTTAAAGTAGAATAAAAAATAAAGAAATTTATAAAAAAAAAACAAAAACAAAAAAACAAAATAAAACCTCCCTGAGTTGTACTTTACATACTGTCTTCTTAAAGGAAAAATTCAGCCTTGCTAAAATTCAACTTTATTCTTCTTCTTTAAGTTGTAGATGAAATCTCAAATTTGCTTTCTTGTTCCCAGGGTTGTCTTTCTACCATTTAATTTGAAAATAAAAATTGTCATTTATTTCAACTCTGTATATTATACTAATCAAAAATATTTGTATGGGAATATAAATAATTATTTAGTAAATAACAGTTTAAGTAAAATTATCTTTAAATCATACCATATTCCCATAGATTAAAAAGATAATTATAGAGATCTAGAGAGAGCTCTTCCTTTCCACTTTCTCTTCTCTTCTTTTCCAAAACAACTAAGTCAAAAAGCCATTAGGTGGAGACAAGCAGGATACCCACTTGCACCAGGATAGGGAAAGCCATGGTGACCCCGAATGAGGTAATAGGAGCATCTATCTGCATAGAAGGAAGACCTAGCATGGATGTTGGAGACTGAGCAGGGTGAGGAAAATGCCCATGCATGAGGGTGCCTGGCTCAGGGTATTGGAGACTGGGTAGGTGAAAAGGGAGTCAACTTGGTGGTGTCCAGTTGCAGGAGCCCTGCAGTCACTGAGGGGACTGTCCCCCTTCCTGGGTAGAAATTCAGGATGGACACTTGTGCTCCAAATAAGTTTCAGGATCTGAGGGGGAAAAAAGGTACTTTTGTTCTACTTCCTCCATGAAATCAGGGGGAAGCCACTTTCAGAATACCCACTGACAACATAGGGTGGCTGCAGAGGGGTATAAATGGCAGCACATCAGGACTAGAGACAGAGGCGGCCTAAGAGAGCCAGTGGCCCGAATAAGCCCTATGGTTCCTGGAGAGGAAAATGGAAGGGAGCTGGGGATAATAAGACAGCCAGTGAGTGGGGGTAGGGAATGACCACAGCAGAGGATAAGGAGTCCCCATACTAGAGCCAGGGGCAATCAGCTTTCAGCAGCAGCAGGGGAAGATGCTAAAACTCCTGGCAGCAATTGCTCTGTGCTGTACTACCCATGGCCAGAACATAAAGGATGTGCTACATACTCAGCAGATCAGTGAGGCCAGGGGCCCACAGGCAAAATTTACACAAGGCAAGACACTGCCAGAAAGGACTGGAGGGTAACACAAGGACCAGATACCTATTCCCTGCCAGCAGGATGGTAGCATGAGCTTCCTCTGTTCCCAGAGGCCATTGCATTGGCAGAGGAGGGTGGGATGGAAAGGAGAAATACTGAGAGGGGGTCTGAACTTTGAATGTAATAATGACCTGGAAGAGAGAATTACTGAATTACTTAGGCAACAAATTGACTTCGGTTACAAAGAAATTTAAACTTATCCATTTATTCATCTAAGATGTGACTGTAAATTTCAAAACTAGGACATCCATATCCAATGCTATTTTGGTCTATCCAGTATTTAATCTCTCTTTTGATAAAAACAGCTGAGTTTCCTGGGTACTATTTTTCCAAGGCCTAGGTGTTTCTTTGATTTTGTAGCCTGCCAAGAAATTCCTTTCCTTCCTTAAATTTGAAACTAGTTCTGTTTGTTATTTGCAACTAAAGGATACCAGCTATTATAAAATATGTAACCCCAATTTTGTAAATGCACACACACACACACACACACACACACACATCTACACATGGAAAAGATTACAAAGAAA
The DNA here is from genome assembly GCF_949987515.2 of Delphinus delphis. Lineage (NCBI taxonomy): Eukaryota > Metazoa > Chordata > Mammalia > Artiodactyla > Delphinidae > Delphinus > Delphinus delphis. The sequence continues at coordinate 36,670,477 of NC_082687.1, read as the reverse complement.
TCAACGAAATGTTAATAGTGATCATCTCTGGGTAACAGGATTATAAAATATCATTATTTTTTTCTCCTTTTGTTTCTAAATTTTCTATTCTCCACAATGCGTACACATTATACTTTTATTCAGAATATGGATAGAGAAGTATTATTCCTAAGTAAACATGAGGAAGTCCAATTTATTAAAAAGACATGTCATAGGTCTTTGTCTCTTGGCATCCTGGGCCAGCCAGCAGCTGCAAGCATAAGACCTATAGGGCAGCACTAGATAGAGTGCCTCAGACCTGAGTTTTAGCTCTGGCTGTGCACCTTCAATAAGTCTTTCAACCTCCCTGAGCCTCAAGTATCTTCATCTGTGAAATGAAGGTTTAAACTCCCTATAAGACCACAGAGGTCACTGACCTGTCAACCAGACCCAAGCTCAGGTTCCAATTCCCAACATTTCTCAGATACAAGTGGACAAGACAAAACGTCCCTGTTATGCCAGCCAAAGTCTGAACTTTCAGAATACTTACAAGAGAGCTCTACAGACCCCACTTGTTTTGCTTCTGAGACCAAAACCTAACAGTATCACTTTGATGGTTTCCATCTTGTTTTCATGCTACCTATCAGAAGGAACCCTTACAACCCAGCATTGTCTGCCACCAGAATGAGAATGCAGCTAGCGCTTGGCCCTGACGTCAGCCCCAGCTCAGCCTAAGAACCCGGATGGTGCCATATCTCTCCCTACGCTTGGCACACTGCCTTATCATGCAGTCAGTTATCAGAGGCACAGGCAGCAGGGAAGCGCTCATGGAGGGATCTAGGGAGAGGCAGATTTGCTACTGCTGCCTCAATCTGGGAAATCACGAAGCGAAGGAAGCCCACAGCGATGTGGTGCCATATCTCACACCACATCCTCGGTTAGTGGGGGTCTGACCAGGCAGGGTACCTAAGTGAAGCCCAGATGAAGTAGATGCACAAAGAAGAGTGCAGCAAGGATGAAGCTGTAGGAATAACAAAAACCAAACTACCAACTTTTACCCCTGTTCTAAACTAACCATGACTTCATTTAACTAATTTCTCAGCGATTTTTTTCTCCTTCCATTCTTATATCCATGTCTTGCAACTTCCTCTGGGAATTTGCTTCCTCTTTTTATACACATCTAAAAGTCCTCTTTGGCTTGCTGGGGATGAACTTCCCATGCACCACAGTGATGCATGACCTGAGACTCTCCACCATGTCTCAGGGGACACCAAACTCTCAGGGCTCTAAGAAAAATAGAAGCCCCAAAACCCTTTAATTCTGTACAGTAAAAACCTACTGTCCTTTTTTCTGTACATCTTAATTTCCAATCTAAGAGAAGAAAATAGACTGGAACTGGACTGGGTAATCTTTTCTAAGAAAAACTTGAATTTTTTAAACACTAAAAGGAGAAGAAGTAAAATTTCAATGCAGAAAAGATACAATTAAGCACACTTGCAACCTTGGCAAGTACATTAAGGGGAGTGTAAAGGGAATTTGACTGTGTGGGAGTCAGGTTCAGTCCAAAGAAAACAGGCGCGGGAATGCTGCAAGATGGGATCTAAAGAGATGGACTGAGTCACTGAGTGAAGAAGGGAAAGTACATAAAACACCAGAAGACACAGTCATTCCAGTGAAAGAAACACTGTAACCAGCAGTGAGGAAGTTTAGAGGGTAGAAATGTTATTTAAACTAAAACTGAAGAAAAGCAAAGAGGGAGAAATAGCAATTTGTCTCTTTGCCAGTTCAGGGTTGCTGATGCAGAGGGAAAAGACTGAGGAATGTGGGAGGGATTGAGGAATTCCAATAAGAAGGTTATCTCCCTCAAAGAATGCCTGAGAAGGGGTTTTTTTTTCCACAAGAGATTAAGTCGTTATTCTTAAATAACCCAAGAGGTCATGCATTGACTTTCTGGGGCTTACCAGTATAATAGCTGAGCAGAAAAAAAATCTAATATGAAGTAGGGGAGCAGGAGGTAACACAAAGGATAAAGATCCCTCAAACTAAAAATAAGGAGGCATTTCAATGGTTTATGGTTTAAAAAAATGTTTTTCGGGGCTTCCCTGGTGGCGCAGCGGTTGAGAGTCTGCCTGCCGATGCAGGGTACACGGGTTCGTGCCCCGGTCCGGGAAGATCCCACATGCCGCGGAGCGGCTGTGCCCGTGAGCCATGGCCGCTGAGCCTGCGCGTCCGGAGCCTGTGCTCCGCAACGGGAGAGGCCACAACAGTGAAAGGCCCGCGTACCGCAAAAAAAAAAAAAAAAAAAAAAGTTTTTCAGAGAAAAACTTCTGACTCTGCAGACAAGGCTGACATTACAGACTGCATCATAGTTAACTGCCTACCAACTATTCTTAGTGAAAATGCAGTAGGATAGGAAGCCACAAACATCTTCTAAATAGTCCTTTATCCCTCTCCCGTAAGTCTGCTTCAAGTCACAAACGTAGTTTTAATTCAGTGAATCAGTGTCACCTACTTACGTTCTCCACTTTCAAATCTATCACCAAAATTAAGCTAATTTAATAAACAAAGAAAATATAAATAAAATAAAATGTAGCCACTTTGAGAGAACTAGAGTTCCTTGATTATAAAAAAGGATCATTTCTATTTTGTTGCCAGTGGGGATTTCTGGTAGTGGGTCTATCTGATAAGCTTCAAAGACAATAGTTCTATTGAACTGTTAGAAAGGAAGTTGTTATGACCAGATTGCTTCCTGTGGTGAACAAAGGGCTTTTGCTGACATGGCAACTTCATGGTTACAGAGACAAGCCTGCAAATTTTGTCCTTCAAAAGTGAAAGTTGTTGATGTTGTTGTTTTAATTTCACTATTTCAAGAGGTAACAAAATCTTTAGACTTGCTTCCTAACTTACAAATGTTTCAAAGCCCATGTGGGTATCATCTTAAGGCTGAGAATACAGGCAAAGCCCACAGGGCCAAGCATGTAGGGTTTTGAAACGAGTGCTTGGATTTGTTCACCTGAAGACTTTTTAAAGAGTAGAATCGATGTTTCAGGTTAAAAGGCTGAGTCTTGGGAATGAATGCAAGAAAAAATAGGATACTTTCTCCCTCATGTCCTTCATTTCTCTCCCTTTGTCTTTGGTGTGGAGTGCATCACTGGTAAGACAGAATAAAAGGGGCCACTTCTGTGAGGATCAGGGAAGTCCTAAAGCAGGTATGCTCTCCCCTGAGCACTTTCTCCGTAACAGACCCCTTTCCCGTTGTGGTTTAGGCCATGATGAAAAGACCTCGGAGGAATTACTAAAATATCATCTGAGGCTGCGTTCCAATGGCACAGTCTAGATCTGTGTGGTACTGGAAGAGAAAGGAAGTATGTCTTGATAGGTATGTCTCTAAATGAAAAATATATATGCTTGTTGCATTTTTCATGGTGGGACATCAAGAAGAAGACCTGAGGGAAGTCCAGGAAGGAACATAAAGGCCCTGATGGACCGGAAAGAGAAGAGAGGTGTTAATGGGAAGAAGGAATTAGAGTTTAGTACTTTAAATATTTATTCAACTTCAACTCTGACAAGGGACATTTTGCCTTAGAGCCTAAATATACCCAAATAGAATAAACACCAAATTCAGATTTAAAAAAAGAAGTTAGTCATACATTAGAAAGTAACTACATCATTCTTCCTTTGAAAATAAAAGCAAATCATTGCAACAGAGCTGGTTATGTAATTTGCAAGGTCCAGGGCAGAATGAAAATGCAGAGCTCATTCCAAGAGGGCAAGAGCAGAGTATTAAACCAGGCAAGGGGCCCTTCTGAGCACAGGTCCTGTGTGACTGCCCAGGATATACACCCAAGAAGCCAGCCCTGCCCAACAGTTAAGATCAGATTTGGACAGGTTCAATAAAGCATTTGGGGAGAAAAAAATCCCAGACATAAACTCCCTCTGTAAAAATTCAAGAGGGAAAGCTTGATTATTGAAATCAGACCAGTTACCCTCTGCTTTTCTCTGAGCTGTAGTAGGTCTAGATGCCCTCAATGCTACTTCCCAATAGTAGTATTTTACTATTCCACTGGACCACAACCTGCTCACTATGGACAATGAGAACTCAGAAGGACATCATATACAGCTCTCAGATATGGAAAAGGCTGAAAACATGTTCTGCATAGTTTTAGTTCTCTTTAAATACCTTTAGACTCTTGTAACACCGTGAGGCCGAACTAAATCTAATGCTTTCATTGTTACGGGTTAGTGGTTTCAGTTCTGGAGCAAAGTGAAAACACTACTGGTAATTCACTGTTTATTTCATGTAATGCTAACATACCAGTATAAATACTAGCATTTTATTTTAAAGTTTAAAAATTAGTGAAACTAAATATTTAATACATTTAAAATATAAAAGTTTATAAATATATTATAAATCAAAAATTAAAATTTATAAAAATATTAATGTTAACCATTCATTGTCAATGTGATAAAAATTTTCCATAAATTATTCAAAATATTTCTAACTGTATTAAACACTATGTTTGAATTAAGATAATTGAATTAACCATGAAAAGTCAGAAATAAAGCATACACTTTTAATAAAATGCAGTATAAAAACAAAGGCATCAATTATTATGTCATGATTAATCCTTGAGCAAAGTTTTCTACAATTTTTTCAGTTGCTGCAAAAGTGCTCTGACTATATATTAGTTGGAAGAATGGGGAAGAATAATTACATGTGCCAACTCCAAATAATTACATGTGCCAACTCCAAATAATTGGCCCCTAATTTTCAATTAATAATATTTATTATTTGATAACTTTGAGATAAACTTTAGAAGGAACTTTTTTCAGGGACTACAATGTTTTGATTGATAATGATTGTCTTGTTTTACTATTTTAAAGAGAAGAATTTTAAGTGCATTTTCACTTTCTTTAATTTCATTATGTAGAAGTGAAGACTCCCAAACAGAGTTAACTGTATCACTTTCAAAAGTATTACTCTTATATTCCACCTGTACAGAAAATCTTTGCACTGGAGTAAAAATTAATTTTGCAGTAGAAGCTTTCCACTACCACAGTATGGCTGCTTACTGAGACTCTCATAAACATAAACCTGTCTGCAGTAGTTATCTTTCTGTATAAATTGAGTTTTGGGGTCATTGTTCTTGATCTCAAATAATAAATGATTCAGACACTCATTTTTTTAAAACAGTGAAATAATGGTATTACATGAACAAAAATATCAGTATGTAGGGGGTTGCAAATATCACTGCATAGAAAAGTAGCAGTTACCAAACACCAGTTTTGCCATCATTGTTATGATTCATTTGCTTTTGTAATCCAATCCCTCACATATATATAAAAGTTAATTTTATTTTGAGAAATTCAAGGTTATCCTTGAGAAAAGTAGAAATATGCTATAGTATCAAAAACCTGAGGTTAGAATTATCGAAATGAAATTTCAGATCAATGAACAATTAATAAATATTTCCATTTTAAGACAGGCACAGGGACTTCCCTGGTGGCGCAGTGGTTAAGAAACCACCTGCCAATGCAGAGGACATGGGTTCGAGCCCTGGTCCGGGAAGATCCCACATGCCATGGAGCAACTAAGCCTGTGCACCACAACTACTGAGCCTGTGCTCTAGAGCCCGCAAACCACAACTACTGAGCACATGTGTCACAACTACTGAAGCCCATGCACCTAGAGCCCATGCTCCGCAACAAAAGAAGCCACCACAATGAGAAGCCCGCGCACCACCATGAAGAGTAGCCCCCGCTCGCCGCAATTAGAGAAAGCCCGCACACAGCAACGAAGACCCAGCGCAGCCAAAAAAAAAAAAAAAAGACAGGTACAGTATGACAAAGCATAACATCATCAACATAACATCTCCATCATCAACTCATTTTTCATTCTTTGACAGCAGCCAGCTTGGGTTATGAGGTAACTTTGGGAATGGAGGTTCAACACAATAGAACAAGATAGAAGGACCCTGGATCCCTGACACAGTGGAGTGCCAAACCAGCCTTATATTAACTACTTCAAGACATTTACAAGAGAGAAAAAACATTTTCTATGTCATTATTATTTGAGATTTTCTGCCACTCAGCGTCAAACTAATACTTACTAATATAAAATTCTGTGTACAAAGTGGGCTGCTCCAAATACAGCTCCTGAAATATGTGGCACTGTCTCAGTGAAAGTACTTGGAATACTTTCCTATGGGCTGGAAAGTTAGCAACCCTTCATATGTCTTAGAAAATATTTAATAAAACTGGTACCCAGGATAACTCAGAATGTAGACCACTTGCTAATTAAGAATGCAGTACTCGGAAAATGGTTAGAAAAAATCAGAATACTTGTTGGCCGTGTCAAATTCTTACAAGCTTGAGCTAGAGCTAGCCAGACTTCAAGCAAAGGCGGAAAGAACTTCAGCTCTACTGAGAAAGAGCTACTCTGCCGATAGCCTGCAAACAGAAGAAACTGAAAATCTGATAAATTAGAGCCTCCCAAGATTTAAAAAGCCAAGCCTTCTCTCCCCCAACTGAAATAGTTTTAAGCAATGTCTTAGAAACTGCAATCTTAACAGTACATATGCCCTATCTTACCAAAGTTGCTTAAAGAGATGGATTTAAGATTTTTGCCTTCTCCAACCAGCCCATTGCTTTAGTTGACTTCATAGCCACCATTAAGCTGAGTGATGGGAATGAGCAGAACTCAAAGGCTACCAAGAAAGACCAGAGTTTTCATGTAAAAAAAAAATTATGTCTAGGCAAGTATTTTGGCTGTAGTTACTTACATATGAAACTGACCAGTAGCAAATAGACTGGAAGTCTACTAAATTATTGAGCATTTTATTGCCAAAGAATTCCTACAAGTCTAGCCTAGAAAAGGCTGTGATTAGTTAAGTCCTATAACACACTGGACACCTAAATCTGAACCAATAGTAAGTAATGGATATAGTGCAGAATCTCCCAGAGGGCAGTGACAGGGCTACAGAAGATGATGAGCAAGGGACTTCCTCCAGGGGAGGAGAACCAGGACTTCCAAAGGGGCTGTGGAGAGGAAGGGCTAACCCAGAACTTACCCTTCTCCCAGAGAAGACAATCTTTCTTATTCCTGTATATTGGGATTTGAGTGTTGCCCATTCTCCCCTTTCCCAAATGGGTGTTTCTATTTTAGCTACCCTGCTCCTATACCACCATAGTACAGGAAAAGAGAAGCAAATAACTTATCCTTTAGTTTAATGGATCTCTGAACCAAGAGGAGCCAAACTTAGACCTGGTGGAAAAGACTGTACATCATTCAGATCCTAGACTTCATGACTTTGATCTGACGGAGACTTTGAAATTGTCTCTCTTAGAAAGGCAGCAGCAAATGCATTATTTACATGGGAGGAAGGGTGTACAGAGAAGACACTGGCAAAGACTGATGATTGTTCCCCAATAGGTTCTGTAGCAATAGAATCTTGATTTGTATCTAGTCATGTGGCCACCTGAAATAAAAGCTACATTTTCCAAACTTCCCTGTAGTTAAGTACATGGCCTTCAAGTCATGTGACAAAATTTTTACCAAAAGGATGTAGATAAAAGCAGTATACACATTTCCAAGAAGTAACCTTAAAGGGAAAAGACATGCTTTTCTCTTTCCTTGTCTTCCTCCCTATTAGTGGAATGCAGACCTGACGAATGGAGCTACATCACCTCTTCTGGACTAAGAAGTGACCTTGTAAATGGAGGTCATGCAGAAGAAGCCTGGGTCTCTGACACTATAAAGTGTTATATCATCTCCGGACCTCCTACCTCTAGACCTGCATTGTTCCATACACTACTCCTTAGCCATATGTGGCTACTGAGCATTCGAAATATAGCTAGCCCAAACTGAGCTGTAAGTATAAAATACGTATCCGTCTTTGAAGACAGTATAAAAAAAAGAATGTAAGATATAGTGTATTTTGATAATTTTATATTGATTACATGTCTAATTACAACATTTTGGATATACTGGATGAGTATTATTAAAATTAATTACAACTGTTTCTTTTTGCCTTTTTAACATGGCTACTAGAGAAATTTTAATTGCATACATGACTTGCATTGTATTTCTATCGAACAGCCCTGTACTAAACTTTTATGTAGGAAAAATCTTCTTTCTTAAGCCCTTGTTATTTTGGATTTTCTGTCACTCACAGTTGAACTTAATCTTAACAAATTATCTACAAATACACTTTTTAAAATTCTATCTCAAGTCTCAGACTTCTTATCTGAATTCCAGATATATAGTCTCAAATGTCTACTTAAAATTTCCCCTTGGCTATCTCAAAGGCATTTCAAACCTACCAGTCTCATACCAAATTCATGATCCTTTCGTACATACACCCACATTCAAACCAGTTTCTCTTCCACTGTAATCTCAATGAAATCACACCATCCATTTACACAAGCCAGTGAACTAGATGTAGTATTCCTTGACATCCATCTTTTCCTCACCCAGCATACCCAATCCATCATGAAGTCCTAGAAACTGAAACCAAAGTATCTCTCTAGTAGCCACTTTACTCCACCACCATGGCCACTACTCCAGTCTTAACTACCTTCCTTTCTTCTCTGGCCTACTATGACAGTCTCATCCAGCCTGGCCTCCTTCCAATACATGTTTCATGCTGCCACCAGAGTGTTCTTTTCAAAATCTTAATCTGGTCACATAAGCCTCAGGTTTAAAATCTCCTGATGGCTTCTTATTGCCCTTAAGATAAAGACCAATCTCCATTAAAAGGACCATAAAACTACATCATCTGATAGCTCTTCCCTTACTCTCTGTATTACTGTCGCAGGGAATGTCCATGCTCCCTCATGTCAGAGAGCCTTTGCTTATGCTGTTCTCCCCATATAGAAAGTGCTTCAGTGCCTTCCCTTCAACCTCTATTTGCCTAGTTGACTCCCATTCATACTTTGAAAATCAGGAAAACTTTTTCTGACCTCCAGTATAGGTTAGTTTTCATTATATGTTCTCACAGAATTATATATATCTCAGACTACAATCTTAGTTTATAACTATATATTCACTTTATTTATTTATGTCTGACTGTGAAAATTGCAACTGTTCCTCTTTTTGTTCTCTGTTGTATTCTCAGTGCTTAGCACAATTTTTGGCTGAAAATAGGCACTCAGTAGAGATTGGTGAAGAGTTAATGAATTTGTATTTATTTTTTTCATTTGTAAATATTTTATTTTAAATACTTAGGATACAAAAAGAATCAGCTCCCTAACACCATATACAAAAATAAACTCAAAATGGATTAAAGACCTAAATGTAAGGCCAGAAACTATCAAATTCTTAGAGGAAAACATAGGCAGAACACTCTATGACATGAATCACAGCAACATCCTTTTTGACCCACCTCCTAGAGAAATGGAAATAAAAACAAAAATAAACAAATGGGACCTAATGAAACTTAAAAGCTTTTGTACAGCAAAGGAAACCATAAACAAGACCAAAAGACAACCCTCAGAATGGGAGAAAATATTTGCAAATGAAGCAACTGACAAAGGATTCATCTCAAAAATTTAAAAGCAGCTCATGCAGCTCAATATCAAAAAAACAAACAACCCAATCAAAAATGGGCAGAAGACCTAAATAGACATTTGTCCAAAGAAGATATACAGATTGCCAACAAACACATGAAAGAATGTTCAACATCACTAATCATTAGAGAAATGCAAATCAAAACCACAATGAGGTATCACCTCACACCGGTCACAACGGCCATCATTGAAAAATCTAGAAACAGTAAATGCTGGAGAGGGTGTGGAGAAAAGGGAACACTCTTGCACTGCTGGTGGGAATGTAAATTGATACAGCCACTATGGAGAACATTATGGAGGATCCTTAAAACACTAAAAATAGAACTACTATACGACCCAGCAATCCCACTACTGGGCATATACCCTGAGAAAACCATAATTCAAAAAGAGTCATGTACCAAAATGTTCATTGCAGCTCTATTCACAATTGCCAGGACATGGAAGCAACCTTAGTGTCCATCATCAGATGAATGGATAAAGAAGATGTGGCACATATATACGATGGAATATTACTCAGCCATAAAAAGAAATGAAACTGAGTTATTTGTAGTGAGGTGGATGGACCTAGAGTCTGTCATACAGAGTGAAGTAAGTCAGAAAGAGAAAGACAAATACCGTATGCTAACACATGTATATGGAATCTAAGAAAAAAAAAGTCATGAAGAACCTAGGGGCAAGTCGGGAATAAAGACACAGACCTACTAGAGAATGGACTTGAGGATATGGGGAGGGGAAGGGTAAGCTGTGACAAAGTGAGAGAGAGGCATGGACATATATACACTACCAAACATAAAATAGCTAGCTAGTGGGAAGCAGCCGCATAGCACAGGGAGATCAGCTCCATGCTTTGTGACCACCTAGAGGGATGGGATAGGGAAGGTTGGAGGGAGGGAGACGCAAGAGGGAAGAGATATGGGAACATATGTATCTGTATAACTGATTCACTTTGTTTTAAAGCAGAAACTAACAAACCATTGTAAAGCAATTATACTCCAATAAAGATGTTAAAAAAAAAAAAGAACCAGAAGCATTATAACACGGCATTTTAAGTTCACTTAAGTTCATTTAAATAAAATAGTTTCCTCAAAAACTATATCCTATCAAGGAAGAGCACATTGAAAAAAAAAAAAGACATAAGACATATTATCCCCTAAAAGGCAGGCCTCTCAAAACTTCTCAGAGCAGAAAGTAAATAAATCTCACAAGTGATCTATAAGTTATTATGTATTATTATCAGTACCTTTCAAGGATAGTTTTCACCACAACTGCCTGATATAGAGATTTACCATCTACTTCAAGGACAAAAACTTCTCCATGTAAGTATATACTAAGAGGCATCTTTCTCACAAACATTCTGAGTTTGGCCCAAAGTGAACTAGTTCATTCAGGACTCAAGAGCACACACATACAGAACTACTATCCATACCACTGAGTCTGGATCTCACAGTGAGATCCAATGGCATTAAAGTATGACAATGGACAATCTGGGGTGGGGTGGGGATGGGCGTGGATGTGTTAGATCTACAAGGCTCATGTAGCATTCAATATGCATCAGAATTCAGAATAAAAAAGATGCAATAGCAACATTGTAAAGCAGAGGTTCAGTTAAGAAGAAATAAAAAGAAAAGCAAAACTTCAGATGTCAGGGGTTTAATTGAACTAAAGTTTAATTCTTGCCCACATGAAGTCCTTTGAGACTTGCCTTCCTTTGTGGTCCACTTTCTAGACTCTGCTTTGGTATTATGACACCTCCTTATCAGCACATGCTTCCACAACACTGGTAATAAATGTCGCCGCCTGAAAGTGACATACATTGCTTCTACACACATCACGTAAGCCAAAGTTCGCCACATGGCTATACCTCATTTCAAGGAGGCAGGTAAGTGCAATCTTCTTGTTTGCCTTAAAATAGAGGGGAAGAAGAACTAAGTGAACAGAAATAATGCTATCCATAGTGTATTACAGTCATCCAGATTTGTGGCAGTTTGTATAGTTTGACCCCAATCTTCTAACATTTACAGTAAAAATTATATATGTGTGTGTCTGTGTGTGTGTGTGAGTCCATCAAATGAAGCTACTTCATTGATATTATCTTATAGAAATGTATGTTTTCTACTATTTAATGATCATATCACATATGCTAAATGCAGTAATAATTTTTTTTTGTTTTGCTTTTGCCTATGAATTTTCTAACTACGTAAAAACAGGTAAAATACTTTTGTTGTGATTTTATTTTTTATTTATTGTAACACTCCTTTTATTATTGGAAATGAATTAAAGTGTCACAATAATACAAATCAACTACAGCAATAACCTTAACAAGTACACTTGAGCATCTACTGCATGGCAGACTTTTACACCTATTACTTACACACATTTTATTTATTTTTATTTTTTTACATCTTTAGTGGAGTATAATTGCTTTACAATGGTGTGTTAGTTTCTGCTTTATAACAAAGTGAATCAGTTATACATACACATATATTCCCATATCCCCTCCCTCTTGCATCTCCCTCCCACCCTCCCTATCCCACCCCTCTAGGTGGTCACAAAGCACTGAGCTGATCTCCCTGTGCTATGCGGCTGCTTCCCACTAGCTAGCTATTTTATGTTTGGTAGTGTATATATGTCCATGCCTCTCTCTCACTTTGTCACAGCTTACCCTTCCCCCTCCCCGTATCCTCAAGTCCATTCTCTAGTAGGTCTGTGTCTTTATTCCTGTCTTACCCCTAGGTTCTTCATGACATTTTTTTTTCTTAGATTCCATATATATGCGTTAGCATATGGTATTTGTCTTTCTCTTTCTGACTTACTTCACTCTGTATGACAGACTCTAGGTCCATCCACCTCACTACAAATAACTCAATTTCATTTCTTTTTATGGCTGAGTAACATTCCATTGTATATATTTGCCACATCTTCTTTATCCATTCATCCGATGATGGACACTTAGGTTGCTTCCATCTCCTGGCTATTGTAAATAGAGCTGCAATGAACATTTCGGTACATGACTGTTTTTGAATTTTGGTTTTCTCAGGGTATATGCCCAGTAGTGGGATTGCTGGGTCATATGGCAGTTCTATTTGTAGTTTTTTAAGGAACCTCCATACTGTTCTCCCTAGTGGCTGTACCAATTCACATTCCCACCAGCAGTGCAAGAGTGTTCCCTTTTCTCCACACCCTCTCCAGCATTTATTGTTTCTAGATTTTTCAATAATGGCCATTCTGACCGGTGTGAGGTGATACCTCATTGTGGTTTTGATTTGCATTTCTCTAATGATTAATGATGTTGAGCATTCTTCAATGTGTTTGTTGGCAATCTGTATATCTTCTTTGGACAAATGTCTATTCAGGTCTTCTGCCCATTTTTGGATGGGATTGTTTGTTTTTTTGATATTGAGCTGCATGAGCTGCTTTTAAATTTTTGAGATGAATCCTTTGTCAGTTGCTTCATTTGCAAATATTTTCTCCCATTCTGAGGATTGTCTTTTGGTCTTGTTTATGGTTTCCTTTGCTGTACAAAAGCTTTTAAGTTTCATTAGGTCCCATTTGTTTATTTTTGTTTTTATTTCCATTTCTCTAGGAGGTGGGTCAAAAAGGATGTTGCTGTGATTTATGTCATAGAGTGTTCTGCCTATGTTTTCCTCTAAGAATTTGATAGTTTCTGGCCTTACATTTAGGTCTTTAATCCATTTTGAGCTTATTTTTGTGCTTACACTCATTTTAAAAGTTGATTTATTAATTTAATTAATTTTTTACTGAACATAGTTGATTTACAATATTATATTAGTTACAGGTGTACAACATAGTGATTCAATATTTTTATAGATTATACTTCATTTAAAGTTATTATAAAATATTGGCTATGTTCCTTGTGCTATACAATATATCCCTGTAGTTTAGGTATTTTATACATAGTAGTTTGTATCTCTAAGTTCCCTATGCCTATCTTGCCCCACCCACTTCCCTCTACCCACTGGTAACCACTAGTTTGTTCTCTATCTATGTGTGTGAGTCTGTTTCTGTTTCATTATATTTATTCATTTGTTTTAATTTTTAGATTCCAGATTTAGATATAATTGATAACATACAGTATTTGTCTCCAGAACTTAGTTTTGGTTGAGCCATGAGCAGTCACTGGTCATTCCAAATGGAAAGCAAATGTGCTTTGCTTACTGGAAGAGCCACTCTCTTCCTACACACCTCCAGATTCCTCCTTCCATCCCTTCTACTCCTAACTCAGCTGCTTTCAAGAGCAAGGTAATTGGAGGTGGGGGTGAAGTCTCCTTGTCCCCAAGGGGGAACAAAAACTAGATGCACGCTTCCAAGTATGCTGGAGAACTTAAGGGAACTGAAGGACTCAGACTTCTATGGCTCTGCTCTGTTGGACACAGACACCTAAGTCATCAATTCTATGCAGTTCCCTGAGGGAAGGCAGTGCCCAGATTTGATTTACACAGTTTGGTCAGACTTTGCAAGTAGGGATGTGACGCTAATGTGACTTTGTCTCCTAAGTCACCACCACTCCTGATTTTCCCTCTACGTCTCTAAGAATCCCTCAGCTTTCTTCAATGGGCCTTCTGCTCTAATTCTTCAACTAGAAATTCTTAAAAGAAATTCTTCAACTAGAAATTCTTAAAAGAAATAGTTAGAGAAGAGGAGAGTACAAGGAATCAGGGACTATCATGGGCCTTTAAGGGGAAATATCTGAATTGCTATGGTTAGAGGTAAGCTGATAATTGTATACTTTCAAAGGGAGGAATGGTTGAAAATGAATGTGGAAGCACTGATGTTTTCCACAGTTTCAACTTTGGTGGCCTTTCATTCTACACTTAGATATATGCTTTCAACCACATTCTAGAAGCTTTTTTATACGTTCATGGTTCCCATGTCTGTATCTCCAGTTCTATCCTATCTTCAAGATCCAGACCAGCTTTTTCAAATGCTTGTCAACTTGGCTATCCCAACAGGTGCTTCAACCTAATACATTAAAAAAACTGAAATAATTATATCTCTTTAAACGTTCTCTCCTTTCCTATCATGGTTAATGGAATCAACATCCTCAAGTCTCTTAAGTAAAAAACTGACTCTGAGTCCCTCCTCTTCTTAACCATCTACACCCAAATCCTATCTATTTTCTTTCAGAAATATATTCACAGTAGGACCATTATCCCCCTTTTCTACCGCCACTAATTAATTCAGGCTTTTCTGATTTCTATCCTAGACTAATGACATGGTGCCCTATCTGGCCTCTCCTCCATCAATCTCTCCTATGCTGCATTTTTACACTCCTGCCATAATTATCTTCTTACCAAATATGATTAGACCTTTCCCTTTGTTTAACAATTTCCCCTGATTTCCCACTAGCTTCTCTATAAAAGCCAAATTCTTTTGTCTGGGTATGATGCCCTTCATGATGTAACTCCAATACACTGTTCCAATTTCATTTCCTTCCACTCCCCACCACAACCTCAAGCTCCAAACCACAATGAACTTCTCACATATCTTTTCAAAACTCGATGCCTTTGCACATTTTGTTCTCTTTGCCTGAAATGCCCTTTCTTCCTCTTCTCTATGTAGCAAATTACCATTGTCTTCAAGAGTAATGAGAGGTCACCTCTTCTCTCAAGCCATCCCTGATGTTCCTAGCATCTTCCATAGCACTTATTTCTGTGTATTCAATCTATTTCCTCATGCAATCGCCTCTTCCACTAGACTGAATTCTTTAAGAGTAAGAATCATAGGTTTGTTTTTCATTTTTGAGTCCTGAATGCCTATGCAGAATGTCTTGAATATGGCTGAATAAATGCTTATTGGCTTAATAACAATTTCTTATGTCAAATCAGGATCCAATGAATGCCTTAGCCTGGAATCAACTCTTGAGCAGCCAAATGCTGGTATTTTACATATTTTACATATTCTATATTACATAAATTTTATTCTTTGAACCCTTCATTCCTTGACTAACTTCATTTAGGTTATTTAAATAAACATAATGAACTATCACATAGGGGAAAAAACACATTTAAATTTTATTCCTTATTAAAAGTTTAAGAAGTTTGGTAAAGGAAAATATAGAAACTATTAGCTAAATTAGCATCTATGAATTATCCTTGCATCCCTTTGGGTCATGAAAAATCAAGAATGTGACAATTTGACTAGATACATGTGTATTACTAATCACATCATTCCTTATAATATCCAGAATTTCATTAATAAGATAAAAGAGTTTAATTTGAAGATCCCAAGAGATCATTCCAGCTACTAAAATTATATTCTCTTTCATTGGTTTGGGCTATAGCATTTTACAGGCTATTGCATTATAGCTGGTCATTTTATCAAACTGATCAAACTCCTCCTGTACTATCTCAGAAACACGTCAAGTTCCTTAAGGACAGAGAGCTTATACTTATCCCTCCTCCTCTCCAGGTAAAACATTCTGTGTACACCTTTGTTGAATTGTATTAAATGGAATGCTTTAGTCTTTCTTTACAAAATTCTAGATGATATTCTAATAAAGCGTACTCATCTATTATCTGATATAATAAAATAGAACACATGTGCATCAAAAAGAATAAAAAGACTTGCTTTTACTCTTGTGTAATATTTAGCAGAAATAGAGAAATATTTTTAAACACTCTTCGGGCAGAGGAAACTGAAAAGTAATTGCTGACTCAGTCACTAGAGATGAAAACAATTTATTTCTGTCAACTAAAAGAGATAGTACATAGTAGACCCAGGAAAAGGAGAAATATTTTTTTTCACAGAATACAGGACTGTGATTGCAAAAAAAAAAAAAAAAAATTAGACACTGAGCAAAGCAAAAATATGGTGTTCACTTATTATGGAGACTTTTAAGTCTTGAGATGCAAAACAAATAACTAAACCAAAAGATAACTTGGACAATATTTCCTAATGCCTGAAAATCCTTAAAATTTTAAAGTCAACAATGTGAAAAATGAAAACCATTCTTATAACACTGGCAAGATAATCAAGTTATAAGATACCCTTACAATTTCATGCTCAGTCAGTACTCAGCTGTATTTTTTTCTGAGTGGGATGGGCAGTGAAACCCATAAGATTTGCCCTCTGGGACAGAGCCATTTAAAATACAGTGCTCTGCCCACTCATTAGACACAGGCAAGTGAATCATTCATCTCTAGCCAAAATTAAGCTGGTTAATTGCATGGCTATCAACCTTGACATTTAATGTTTACATTCAAAATTTAGGGTAAAGGATAAATGAGTTTTTAACAACAACAAAAATTATATGAAGTGGACCATTAATGAAACTCTAACTGGAGAGAAACTAAATAATTTTTTTTTTTGGCAGTAGTATACAGTTAACTTTTTTTGTTTTTGTTTTTTTAACAGCAGTAGTAAATGTTTTAAAAGATATATTACTTGTTTTTCAGCCTGTCTTTTTCTTGACCACAACCAGCATAGGATGTAATAATTCTAAAATAACAAACCTCCTAAGTTATGTTATTGTAGAGTAGTTTTACAGCCCAACCCAAAGCAAAATAAACATCAGTAATGAATTGTTCCCATGAATCGACCTAAGGAAAGACTGTCACTGAAGACTCATACTACATTTTTAAAAGCCTAAGAAAAGTCGAACTCTGAGGTATGACAGTTTCATTGCTAATTTATGGCATCCCAGATTTCATCTAATTGAGCAATTATTTAATTAGGAAATAATATCTCAAGAATCTTATTGGCTCTAGCTGTAATCATTTACAAACTACTGATAAACTTAATGATCTTTCAAAGGGTAAAACTGTTCATTTACTTAGTGCTACCTATTGAAATTTAATGAAACCAAAATGCTGATTTGTTTCATCTGAAAGTAGGGGACAGGGCTTCCCTGGTGGCGCAGTGGTTGAGAGTCCGCCTGTCGATGCAGGGGACATGGGTTCGTGCCCCGGTCCGGGAGGATCCCACCACATGCCGCAGAGGGGCTGGGCCCGTGAGCCATGGCCGCTGGGCCTGCGCGTCTGGAGCCTGTGCTCCGCAACGGGAGAGGCCACAACAGTGAGAGGCCCGCGTACCGCAAAAAAATAAAATAAAATAAATAAAAGTAGGGGACAAATATGGTTTCTTATTACAAAACACAGAGGTAACTGATTCATCATGTTTTGTTTTGTTTTTTCATATTAGTTATTTGGCATCCAAGAAACTCAATACATCATGGGAAGGGGTGCAATAGGAGTCAAATTTCTGAAAATGAAAATGCTATTTTCATATACTCTTGCTGTTGGCTCCTAAATTCAGGCACTTAGAGAAACATATTTCCCTTAGTTAAATGTCCTGACTCAGGCAGAATTTATTTATTTTATTTTATTTTATTTTTTTATTTAACATCTTTTGTTATTAACATCTTTATTGGAGTATAATTGCTTTACAATGTTGTGTTAATTTCTGCTGTAAAACTAAGTGAATCAGCTATATGTATACATATATCCCCATATCCCCTCCCTCTTGCATCTCCCTTCCACCCTCCCTATCCCACCCCTCTAGGTCATCACAAAGCACCGAGCTGATCTCCCTGTGTTATGCAGCTGCTTTCCACTAGCTATCTATTTTACATTTGGTTGTGTATATATGTCAATGCCACTCTCTCACTTTGTCCCAGCTTACCCTTCCCCCTCCCTGTGTCCTCAAGTCTTTATTCTTTATTCCCGTCCTGCCTCTAGGTTCATCAGAACCTTTTTTTGTTTTTTTAGATTCCATATATATGTGTTAGCATATGGTGAGTCAGGCAGAATTTAAAAACAACTTTATTCTAAGCTGAATCGTTGTTACCTTGATGCTAAATGGTAGCAACAGATTAAATGTTTCATTCTTTCGTTTACCCCCCAAGAAGATCTTCTAGACTCAGTCATTCTTTGGAAACAAACACCTGATTAGCTTATTGATAAACATACAGAGGTGAAGCAAAAAGTAAATAAAATATATTTTCAAAATTCTAACTGGCTGTAATTACTATTTTCAAACTAGTATTCTCTTCTATTATTTGATTAGTCTAGGTTGAAAAATTAAATATAAAGCACCTAAATAAAAGATACTTATGAATCAGTTCATAAATTTAAGTCACATAAATCTAGGAAAGTGCATTCTTATTTCAGAATTCTTATTTGAAAATTTAGATGCTTCAGAATTTTGCCAACAATAAATGAGTTTTTATATTCCATCAACTGCAAGGCCAATAATGAGGGTTTGTACTTAGCATGGTGTCTTTCATTTTTGGCCTTCAAAACACTTTATGGGCCTTAATTAATTCTCACCACACCCCTTGAGACAGGTTGATATTATTATCCCCTTTTTATAGTTGAGGAAATGAAGACAAAAAGAGATTAGTGTGAGATTTACCTAGTGACATAGAATAAATCAGGAACTCATTCAGTGTGACTACAGAACTCCTCGCAGATAACCATGTTGTTGGCCTCTTCATTTCTCCTTCCTATCAGTATCAATGTTTTAACATTCTCCACAGAAAAAGTTTCTCACTTAGCAACACAGTTAAGTTGAATTACTTTCTCATTCTGAAAAATTTACATTGCCTCTTTGAAGATTTATTTTATTGCTTTCTTTTTGCTACCAAGTGTATTGACATTTTGCAACTAAATGTACAACTTGGTACCCTGAGAAAATTAGAGTATGCCTTACTTACAATGAGATATAAAACTTTCAGGAAATGTCTAGCATACAGTTTGGATCATTTATAGGGATATTTTAGAGTCCACAGAGGCCATTCATCAGAAATCTTTATGTAATATTATTATGATACAACCACATGAAGTGACTCACGTTGGCTTGTTCAGGCTTGTGCTCTTTGTGAACTGAAGACCTGCCATAAACCCAGTTATGACTAGTTTCTCTGCCTACTGCATTATGCCTCACATTGACTGTGAAAGTAAAATCTGTGTATCCATTTTTCTACCTGAGTTCAATAGCAAATGTCTGCTACTGAAGAGAAATGAAAAAAGAAAAATGACACTTTTTCCTTCCTTTTTTTGTTGAGACATTCCAAAAAGTTTATCTTCAGGATTAACCAAATCTAATAGCTTTGCTTTTCTATCCCTTACATGACTAGCATCTCTTATTAAGAGAGATAACGCCCATCTTTCAAAACAAAAATATCTTGTCTAGGTAGAAATGCTTATTGGGAGATATCTCTATTATTAGATTCATTCCAAGTTTGGTTTGCTTATGCTGTTTGGTTTTCTTGTGATGTCCTACTACCCCATTAAATCATGTCAGATCATGCCACCAACAAATGGTCTCTCTTCACATTGAACTCTTTCTTCTTCCCCTGATCAACTTTGGATAATTTGTATAAAATACAACGCAATGATTATTGTTGAGGAAAAAGAGAGAAATGGCAAAAACACACCATTTTTTTAAAATTTTCCCTTATTTTAATTACCAAATCATTTTGTAAGATTTTGGACTATAATATTTGAAGGAAAAAAACCCACCATTTTATTTCTGAAATTTTTGAAACTACACTATTCAAATATTTTATGCTTTACCTTTCACGCCCACTCACTTTTCTTACATAAAACCACCAATTTTTAAGTTTAGGATATTATTAATCATATTATTTTAGTAGTAAACATGTTGTTTTAAAATTCTGCTGTAATACACAGGGAACTCTGCTTAATATTCTGTAATAACCTAAATGGGAAAAGAATTTTAAAAAGAATAGATACAGGTATATGTATAACTGAATCACTTCACCATACACCTGAAACTAACACAACATTGTTAATCAATTTTACTCCAGTATAAAGTAAAAATTAAAAAGAGTAAAAAAAATTCTGCTATACTAAATCATAGTAAATTAAAGTTCACCATATTGCGTATACATATATATTATATATATATATATATTCTTTTTTATTAAGGAAAATCACAAGACTTTTCAATATAAATGAATAATTTAAGTCTCACGTTTGATAGAACCCTGTTGTCAGCAAATCTCAATTGCTGGATATTTTAAATATTTTCCAAAGTCCACCAGTATGTGCCCATATAGTTTGGATACGTTATAAAATAATCTTTTCCTCTTAAAATAGAAATATGTTCTATTTCCTCGGAGAGCTTTCAAAAGACGGACACATCTTCTTTCAATATTTATTGCAACTTATAATGGAATTCTTACTCTAAGGTTTGGATAGAATCAGTCATACTTACTTGTCAAATACTCCCAAATATTTATTTTAGGGAGTAGTTGATAAAGCTGCCTGTTCTATCTGGTAGCTTAAACTAGGTCAATTTCACCATTTGGAGCTAAGCACCATTCAGCACCCTTATCTCTCTAACAGCTAATCTTAAGTAGTTAAGTAGTAATATACTGGCATTCCTCTTTTTAACTGAGGCAGCAAGCATACAGAACAAAACAAACAAACAAAAAGGAACTGTGCAATAATCCTTGCTGATTTGGTGGTAGAAAGCTTGGTAAACTACCTTAAATTCAAAATAAAGAAACTTAAAACCATTTTCACACAGTTGGTGGATTCTTTCCTGTGCAGGACTAAGACATCATGGAATATATTTAATGAACTGTACAAGGAGTGAAGCCTTTTTGCTCTTATAGACTTCATGTCAGAAATAGAGCAAAGCACATTAAATTCTTCTCTCATTGTAGTAAAAGCCCTGTTCGATTTCCTACATTACTGCCTGTTGCTGTATATCATGAATTTTTATGATATAATGTGAATAATATGATGCTTATTAGTAGTAGTGGTAGTCTTTCCAATAATCGTTCTATCATGCCTTAATAAACCAGACTCACATGTGCTCCAGGCATATGAGTTCAGTTTCAAAAGCTCTTTTATTTTTCACTGAGAGCAACTGACCAAAACCTCCTCCCTCTTTTCCAGAATCAACTCTTCATTGTTGCTTCCCTTTTGATTTACAGTGAATGAAAAACTGCTCTAATATTATTGAGGTCTGTTTTTTATAGAAAATTAGCTCTGCTGAAAAAAAATACATATGTATTAATTAGTAGCCTATGCAAGACATAATTATTTGAAAGTAAACAATATGAAAGTGGATGAAGTAGATAATAAAGGAGGATATTTATTCATCATAAAACATTTCTCTGTGTCAAGCAATGTCCCAGGCACTGGGGAGACAAGATGCAGAAACAGCTTTGCTCTCAGAAACTGACAATTTAGTTAGATTAAATAGAAACTGTTTCTTTCTTTGCAATTCATGATGAATCTTTCATTTTTCCCCCATTCAAATATTTATCATCTTAGTTTGGGCACTTATCACTTCCTGCTTAGATCACTGCAATGGTCTCCTCTAAAAAGAGGCTAAAATGATTTAGCCTCTGGTAAATCCCCCCCACTTGATCCTTCCTGGATTGACTATTCATTCTACCTTCTACTTTGATTATATTCATGCAGGTTTGTGTAATCCTGCTCAAAAAGCTTAAGAACTAATGCCTTTGGAATAAAGTTTTAATTTCTTAGTCTAGCCTCAGTGCTTCTAAAATCAGATGCCAATCTCCTCATCAATTTTAACTGCTGCAATATCCCTATACATACTATAAGTTAAACTATACAGTATATCAAACCATTCCCTATATATGACCCATACTTTCCCATATTTCCATATTTTTATCTTGGATAACACTGTTCCTTTGTTTAGAATTCCCTCTGTTAAAATCCTACACATCTAAGGTCAAGGTCATGTGCCACTTTTTCCGTAAAACCTACCTAGAATTCCTCCAGCCGAAACTACTCACAGGCACTCCCACACCCTTCCTCCCTCTCTCTCTCTCATCTAAATGCTTTCACTTCTTTGTATCACTCTTATGGCACCAATCAAATACTACCTTGTATTGTTATGTTTATTTCTTTCTTCCTTACAAGCATATTAAAAACGCCCACATAACTCTTGGCATATGTCATATACGTTGAGCGCTTAGTAAATATTTGTGAGGTGTTGAATGAATACAGTGAGAGGAACAAGTGTGCAGAGATGAGAGCAAATACTTTGGTGGAGATAAATGTCATGGAAAGCTTTGTAAAGAATAAAAGAAGTGGAGCTTAAATTTAATATTGAAGAAAGGAATTTTAGTCACAATTGTGTGTTGATTTATAGTTTCCTTACAAGAAAGCTCCAATTTCTCACATAAGCATTTCATTCATTTATAAAATATGGGGGAGGTACAAAAAAGTGTTGAAGTCAATAGGTGAAATCATCATAAAAATTTCAGAAAAGAGAGGAAATTCAAAATATCTAAAAGAGAACTTGTTCATGGTAGCAGAATTATTTATAGCCCAAGCGATTTAGATGACCAGATTTTATGTCCTAAAATATCTATTTACTTTTGTCCTCTCTATATTTATGGTGTCATCATGGTAAGTAGGCCCATCTGGGATAGGAGTAACTTTTCTGATTATTTGATACATATAACCTACTTCCTTCTGGCTCACATAGCTTTAAGGTGAACAGCCTCCTGACCACTAAAAGGTTTTGGATGCGTAGTGTTTTGAAAAAGGAACACAAGGAGAGAAGAGGAAAGGGATTGCAACTGTTAGAAGTAGCACAGGAGATGCCTCCCCTCAAAGCCACTGGTTTCAGAGCCCCCTGCTTGCTTCTCCACTGCAGTCTTTCTCCCTTCTCTCACTTAAGATATAGTACTTGATTCAAAAGGAATGCTAGCTGACTACAGAAAGAAGATGAAAAATAGTTGTGTAAAGCATTTATTTGCCTATGGATGAAGAAACGCTGAGACACCACCAAATGAACCCATTCTCCCCACTCTGAGTGATCCCACGCAGGCAAGGAGCTGTCGGGAGGTATCATTTCCTCTCTTCCACTACTATTTTAAAGAGATGAAACAGGCAAATGTTCTTCAGGCTGGATTTGGACCTCAAAACTCTGAAAAGGGTGAATTTCTGGTAGGGCAAGATAGTCTTGGGGAGGAATTCTTCAAACATACAAGGTCAAACTACTCTGGAGAATAACACAATAGAGTATTTGCCTAGGCTTGCAGAACAATCTGCATTCATTCAAGCCAAAGATAGTGGGGGAGGTTCACGGGCCTCCCACACTGGAAAGTGTGCTTAATGATTTGGCATCCTGAGAATTTATCCAGACTAGCGGGAGGAAGTCTAACTCTACAGATGTGCTTCTGTGAGAATTCTTCTTTCATTTCCTACTCCTGTTGAGAATGCAACTGGCCGCACATGTGGTAACCAGATGGCTCCCCAGTTCACTCAGAATATGAGGTGGTGAGGAGTCAACAGGACAAAGGGAAGATGGGTCGGCCTCTTACTGTACACCAACAACACATTCATCAAATCAAGCTCATCTATGTACAACTTTGTTTTTTAATAGCTCAGAGCAACATTTTTATCGA
This sequence comes from Delphinus delphis, assembly GCF_949987515.2. NCBI lineage: Eukaryota > Metazoa > Chordata > Mammalia > Artiodactyla > Delphinidae > Delphinus > Delphinus delphis. The sequence continues at coordinate 36,646,569 of NC_082687.1, read as the reverse complement.
TCAATCCAGAGTATATTTTCAAATTACACATATAACCCGTTTCTCACTTTGCTAAGAAGAATAAATCCATATTAAAATAAACTAAAAGTTTTAATTCCCAGCATTTCTATTACTTTGTAATGATATTAAAAAAAAAGTAGACAGGATATAAAAATCTTAAATGTATAAGATGTTAAGTATTTTCTAACACTATGATAGACTATTAAGATGCTCTCAGGCACACAAATTTTCTTGAAAGCTAGCACTTCAGCTCATCCACAATATCATAACTGATCCCCAAATGGGACACATAGTTAAAGCATGAAAGACCTTCAAGTTCCTTTTGAATGGTTGCAGATAAAATTGTGTTTGGCTTTTTGAAAGCAACTCAGATATAAAGCACATGAAAAATAAAGACATGGATGTAGCATTTTTATGTAGCACATGCTTATGTAGCAAAAATAATCCAGTATTCAGTGCTTTAGCCCAGGATCAGATAAGATTCAGCTTGCTTACAATGCTTGTTACCTATGCCTTCCCCATCTTCCTGTTTAAATTTCGTTGACAGCTGACCATTTCCTACATTAAACTTTCAAACTCCTTTGTTTGGCCTTTCTCCTCACATTCCTCCCTAACACTTCAGATGTACTCCAACTACTTCCTTACATAAAAATCCTGATCAAGACAAACTGGTCTATTTACTGTTTCCTTAACACATCATTCACATTCTTTCTACCTTCATGGTTTCCGCTCAACACTTTCGCATGTTTTTTATCCCTTCTCTATTACCTTTCTTGAAGATGCAGTTTAAGTGCTACCTCTTCCAGGAAGCCTTTCCCAACTCTCTCCCTACCAACAGAGCCGCAGACATTCACACCCTTGTGGAACACCCCCTTTCCTGTACTCTGACAAGTATTATCAGGACTGCCTTTTCGTCTTTACTTCATGCCTTCATACTGCCTATATTTATTCCCTCATCCCAAGGTCAAGGATCAGGTCTACTGTCTATTTTTATGCACAGAAACTGGAACTAAAAAGTATTCAATAATACTGTCACAGATAATAATGTTGATGTGATGATAATGGACATATGACAAACAAAGACTAGCCTGGGATCTCTTAGGAAATTATTGGCCACAAAAACATGAAAACACCCTGTTCCTTTGCTAAATTCTCTAGATATAAAAGTAACTTATACCATGTTTTGACAATAATCACCTATTTCCTCATTTCTTTATGGTAATTATATTCATTTTGGTATACCTCTTTCAGGACTGCATTTTAAAATTACATACTATATATAAAAATATTATTCAAAAGTATGATGTCTCACACTTGAAAACTCAGTACAGAATATTATTTCAAGAGATTTTATTTAACTTGTAGTTGGATTTTTAGTGTTTCTCCCCCTAAGTGCTATAGTAATTCCTTTATCTATACCAGCCCATTCTGGTTTACTTACACCTCTGAATTTTCTGATAATTGATAATTCGTGAAATAGACAAGAGACATATATACCTGAGAATGTACTGTAATCCTCTGAAAACTTTCTATAACTGAGAATCAGAATTGTTAATTCTAGTCTTGGCTATACTACTGTGTCACTTTTCTATCAGTAAAATGTGAATAATAATAACAATCCTTTTCTTATTGCATATTAGATAATAGATATGAGATAACAGATCTGAAAATCCTTACAGGAACGGTAATACATAAAGTCAAAGTATTATCCATCAAGATAAAAGTCAGATCTCTTCACTGTCTGAAAAAATATATTTTTTTTAAGTTACTAAGCACCTATAATGTGCCAGGCAGTCGTTGCCTGGGAACTGAAAGATAAATAAGACCAAGGACAGGTTCTAGATCTCAAAATACAGTAGAGACAAGGAGTTAAATAAATAGAACAGAGGTCAGGAAACCTCACAGCCTGTTTTCACAAGGCTTTTGAGTTAAGAATGGTTTTTACAGATAAACATTTGAAATCAATTTGATAAATGAGAACACTAACTTTGAACCACAATTAAGAGAAATGTTATCCCCTCCAAAAGAATTCCATTCTTCTGGTAAGTTTATCTGTATTACAAAAACAAGTGTATTCAATTGTTTTTATTTTTGCCAATGAAAATGATTAAAATTTGTTTTCTCTCTTATTATATAAGTACCTACATAATATCTTTGGGTTTACCTCTTGGCCTGAAGGCTTAAAATATTTACAACTGTAGACTTTACAGAAAAAGTGTGCTGAATCCTGAAATAATTAAACATATAATGTGGTAAATACAGTGATAGAGAATATAACTTGAGAATTTAAGTTACTGTGAAAACTTTGGGAAGGAACACCCAAATCAGTCTGGTGTCATGGTTTCAGGGTAGACTTCTGGGAGAAGAACATTGGACTGAGTCTGAAAAACTAAGTAGGAGCAAACAAAACAAAAGGGATGATGGGCAGAAGGATCATCAAGGATAGTTGGTGGGTTAGTTCAGGTCCTCAGGTAAACAGATGCCCAGATGCAATTCAATGTGATTATTTAAGAGGTGAGGATGTTTAACTGGATATTCCTACCATGGACTAGATTCCAATTATAACCAGCTGCCTGATGGTGTGTATAACCAGTTGTGGAAGAGCTCTGTGAGTGGGAGTAGGGATCTCTACTGAGAAGACACCGTAATCTCTATTACTCCTATGGACATGGTCCTTGTTACATGTTCTCTTATCAGTGTGTTCACTGTTCATTTTTTAAAATTGCATTGTTTTATACAAAAAGTAAGATAATTTTTTTTTTTTACAGAGAAAAGTCTGCAGAAAATAAAACGAATTAAAAAAAATAAAGTATTGGGCTTCCCTGGTGGTGCAGTGGTTGTGAGTCAGCCTGCCGATGCAGGGGACATGGGTTTGTGCCCTGGTCCGGGAAGATCCCACGTGCCGCGGAGCAGATGGGCCCGTGAGCCATGGCCGCTGAGCCTGCGCGTCCGGAGCCTGTGCTCCGCGATGGGAGAGGCCACAACAGTGAGAGGCCCGTGTACTGCAAAAAAATAAAAAAAATAAAGCCTTTGCAGTGACCTCCAAATTTTAAATACCTTCAGTAACAGATAGTGAATAGAACACATGTATATATTTATCCCTCTCTCTCACAAAACATCACAAAAATAGTGGCAGAAGAGGAGTGTTTAAAGATATAAAACCTCAAAGAAAAGAAGAGCTGGAGAGAAAATAGCAGCGAGAACTGTCAAAAATAAGTTAGCACAAGGCAGACCGCAGAAGCAAGAAGAACTACATTTCTGCAGTCTGTGGAAGGAAAACCACATTCACAGAAAGACAGACAAAATGAAAAGGCATAGGACTTTGTACCAGATGAAGAAACAAGATAAAACCCCAGAAAAGCAACTAAATGAAGTGAAGGTAGGCAACCTTCCAGAAAAAGAATTCAGAATAATGACACTGAAGATGATCCAGGACCTCGGAAGAAGAATGGAGGCAACAATCGAGAAGATGCAAGAAATGTTTAACAAAGACCTAGAAGAATTAAAGAACAAACAACTAAAAGAATTAAAGAACAAACAAACAGAGATGAACAATACAATAACTGAAATGAAAAATACACTAGAAAGAATCAATAGCAGAATAACTGAGGGAGAAGAACAGATAAGTGACCTGGAAAACAGAATGGTGGAATTCACTGCCACGGACCAGAATAAAGAAAAAAGAATGAAGAGAAATGAGGATAGGCTAAGAGACCTCTGGGACAACATTAAATACAACAACATTTGCATTATAGGGGTCCCAGAAGGAAAAGAGAAAGAGAAAGGACCCGAGAAAATATTTAAAGAGATTATAGTCAAAAAATTCCCTAACATGGGAAAGGAAAGAGCCACCCAAGTCCAGGAAGCACAGAGTCCCATACAGCATAAACCCAAGGAGAAACACGCCAAGACACATAGTAATTAAATTGGCAAAAATTAAAGACAAAGAAAAATTATTGAAAGCAACAAGGGAAAAACAACAAATAACATACAAGGAAACTCCCATAAGGTTAACAGCTGATTTCTCAGCAGAAACTCTACAAGCCAGAAGGGAGTGGCATGATATACTTAAAGTGATGAAAGGGAAGAACCTACAACCAACATTACTCTACCCAGCAAGGATCCCATTCAGATTCGATGGAGAAATCAAAAGCTTTACAGACATACAAAAGCTAAGAGAATTCTGTACCACCAAACCACCTCTACAACAAATGCTAGAGGAACTTCTCTAAGTGGGAAACACAACAGAAGAAAAGGACCTACAAAAACAAACCCAAAACTATTAAGAATATGTTAATAGGAACATACATATTGATAACTACCTTAAACGTGAATGGATTAAATGCTCCAACCAAAACACAGGCTTGCTGAATGACAAGACCCATATATATGCTGTCTACATGAGACCTACTTCAGACCTAGGGACACATACAGACTGAAAGTGAGGGGATGGAAAAAGATGTTCAATGCAAATGGAAATCAGAAAGGTGGAGCAGCAATACTCATATCAGATGAAATACACTTTAAAATAAAGAACGTTACAAGAGACAAGGAAGGACACTACATAATGATCAAGGGATCAATTCAAGAAGAAGATAAAAAAATTACAAATATATATGCACCCAACACAGGAGCACTTCAATACATATGGCAAGTGCTAACAGCTATAAAAGAGGAAATCGACAGTAACACAATAAGAGTGGAGAACTTTAACACCTCACTTACACCAATGGCCTGATCATTCAGACAGAAAATAAATAAGGAAACAGAAGCTTTAAATGACACAACAGACCAGATAGATTTAGTTGATATTTATAGGACATTCCATCCCAAAACAGCAGATTACACTTTCTTCTCAAGTGCAAATGGAACAGTCCCCAGGATAGATCACATCTAGGGTCACAAATCAAGCCTAAGTAAATATAAGAAAATTGAAATCATATCAAACCTCTTTTCTGACCACAATGCTATGAGATTACAAATGAACTACAGGGAGAAAAACATAAAAAACACAAACACATGGATGCTAAACAATACGTTACTAAATAACCAAGAGGTCACTGAGGAAATCAAAGAGGAAATCAAAAAATACCTAGAGACAAATGACAATGAAATCACAACAATCCAAAACCTATGGGATGCAGCAAAAACAGTTCTAAGAGGGAAGTTTATAGCAGTACAAGCCTAACTCAAGAAACAAGAAAAATCTCAATAAACAATCTAACCGTACATCTAAAGGAAGTAGAGAAAGAAGAACAAAAAAACCCCCAAAGTTAGTAGAAGGAAAGAAATCATAAAGATCAGAAATAAATGAAATAGAAACAAAGAAAACAATAGCAAATATCAATAAAACTAAAACCTGGTTCTTTGAGAAGATAAACAAAATTGATAAACCTTTAACCAGACTCATCAAGAAAAAGAGGGAGAGTACTCAAATCAATAAAATGAGAAATGTAAAAGAAGTTACAATGGACACCACAGAAATACAAAGCATCATAAGAGACTACTACAAGCAACTCTTTGTAAATAAAATGGACAACCTAGAATGGACAAATTCTTAGAAAGGTATAGCCTTCCAAGGCTGAACCAGGAATAAATAGAAAATATGAACAGACAAATCACAAGTAATGATATTGAAACTGTGATTAATATTCATCCAACAAACAAAAGTTCAGGACTAGATGGCTTCACAGGTGAATTCCATCAAATATTTAGAGACGAGCTAACACCCATCCTTCTCAAACTCTTCCAAAAAATTGGAGAGGAAAGAACACTCCCAAACTCATTCTATGAGGCCACCATCACCCTGATACCAAAAGCAGACATAGGTACTACAAAAAAAGAAAATTACAGACCAATATCACTGATGAATACAGATGCAAAAATCCTCAACAAAATACTAGCAAACATAATCCAACAACACATTAAAAGGATCATATACCATGATCAAGTGGGATTTATCCCAGGGATGCAAGGATTCTTCAACATACACAAATCGATCAATGTGATAGACCACATTAACAAACTGAAGAAGGAAAACCATATGATCATCTCAACAGACGCTAAAAGAGATTTTGACAAAATTCAACACCAATGTATGATAAAAACTGTTCAAAAAATGGGCATAGAGGGAAGCTACCTCAATATAATAAAGGCCATATATGACAAACCCACAGCAAACATCATTCTCAATGGTGAAAAACTGAAAGCATTTCCTCTAAGATCAGGAACAAGACAAGGATGTCCACTCTCACCACTATTATTCAACATAGTTTTGGAAGTCCTAGCCACGGCAATCAGAGAAGAAAAAGAAATAAAATGAATACAAATTGGAAAAGAAGAAGTAAAACTGTCACTGTTTGCAGATGACATGATACTATACATAGAGAGTCCTAAAGATGCCAGAAAACTACTAGAGGTAATCAGTGAATTTGGTAAAGTTGCAGGATACAAAATTAATGCACAGAAATCTCTTGCATTCCTATATACTAACAATGAAAGATCAGAAAGAGAAATTAAGAAAACAATTCCATTAACCATTGCAACAAAAAGAATAAAATACCTAGGAATAAACCTACCTAAGGAGGTAAAACAGCTGTACTCAGAAAACTATAAGACACTGATGAAAGAAATCAAAGATGACACAAACAGATGGAGAGATATACCATGTTCTTCGATTGGAAGACTCAATATTGTGAAAATGCCTATACTACCCAAAGCAATCTACAGATACAGTGCTATCCCTATCAAATTACCCTTGGCATTTTTTACAGAACTAAAACAAAATATCTTAAAATGTGTATGGAGACACAAAAGACCCCAAATAGCCAAAGCAGTCTTGAGGGAAAACAATGGAACTGGAGGAATCAGACGCCCAACTTCAGACTGTACTACAAAACTACAGTAATCAAGACAATATGGTACTGGCACAAAAACAGAAATATAGATCAACGGAACAGGATAGAAAGCCCAGAGATAAACCCACACACCTATAGTCAAGTAATCTATGACAAAGGAGTCAAGGATATACAATGGAGAAAATACAGTCTCTTTTATAAGTGGTGCTGGGAAAACTGGACAGCTACATGTAAAAGAATGAAATTAGAACACTCCCTAACACCATACACAAAAATAAACTCATAATGGATTACAGACCTAAATCTAAGACTGGACACTATACAACTCTTAGAGGAAAACACAGGAAGAATACTCTTTGACTTAAATCACAGCAAGATCTTTTTTGATCCACCTCCTAGAGTAATGGAAATAAAAACAAAAATAAACAAATGGGACCTAATGAAACTTCAAAGCTTTTGCAAAGCAAAGGATACTACAAACAAGCCGAAAAGACAACCCTCAGAATGGGAGAAAATATTTGCAAACGAAATCAACTGACAAAGGATTAATCACCAAAATATATAAACAGCTCATGCAGCTCAATATTAAAAACACAAACAACCCAATCCAAAAATGGGCAGAAGACCTAAATAGACATTTCTCCAAGGAAGACATACAGATGGCCAAGAAGCACATGAAAAGCTGCTCAACATCACTAATTATTAGAGAAATGTAAATCAAAACTACAATAAGGCATCACCTTACATCAGTTAGAATGGGCGTCATCAGAAAATCTACAAACAACAAATGCTGGAGAGAGTGTGGAGAAAAGGGAACCCTCTTGCACTGTTGGTGGGAATGTAAATTGATTCAGCCACTAAGGAGAACAGTATGTAGGTTTCTTAAAAAACTAAAAGTAGGGCTTCCCTGGTGGCGCAGTTATTGAGAGGTCGCCTGCCGATGCAGGGGACACGGGTTCGTGCCCCGGTCCAGGAAGATCCCACATGCTTGCGTACCGCAAAAAAAAAAACTAAAAGTAGAATTACCATATGACCCAGCAATCCCACTACTGGGCATATACCCAGAGAAAACCATAATTCAAAAAGACACATGCACCCCAATGTTCATTGCAGCACTATTTATAATAGCCAGGACATGGAAGCAACCTCAGTGAATGCTCATCAACAGACGAATGGATAAAGAAGTTGTGGTACATATATACAATGGAATATTATTCAGCCATAAAAATGAACGACATTGGGTCATTTGTGGTGACATGGATGGACCTAGAGACTGTCATACAGAGTGAAGTAAGTCAGAAAGAGAAAAACAAATATTGTATATTAACGCATATATGTGGAACCTAGAAAAATGGTACAGATGAACCTGTCTGCAGGGCAGAAATAGAGACACAGATGTAGAGAACAAACGTATGGGCACCAAGGCAAGAAAGTGGTGGTGGGATGAATTGGGAGATTGGGATTGATATGTATACACTAATATGTGTAAAATAGATAACTAATAAGAACCTACTGTATAAAAAAAGAAAATTCAAAAAATAAATGTTAGTATCTGGAAAGCGTATGATCAGGTAAGTAGTAACCGACTTTTTAGCAGACCAGAGGAAGCTGAAAAGTAAGTGCCTATAGCTGGGAACATCAAGAAGCAGACAAACCTTGGAAAAATCTTGGAAAGCTTCAGGAATTGGAGGTGCCAGTGGGAGTCACAAATAGGAGGCTTGGTTAAAAGTTCAAATAAGAAACAGGCTCCTCCCCTCTATCCCCCCCAGCTCCTAACAACCGCGTGAAGCAAGGTGACCACCTTCCCCAACTCAAAAGATGACTAGACGTTTTTCCTTTGTAGATTTTGAACCAGAGGGACTCTGGACTTGAAGTTACTAAGCACAGATAAGGGCTAGAATGCCATACTAAAATCAGGTGAATTAATTAGAAATCTGTATTCTGAATAATAAGAATTAAGCTGTTCTCCTGTGTAGCTCTGAGAACACTGTCTGTAGCATTCTGGGATATCTGGCTGGATATCTTCTGATAACTGTTCGTTGAAGCCCAACAAATGATTTCTTGATCATATAGTAAATGTATAATTTAATTCATAAATTTTTAAATGTACAATTTAAATGTGTAATTTTTACATGGTCAGCTATGCCATGTGTCAGGCCCCCTATTCAAAAAGCAGGAACAAAAAAAGAGTCACTAAAAATGTTAAAATATAAAGTTTTTTCCTATCTTTCTCAGTCTCTCTTTCAACTTGTTATGGTGTTTTTATTTGCTATTTAACACTTTCTAAGGAAAGAAAAATTTTTAATTTAAATTATTACCTTGATTTTCACCATTCATCTTTGTATTGTACAGTACCAGTTTTCAATGCAAATATGAGAACATTTAATTCATATACAGAATCACCAAAATTATTCAATTTGTATTTTGTAGCTCATACATGCATATGTATTTTGTTCTTACCAAAACAGTGGAACCGATACATAAAACGAACTCAACTATTTATTTCAAGTCTTGATATGCATACATTCTACCAATACTCTCTACTTCTGGCTTATTGGTATCATCACTTTCACCATAAGTGTTTTACAAATACTGCAAAGTAACAGGAGTAAGAAAGACTATGACAGGGTTCCATGCTCATCTGTGTTACTTAGAATGTCACTGCCTTCTTTCTGCATTAGAAACAATTCTGGTTCAAACAGAAAATGTGGCTTCTAGGGGTTGTCTGCCCCCACTTGGTCATAGACATTAACTTGCTTACTTCTACCACATTTGAGTCTCACTAAATTCTCACGCACTGGAATTATGTGTTTATGGGGCATCTTGAACACTGTATGTGAATGGGCAGCAAGTAATGGCAGATATATTGCACATATTCCAGTGTTTCAACAGACTTTAACTATAATACAAAGTTCAGAGATAAAATTATTAAGAATTTTGGGGACTTTCCTGGTGGTGCAGTGGTTAAGAATCCACCTGACAATGCAGGGGACATGGGTTCAAGCCCTGGCCCAGGAAGATCCCACGTGCCGTGGAGCCACTAAGCCTGTGCACCACAACTACTGAGCTTGCGCTCTAGAGCCTGCGAGCTACAACTACTGAGCCCGCGTGCCACAACTACTGAAGCCCGCGTGCCTAGAGCCCATGCTCCACAACAAGAGAAGCCACCGCAATAAGAAGTCTGCACACCGCAGCGAAGAGTAGCCCCTGCTTGCTGCAACTAGAGAAAACCCAAGCACAACAAAGAAGACCCAATGCAGCCAAAAATTAATAAATTAATTTTTTAAATTATTAAGATTTCAAGACAGGGCTTCCCTGGTGGTGCAGTGGTTAGAAATCTGCCTGCCAATGCAAGGGACACAGGTTCGAGCCCTGGCCTGGGAAGATCCCACATGCCACGGAGCAACTAGGCCCATGCATTGCAACTACTGAGCCTGAGCTCCAGAGCCTGCAAGCCACAACTGAGCCCACGTGCCACAACTACTGAAGCCCACGCGCCTACAGCCTGTGCTCCACAACAAGAGAGACCACGACAATGAGAGAAGCCCACGCACCACAACGAAGAATAGCCCCCACTCACCGCAACTAGAGAAAGCCCGCACACAGCAAGAAAGACCCAACACAGCCAAAAATAAATAAATAAATTTATTTAAAATTAAAAAAAAAGAATTTCAAGATAGCAACAGAACATTAAACCAAGTGAACAATTGTGTTAATTATCCACTAATCAATGAATTATTCATCCATAAGTCATGAATAATTATGTACTTTGCCTTCTGGATATCTTCCTTAGTGAAATGTTTGTTAAAAACTTTTGCTCATTTTTAAAAGTTGTTTGTTTTCTCATTATTGAGTTTTAAGAGTTCTTTATATATTCTGGATATAAATTCTTAATCAGATGTCTTTTTAACAACTATTTTCTCCTGATCTGTGGCTTGTTTTTTTCATTTTTGCAAGGGGGTCTTTTGAAGAACACAAGGTTTTAATTTTGATAAAATTTATCAATTTTTTTCTTTTATGGATCATGCTTTTTATGTCCTAAGAAATCTCTGCTAACCAAAGGTCACAAGAATTTTCTTCTATGTTTTCTTCTAAAATTTTTATAGGTTTCACATTTTGGTCTATGATCCATTTCAAGTTAATTTTTTTATATAATAGAGGTAAGTTTCAGGTTCAACTTTTTGCATATGATGTTCAATTGTGTCAGCATCATTTGTTGAAAATCTGTTACACCATTGAATCACCCTGTCATCTTTGTTGAAACCATTTGACCATGGTTATGTGGGCATCTTTTTGTGTTTATTTATTTATTTATTTATTTATTTGTTTTGGCTGTGCCGGGTCTTAGTTGTGGCACACAGGATCTTGGTTGCGGCATGTTTTTTTAGTTGCAGCATGCATGTGGGATCTATTTCCCTGACCAGGGATCAAACCCGGGCCCCCTGCATTGAGAGCACAGAGTCTTACCCACTCGACCACCAGGGAAGTCCCTGTGTTCTCTTTATCTGTATGTCTACCCTTACTCTAAAACTGCACTGTCTTGAATACTGTAGCTTTATAAGTATTGAAATCAGGTAGTGTGAGACTTTTCACTTCTTCTATTTCAAAATAATTTTTCCTGTACTAGATCCTTTGCATTTCCAAACAAATTTTAGAGTATGCCTGTCAATTTCTACCTGAAAAGTTGCCTCAATTTTTATTTGAATTGCACTGATTCTATGACAAACGTGAGATAAATTTACATCTTAAAAAAGAGCAAGTCTTTCAATCTATGAACATGGCATATCTCTCAATTTATTAGGTCTTCTTTCATTTCTCTCACCAATGTTTTATAGTTTTCAGTGTATAAATCTTCCACATTTTTCTTAGATTTATTCCATAATATTCATGTTTTGATGCTGTTGTGATACTTTTAATGTTCCAATTTCTAATTGCTTATGGCAAATATACAGAAATATAACTGATTTTGTATCCAGTGAACCACCTAAATACACTCATTAATTCTGGTAGATTTTTTTGTGGCTTTTTGGGTTTTGAGGGAGACAATAATGCTATCTGAAAATATGAGTTTTATTTCTTCCTTTCTGTTTTGTATGCATTTTATTTATTTTCTTGCCTTACTGCTCTGACCAGCGTGTCCAATACAATATTTAACATAAGTAGTTTGAGCTGAGACCTATTTGCTATTCCTGATCTTAGAACTAAACATCTCTCACCATTAAGTATGACGTTAGCTCTAGTTTTTTTCTAGTGTATCAGGTTGAGGACATTATCTTCATAATTTGCTGAGTGGGTTTTTTTTTAATCATGAATGACAAAGTTTTTTCAAACTCTTTTTCATATACTAAGATGATCATATGTTTTTTTCTTTTTTTGCCTGTTAATATGGTGAATTACATTGATTGCTTTTCAAATTGCAAACTCTGCATTTCTGGAATAATCCCCACTTGGTTATGGTGTAGTAATTCATTCAAACATAAAAATATAGACAAGAATTGCAAGACATTTGAGAGGAGACTCTAACATGAAAGAAAAGACCAAAATAAACATGAAAAAAAAAAGGCACGCGGAAAAAAGAGAGTACAATGAACAGAGAAAATATTCAAAAGTAGCATTGGTACCTACAGTGAGATAAACTACCCTAGGAAAAATAACACAACACTGTATATTTTTAAAAGAATGATACAAAGAACTTAAAAGAGTTCCTGTAATTAAAATTTTATTTTAATGATATTAAAAAATTTTCTGGAAAAAAGAACAGAAAATTAAGAAGGGGGTTGGGGGAGAACATAAGAAAATTAGAGGATCAGCATGTGATTGATGGTAGTTCCACAAAGAGAGAGCAGAGATATGGGGCAGTGGGGGTGGATAGGCAGATGAATTAATAGTGACATTACAAGAAAATTTCCCTAAACTAAAAAGCCAGAATTTCCAGTTCCCAGCAGAATGATATTAAAAAGACTTATATTATGCTCATTATTGTGAAATTTCAGAGCACCATGGACAAAATGGACAAAGATCCCAAATGTTCCACTGAGGAAACAATTTACATACAATGACTCAGAAATTGGAATGGTCTCAAACTTTCCAACTATAACCCTGAAAGTAAGAGACAATGGAACAGTGCCTTTAATATTTGATGGGAAATACTTTCCAACATTATATTTAGAACAAATATATTTTTAGACATTCAAGGGTCTACTGGAGGATGTATTCCATTAAATTAAAAGAGTAAACTAGAAAGAAAAAGGCGTAAGATCCAAAAATAGGAGATCAAACACACAATAAAGATAAGAGGAATCCCAAGACAATGTTGCAAAGAAACTGCAGATGCTATCTACACAGCAGGCCTAGAAAGCAGAAAGTCCATACTGGAGCAGAAGAATGGAAAGCTCTAGGAAGAATGTTTCGGGCGGGGGGGGGGGGGGGGGGGGGGCGGATTTTTTTTTTTTTAATTTGAAGGTAACCTGGGTTTTACTGTAGAAAATTAACAACAATCCATGGATAATGTTAAATATTTTAAGAATAGTTTAAAAATATATAGCAATTTGTCATTCCATAGGCCAGACATACTAAATAACTTATGTTTTAAATTGTTGTGGTCATCTTTAAAAAACAAAATATTTTGAGGGACTTCCCTGATGGTCCAGTGGTTAAGACTCTGTGCTCCCAATGCAGGGGGCCCGGGTTCAATCCCTGGTCAGAGAACTAGATCCTGCATGCCACAACTAAAGGAGACCGCATGCTGCAACTAAAAAAAAAAGATCCCACATGCTGCAACTAAGACCCAGCACAGCCAAATAGACAAATAAATAAAAAATTTAAAAAAACATAAAACAAAAAAACAGAATACCTTGGAATAGTTGTCACAAGATATTAATTAGCATATGTAGGAATTACAAGATAAAATGTGAAATTAACAAGGACAATTTTTAAAATTATCATTTCAACTAGAAATTAAAAGTCTTTAGAGTGTTCAATTTTCATCACCATCATTGTTATATAGCCCTTGAAGTGAACTGAATTCGATTCTGGATCAATTGCAGCAGACAACATTTCTTCCATTTCCTCCTGAGAAAAAGGCTCACCTTCTGCAGTCATATACTTGATCAGTTATTCCTTAGAAACCCATATTTAGCTGGATCTAATACCTCAAAAGCTTGAAGTAGGATCTTTTGGAATTGGTCTGTATCTTCTTTCCAGTAGTACTTCAGTCATCACCGGAAGAAATCTTTTGAATCAAATGTATCCAGTGGGTTCTTCTTTCCCTACCTCTGCAATCAGATCAGGTAGCTCTCCAGAAAATTAGTTAATTTGCCTAATGTGTCCAATCTTACTGAGAGCAGATTTGTGTTTCTAATAGACAATTTAGAGATATTTAGCTACATAGAAAACTGGGCAGATAAACAAAAAAGAGGCAATTATTTACTCTAAGAGGAAAAGAAAATAGTACAAGAAAAGGAATATTCTGAATATAAATGAATATACTAATACAATATGTGGCTCCGTTTTGAGCAATGACATGGTCATAATCATTATAAAGGTGGAATTTTTTTTTAAATGCATGTCTGATACTGTAACACCCAAGCTTCATTTTGTTTAATATTTATTTATTTGGCTGCGTCAGGTCTTAGTTGCAGCCCTCGGATCTTCGTTGTGGTGCAAGGGCTTCTCTTCAGTTGTGGTGCACAGGCTCTAGAGCGCATGGGCTCAGTAGTTGCGGTGTAGGCTTAGTTGCCCTGCAGCATGTGGGATCTTAGTTCCCCGACCAGGGATCAAACCCACAACTCCTGCATTGGAAGGTGGATTCTTAACCACTAGATGACCAGAGAAGACCCATAAAGGTTGAATATTAACATAAGCAAAAATAATGATAATTGTACAGGCAAAATGGGAGGAATAAAAGTCTAATGGATGAAACATAAAGCTGAAAAATTTTTACTGTAATTGCATTTATTTAGCAAATGTTTATAGAATACTAACTATGTGCTAGGCAGTAAATGCTTCACAAATGCTATTCATTTAATCCTCATATTGGCTCTATGAGTTGGTACTATTACTTTTTTTTTTTTTGGCTGCACTACACCACAGCTTGTGGGATCTTAGTTCCCTGACCAGGGATTGAACCTGGACGCTCGGCAGTGAGAGCGTAGAGTCCTAACCACTGGACTGCCAGGGAATTACCAGGTTGGTACTATCATTAATTCCAATTTGCTGATGAGGGAACAAAGTCACAGAAAACTTAGTTAACTTCCCCAAGACCAGTGGTTCTCAGCTGGGGGTTACATTTGGCAATGCCTGAAGACATTTTTAGTCATTATAGGTGGGGTGAGGGTGCTACTGGCATCTAATGGGTAGAGACCAGGGATACTGCTACACATCCTACAATGCACAGGATAGCTCCACACAACAAAAAGTTATCTGGCACAAAATGTCAATTGTGCCTGTTAAGAGACACTGACAAGATGAACAGAAATGGTGAGTAGCAGAGCTGCAATTTGAATCCTAGCAGCTCTTTCCATCTTACTACGTTGCCTGTCAATAGCAGCCCAAACATGTTATTTAGAAACATGAAGGTAATATCAGAAGAAAGAGCTGGAAAAGTTGAAAGTAGTTGCCTGTATGGAGAGATAACCTTGGGTGGGGAATAAAGGCCAATAGAATATTTTTGTGTGTGTTGTTAGTTGTTGGTTATTGGGTTTTGTCGTTCTTGTAGAAGGTCTGAAGAACTACGTGAATTATATTTATTTTTAAATGTTAAGATGATTATGAACATTCAAATCATAAACTAATTTTAACTTAATCATTTTTTCTCATATTTTCGAAGTGTTTAGTAATACGCAGTTTATAAGAGCTGTCTCTCAGTAAATTTTGTTTGAATAAATGAAAAGAAGGAAAAATACTCATGAAGGACAGAATACACAAAAAGAGAACTTTCATCTTGATTGACATCTTGCATATCAAGTTCTAACTTGCAACATAATGAAGCATTTCAGACAGAAAATCCTGAAGATCCAGATTCCTAATGGAAAAGCTATTTCAAACCTAATTATAAGCAAACAAGAATAAACAGCTTTACTAGATAATGATAGATTACCAACTCTATCATTACATATATAAAAGCATCCATAATAGAGGAACAATGAAGTTATTTACAAAAAAACAAACAAGCATTGAAAGCAAGTGAAATAAGGATGACTGTTATTATTCCTTTTTTTTTTTTTGGCCATGACACGTGGCTTGCAGGATCAAACCCAGGGACCGGCAGTGAAAGCACTGAGGGATGACTTATCTTTAATAATTATTTTTAAATTCATAAATATCATGTAATCTTTAAAAATCCATATAGAAAATACAAATCTAACTTGGAAGCTCACCAAACCCCCAATATCTTGTACCAGTAACAATACATCTTTAACTTAACAGGATATACTGCAGAGAAAAGGAAGATGCCAAGTTCATGTCACTACTAGAGCAACAGATTGGATCAATAGATTATCTCACTCTTTATTCTCAGAGAAAACAAAAGCCATCTGCAAGAATCTTCCCCATCTCTATTTCGTCCCCCACAACTCTATTTTCTTCCTTTGGCTATCTCTGTTTAAGGTTCTGTATGTGTGCCTGTTTTTCTCCCTGACTATGTAATTTCACATTTTCAAAAAGCAAAAAAGGCATCAAAATGTATACAGTAATTAGTCTTGCTTCTGCTGCTGTCCACATTCAGTCCATTCCTCCCTGTCCCCTAGAGGTAACCATTTGTAACAGCATGGATTCTCTTAGTATTTCTTCATGTAAATACAAGCAAATTGAGATATGTACATATATGAATATATATATATATATATTCCCTTTTATTTCCCATATGTACTGTTCTATTTCTTGCTTTATTTCACATAAAAATACTTTGAATAAAATTTAATTATGGTAGCTAAAGTCTGGCCATCTTAGAGACACTCATTGTATAACAAATGAGAAAATTTCAGTCCAGGGAGAATATGTCTCTATTAAAGAGATGTAATTATTATTTAACAATTATTTAACAACTATTAAATAATTACTTAACAATTTTAAAAAGTTTTTCAGTTCTCAGGTATACTAAGAGAAAAATATTTTTAAAATCAAGTGTACACTTTCTATGTTTTTAGAAGTTACTAGGTGGGCTTCATTGGTGGTACAGTGGTTAAGAATCCACCTGCCAATGCAGGGGACATGGGATTGAGCCCTGGTCTGGGAAGATCCCACATGCCACGGAGCAACTAAGCCTGTGCGCCACAACTACTGAGCCTGCACTCTAGAGCCCATGAGCCACAACTACTGCCTGTGTGCTACAACTACTGAAGCCTGCGTGCCTAGAGCCCGTGCTCTGCAACAAGAGAAGCCACCTCAATGAGAAGCCCGTGCACTGCAACAAACAGTAGTCCCAGCTCACTGCAACCAGAGAAAAGCCTGCATGCAACAATGAAGACCCAACACAGCCAAAAAAAAAAAAAAAAAAAAAACTTACTAGTTAAGCCAACTCAATAAAAATTTGTACCTAAACAAATCGTATGTTTAGAAACAAAGTCACAATTAGACCTAACAATATCCCTTGTACTAAATAAAAATAAATCAGTGGTTTTAAAAATTGGCTAAATTTTTTTATCATTTTCTGTACTGCTAAATAGTAATTACTTAAAATTTCAATAATATGCTTCTTTATCAAAGACTTTAATCTCATATTAAAAAATCATTCTTGATATAGTCAAAGATCATCAAACAAATGCTAAAAGCTTAAGTAAACACATTGAATTCAAATGTTTTCGACAAGATTTTAATGGGAAATTAAGGGGCTTAGAACTGTGTAAATAATTAAAACCTCCCACCTTCTTTCTACTATTTCCCATCCCCCAACCCCATGCAACCTGGACGGCTCATTTGGAAACATATTTCTTTGAGTGGAGCTCAGAATGGGGACTTGGTAGAGGAGAGAAAGAAAAATGCAGCACATAACAACCATCCACCAAGTTAACTCGGGAATACTACTCTTCCCACTGCTCCAGCAAGGCTGATTTGGCCTGGAGCTGTGAAATCAAAGGAAAGTGAGTCCCTCTGTGGCCCTTCCAAGATTCTTCCCAAGACCAAAGCCTATTTTATACTCTCAGTAAAACCACTATTCTATGGCCAATAGTATTTGAATGAATGGTTTTCTATTCCAACGCAAATTAATACTATCTTTGGGATATATATTAAATTCATGAGTGCCTTTTATTTCAAGTGAGAAAAGAAATTACTTTGAAAATAGAGAGATGACCCAGCAGATAGTCACAAGTCATTGCACCACGTCTGCTTGAATTTTTTTAAGGCATATAGGCATACCCTTGTCTCAAATAAAAGACTACTGAAAGAAAGGAGAAGATCAGCTGAACGCCTTAAAACAGGGAACGACGTGACTTCCCTGGCAGTCCAGTTGTGAAGACACTGCAGGGGGCGAGGGTTCCATCCCTGGTCAGGGAACTAAGATCCCGCATGCTGCTCAGTGCAGCCACAAAAAAAAAAAAAAAAAAAAAAAAAAAAAAAAAAACAGAAAACAGGGAAAGAAAAAATTTAAACATATATAAAATAATTGGAAGAAATTAAAACAGAAACTAAATAAGCAAAGAAGGCATTTGCCCCTTACAACTTTCCAGAGGTTAAAAAAGAATAACGTGCTATCAAAAATATGATAGACCACATTCACAGAAAGATAGACAAGATGAAAAGGCAGAGGGCTATGTACCAGATGAAGGAACAAGATAAAATCTCAGAAAAACAACTAAATGAAGTGGAGACAGGCAACCTTCCAGAAAAAGAATTCAGTATAATGATACTGAAAATGACCCAGGACCTCAGAAAAGAATGGAGGCAAAGATCAAGAAGATGCAAGAAATGTTTAACAAAGACCTAGAAGAATTAAAGAACAAACAAACAGAGATGAACAATACAATAACTGAAATGAAAAATACACTAGAAGGAATCAATAGCAGAATAACTGAGGCAGAAGAACGGATAAGTGACCTGGAAGACAGAATGGTGGAATTCACTGCTGCAGAACAAAATAAAGAAAAAAGAATAAAAAGAAATGAAGACACCCTAAGAGACCTCCAGGACTACATTAAATGCAACAACATTGGCATTATAGGGGTCCCAGAAGGAGAAGAGAGAGAGAAAGGACCCGAGAAAATATTTCAACAGATTATAGTCGAAAACTTCCCTAACATGGGAAAGGAAATAGCCACCCAAGTCCAGGAAGCACAGAGTCCCATACAGCATAAACCCAAGGAGAAACACACTGAGACACATAGTAATCAAATTGGCAAAAATTAAAGACAAAGAAAAATTATTGAAAGCAGCAGGGAAAAATGACAAATAACATACAAGGGAACTCCCAAAAGCTTAACAGCTGATTTATCAGCAGAAACTCTACAAAATGAGAAGGGAGTGGCATGATATACTTAAAGTGATGAAAGGGAAGAAGCTACAACCAACATTACTCTACCCAGCAAGGATCTCATTCAGATTCGATGGAGAAATCAGAAGCTTTACAGACATACAAAAGCTAAGAGAATTCAGCACCACCAAACCACCTCTACAACAAATGCTAGAGGAACTTCTCTAAGTGGGAAACACAACAGAAGAAAAGGACCTACAAAAACAAACACAAAACAATTAAGAAAATGGTCATAGGAACACACATATCGATAATTACCTTAAACGTGAATGGATTAAATGCTCCAACAAAAAGACACAGGCTTGCTAAATGACACAAAAACAAGACCCATATATATGCTGTCTACATGAGACCCACTTCAGACCTAGGGATACACAGACTGAAACTGAGGGGATGGAAAAAGATATTCCATGCAAATGGAAATCAAAAGAAAGCTGGAGTAGCAATACTCATATCAGATAAAGTAGACTTTAAAATAAAGAATGTTACAAGAAAAAAAATAAAATAAAATAAAAAATAATAATAATAAATAAAAATAAATAAATAAAGAATGTTACAAGAGACAAGGAAGGACACTATGTAATGATCAAGGGATCAATCCAAGAAGAAGATATAACAATTATAAATATATATGCACCCAACATAGGAGCACCTCAATACATAAGGCAACTGCTAACAGCTATAAAAGAGGAAATCGACAGTAACACAATAATAGTGGGGGATGTTAACACCTCACTTACACCAATGGACAGATCAACCCAAATGAAAATAAATAAGGAAACAGAAGCTTTAAATGACACAATAGACCAGATAGATTTAATCGATATTTATAGGATATTCCATTCAAAAACAGCAGATTACACTTTCTTCTCAAATGAACATGGAACATTCTCCAGGATAGATCACATCTTCGGTCACAAATCAAGCCTCAGTAAATTTAAGAAAATTGAAATCATATCAAACCTCTTTTCTGACCACAACACTATGAGATTAGAAATGAATTACAGGGAGAAGAACGCAAAAAACACAAATACATGGAGGCTAAACAATACGTTAATAAATAACCAAGAGATCACTGAAGAAACCAAAAGGAAATCAAAATATACCTAGAGACAAATGACAATGAAAACACAATGATCCAAAACCTATGGGATGCAGCAAAAGCAGTTCTAAGAGGGAAGTTTATAGCTATACAAGCCTACCTCAAGAAACAAGAAAAATCTCAATTAAACAATCTAACCTTACACTGAAAGGAACTAGAGAAAGAAGAAAAAACAAAACCCAAAGTTAGCAGAAGGAAAGAAACCATAAAGACCAGAGCAGAAATAAATGAAACAGAAACAAAGAAAACAATAGCAAAGATTAATAAAACTAAAACCTGGTTCTTTGAGAAGATAAAAAAAAATTGATAAACCACTAGCCAGACTCATCAAGAAAAAGAGGGAGAGGACTCAAATCAATAAAATTAAAAATGAAAAAGGAGAAGTTACAACAGACACCATGAAAGACAAAGCACCCCAAGAGACTACTACAAGCAACTCTATGCCAATAAAATGGACAACCTGGAAGAAATGGACAAATTCTTAGAAAGGTATCACTTTCCAAGACTGAACCAGAAAGAAATAGAAAATATGAACGGACCAATCACAAGTAATGAAACTGAAATGAAATCTTCCAACAAACAAAAGTCCAGGACGAGATGTCTTCACAGGTGAATTCTATCAAACATTTAGAGAAGAGCTAACACCCATCCTTCTCAAACTCTTCCAAAAAACTGCAGAGGAAGGAACACTCCCAAACTCATTCTATGAGGCCACCATCACCCTGATACCAAAAGCAGATAAAGATACTACAAAGAAAGAAAATTACAGACCAATATCACTGATGAATATAGATACAAAAATTCTCAAAAACTACTAGGAAACAGAATCCAACAACACATTAAAAGGATCATACACCATGATCAAGTGGGATTTATCTCAGGGATGCAAGGATTCTTCAATATATGCAAATGAATCAATGTGATACACCATATTAACAAATTGAAGAATAAAAACCTTGTGATCATCTCAATAGATGCAGAAAAAGCTTTTGACAAAATTCAAGACCCATTTATGATAAAAACTCTCCAGAAAGTGAGCATAGAGGGAACCTACCTCAACATAATAAAGGCCATATATGACAAACCCACAGCAAACATCATTCTCAATGGTGAAAAACTGAAAGCATTTCCTCTAAGATCAGGAATAAGACAAGGATGTCCACTCTCACCACTATTTTTGAACATAGTTTTGGAAGTCCTAGCCATGGCAATCAGAGAAGAAAAAGAAATAAAATAAATACAAATTGGAAAAGAAGAAGTAAAACTGTCACTGTTTGCAGATGACATGATACTATACATTGAGTATCCTAAAGATGCCACCAGAAAACTACTAGAGCTAATCAATGAATTTGGTAAAGTTGCAGGATACAAAATTAATGCACAGAAATCTCTTGCATTCCTATACACTAATGATGAAAAATCTGAAAGAGAAATTAAGGAAACACTCCCATTTACCATTGCAACAAAAAGAATAAAATACCTAGGAATGAACCTACCTAGGGAGACAAAAGACCTGTATGCAGAAAACTGTAAGACACTGCTGAAAGAAATTAAGATGACACAAACATATGGAGAGATATACCATGTTCTTGGGTTGGAAGAACCAATATTGTGAAAATAGCTATACTACCCAAAGCAATGTACAGATTCAATGCAATCCCTGTCAAATTACCAATGGCAATTTTTTTTTTTTTTTTTTTTGCCGTATGTGGGCCTCTCACTGTTGTGGCCTCTCCCATTGCGGAGCATAGGCTCTGGACGCGCCGGCTCAGCAGCCATGGCTCACGGGCCCAGCCACTCTGTGGCATGTGGTATTTTCCCGGACCAGGGCATGAACCCATGTCCCCTGCATCGGCAGGCAGACTCTCAACCACTCCGCCACCAGGGAAGCCCACCAATGGCATTTTTTATGGAACTAGAACAAAAAATCTTAAAATTTGTATGGAGACACAGAAGACCCTGAATAGCCAAAGCAGTCTTGAGGGAAAAAAACGGAGCTGGAGGAATCAGACTCCCTGACTTCAGACGATACTACAAAGCTACAGTAATGAAGACAATATGGTACTGGCAGAAAAACAGAAACATAGATCAATGGAACAAGATAGAAAGCCCAGAGATAAACCCACGCACCTATGGTCAACTAACCTATGACAAAGGAGGCAAGGATATACAATGGAGAAAAGACAGTCTCTTCCATAAGTGGTGCTGGGAAAACTGGACAGCTACATGTAAAAGAATGAAATTAGAACACTTCCTAACACCATACACAAAAATAAACTCAAAATGGATTCGAGACCTAAATGTAAGACCAGACACTATAAAACTCTTAGAGGAAAACATAGGAAGAACACTCTTTGACATAAATCACAGCAAGAACGTTTTTGATCTACCTCCTAGAGTAATGGAAATAAAAACAAAAATAAACAAATGGGACCTAATGAAACTTCAAAGCTTTTGCACAGCAAAGGAAACCATAAACAAGATGAAAAGACAACCCTCAGAATGGGAGAAAATATTTGCAAACGAATCAACAGACAAAGGATTAATCTCCAAAATATATAAACAGCTCATGCAGCTCAATATTTAAAAAACAAACACCACAATCCAAAAATGGGCAGAAGACCTAAATAGACATTTCTCCAAGGAAGACATACAGATGGCCAAGAAGCACATGAAAAGCTGCTCAACATCACTAATTATTAGAGAAATGCAAATCAAAACTACAATGAGGTATCACCTCACACCAGTTAGAATGGGCATCATCAGAAAATCTACAAACAACAAATGCAGGAGAGGGTGTGGAGGAAAGGCAACCCTCTTGCACTGTTGGTGGGAATGTAAATTGATACAGCCACTATGGAGAACAGTATGGAGGTTCCTTAAAATACTAAAAATAGAATTACCATATGACCCAGCAATCCCACTACTCGGCATATACCCAGAGAAAACCATAATTCAAAAAGACACATACACCCCAATGTTCATTGCAGCACTATTTACAATAGCCAGGTCATGGAAGCAACCTAAATGCCCATCTACAGACGAATGGATAAAGAAGATATGGTACCTATATACAATGGAATATTACTCAGCCATGAAAAGGAATGAAATTGGGTCATTTGTTGAGACGTTGATGGATCTAGAGACTGTCACACAGAGTGAAGTAAGTTAGATATAGAAAAACAAATATTGTATATTAACGAATATATGTGGAACCCAGAAAAATGGTACAGATGAACTGGTTTGTAGGGCAGAAATTGAGACTCCGATGTAAAGAACAAACATATGGACACCAAGTGGGGAAAGCTGCAGGGGGTGGGGGTGGTGGTGGGATGAACTGGGTGATTGGGATTGACATGTATACACTGATGTGTATAAAATTGATGAGTAATAAGAACTTGCTGTATAAAAAAATAAATAAAATAAAATTCACAAATTCCAGAAAAAAAAAAGTGTATATAAAGTAAAGAGATGATGGGCTTCCCTGGTGGCGCAGTGGTTAGGAATCCGCCTGCCAATGCAGGGGACATGGGTTTGAGCCGTGTTCCAGGAAGATCCCACATGCCACGGAGCAACTAAGCCCGTGCACCACAACTACTGAGCCTGCGCTCTAGAGCCGGCGAGCCATGTGCCTGGAGCCTGTGCTCCACAACAAGAGAGGATGCGCAATGAGAAGCCTGCACACTGCAACAAAGAATAGCTGCCTCCACCTAGAGAAATCCCCCGTGCAGCAACGAAGACCCAACGTAGCCATAAATAAATAAAAAAAAAAAGTAAAGAGATGATATTGAGTTACTATGCCTATATATATGAACACCATAAGAATGGTTTATATATAACAACTGTTGTCATATTTTTAGCATGTGAATCACAAAATAACCACTTTCAAAATGCGTGAATAAAGAGATTCATTTTTTCTTTTTTAATTTATTTATTTTTGGCTGCATTGGGTCTTTGTTGCTGCGCGCAGGGGGGCTACTCATTCATTGTGTTGAGCGGGCTTCTCACTGCGGTGGCTTCTCTTGTTGCAGAGCACAGGCTGCAGGCGCACAGGCTCATTAGTTGTGGTGCACAGGCTTAGTTGCTCTGTGGCATGTGGGATCTTCCTGGACCAGGGCTCAAACCTGTGTCCCCTGCATTGGCAGGCGGATTCTTTACCACGGCACCACCAGGGAAGTCCTGAGATTCATTTTGAAGTCTGTAAAAAAAAAAAAAAAAAAAAAATGATAAGAACTGTAAAATATAGATTTTATCAGCTCTCTAATTATGAAAATTAAATCAAGATTATTCCGTGAAAATTATGTATAGTCACAAGCAGGAAACTGAAAACAAAGAAAAACAGCAAGCACTTTATCAAAACTCCATCAATGATATTTCAGTCACATGAAATCCCCCCAAATGGGTGTTCTGTCTGAACAAATTTGTATGTTCACTCTTGTTCAGTTTTGTGTAGCCAACTTATCTTTCTTTGAGTTGTTTGTCATCATGTGTATGTGTGCTATTTTGGTGAAGATTGAGATGTAAGAATTTGAAATTCTTTATACAATCTATATCTGTAGCTTTGAAGAGACTATCAATTTTAAAAATCATTATTAATAGGAATAAAAGCATAACATAACAGTTGAACTGAATGTTCTTATATGTTACTAGTTGGCACTGATAAATTTCTAGAAATTATGAAAACATGGTAAATCGCTCTTCAAACCCTGAAGTGGTGTGTGAACCAAAAGATTTGCAGAACTGATGCCCAAATAGAAATTAATTTTCTGTTAAAATATCATTAATCAGGTGTCAAGTATAATAGGAATTCTCAGGAGCATCATAGTAAATCTGAAAGTTTTTTCCTTTCTCTTCAAAAGTACAAGAAATATTTATCAACTGTGAAAGTGAAAGTAATAACAAATATCCAATCCATTTATGAAAAAATAGAAAAATAAACCAAAAGTAATCTCTAGCTCTTTCAAAGTCAAAAACAATCCCTATTGGGAAGAACAAACTTAAATGTCCAAGGCAAAATAGCTAATACATATTTGTTTATGTTGTTAGAAGTACATTATAAAATTATATTATTTTCAAGGGCTAGATGCCATATTACTAATATAAACATAGGATTTTCAATATATGATTTACAATAGTCGTATGAAACAGACAAAATTAAGCAACAGTTTTTGCACATATAGTGCAAATATTATCAAGACTTTGGTTTTACCAAAACTATACAAACTTTAACTTCATTCATGATAATATCAAATTAACTACCCTGGCTCTTTGTTTTCCCCCCCAAAACAGGCCTCTTGTGCCTCCCTCCCTCAGTAGAGTGATATCAACCAACAATCAACAAAGATTAATATTTTCTGAAGACATTGTGTATAAGAGACTGTGCTCAGCATTACACGGGAATTTTTCAAAGTAAAATAGAAGCGCTATTAAATGACCTTCACTTAGTCAAACCACGAGATTAATGTTCTCTATTCCCTCTGTAAGACACACAGACTGAGGTCTGTGGCCTTTTGAGGTTTACTAATGGGCTATATCATTGTATACGCACATTTATCCTTCCTCCAGCTGTTAACAACTACCAAGAGCCATCCATTCATTCCCTTAATAGTGTCTGAGTATCTACTATGTGACAGGCATCGTTCTAGCAGTTAGGGACACAGGAGGGAATAAAACAGACAAAAATCCTGCCCTTATGAAGCTTACATAAAAATCAATTGTTTTAGTTTTCCAAACTCTTAATGTTAGTTATTCTTGCTAATGTAATTAGGTAATTTAAATTTTAAATACTTTATTAAGTATAAAAGATATTTTTCCTATTGCAAATGAAGTTGAAAGTGGTTAATTTTATGTTATGTATATTGTACAACAATTTTAAAAAGTTGAATGCTACAGAAAGGAGGCTGAAACATTGCTGAAAGAAATAAAGAAGATTCAAATAAGTGGAAAGACATCTCATGTTCATGGATTGGAAGGCATTAAAAAATTAAAATGTCCATACTATTCAAAGCAGTCTACAGATTTGATGCAAATCCTATGAAAATTGAAATGACATGTTTACAGAAATAAGAATACCCATCCTTAAAATAAGGTAAAAAATATAATAAAACAAAACAAAAAGAAATAATTATAATAAAAAAAAAGAAAAGAAAGGCAAATTACTGCCACAAATTACCAGAAGCAAGAAAACTGGAATATATTATACAAATATAGAAATACTCTAAGTCATATTATTTCATGAGTATCCTTAGGTTCTGTGTTTCCTTTAACAAAAAACAAAACAGAAAATTGTAGATTTTGCATTTGAGAAGGGTTTATGTAAAAAAGACAACCTGGAACTCTAAACAGCAGATTCATGGTCAGAAAGGCCTTGACCCAGCATCAAAAGATTTGCTAATGAATGCATAATGATAGGTTTTTAGTAAAAGTAAAATGCCTAAGTTATATATGTATAATTTTTTACAGTTCCCTACTTACACTTTTTAGATGAACCAAAGGACTGCTTAGCTTCAGTTCTCCAAGACAAATTTCCTCTCTTCATGTGGTTGTAAAGTGTGGCAGGTTCAATATTTCTCCCATTTATATGATATCATAAGCCTGGATTTGGCCCTAAACTGATAACCAGTTTCCATAAATAAGACCATTTTTCCTCCTAAGTTTTCTTTTAGACATTACAGGGGAGAATGAAAAAATCAAGGCAATCAACTTTTGAGAAATTTTTTACAAAGTGATCCTTTATTTTATTAAACATTCCAATTCCACCTAACAAAGCCTTTTCTTGTGCAGCAGCTCGCTCTCATCAGACAGTGTAAAATCACCCTCTTTAAGACAAAACATAAACTAGAAAGCTTAACTTCTGATTTGGTTTCCATTTCTGGGAACACACAAAGAAATCAAGATTAACAGTCATGAATCCTAAGGCAAGTCCCAGTAGGTCAGATTTAGATGACAGCATATTCACATTAAATTACTTTGTGTATGTTGAGATATGGCTAAGTTTCAAAAAGCAGAAGGGCTGTGCTTATTTGCCATACTCCCTTCAACCAAAGTGAAGAGGCAGTTACATAACTTGCCAGGACAAGTAGTAGAAATGAGTCAGACAGGACCAGCCCTAGAAAAAATTGTGAATTAGGCAGTTTGACTTCAGTGCCACACCCCTTTAGTACTACATATACTTCTCTGATCCCCTCCCTTGGTATCATCAGCCCTAAGGGCCACCCTCATACCACATACCTCTTCCCCACCAAATTCCTTTCTCTCATTCTTTCTCTTCCACTCATAATGAAACTAGCTTCCCCTCATTCCTCCTTCCCCTTCATTAATTAAAATTTACCTCTCCAGTATCTCTCGCCCTCCAGGTTTAAAGTGACAACTACCTAATCTGATAAATCAATCATACTAATATGCAAAGAGAGAAAGCTGGAAGGTAAAGCTTCAAACTTTTGATGGTAAAGCTTCAAACTTTTAAAGTTAACACCTTGTAGTTTAACTCATTAGTGACTAAAAGTGAGAATTACCAGCTGAGGCATTCAGGGGAGAGAAATATTTTGAGTCAGGTAGAGCACTTGGCAAATCAAGCAGGAGTAGGGTGAATGCTTTTAACCTAACAGGGTGCCAGCCCTAATCAGAGTAACTAATAAGCCCTGGTCAGTTTGGGGCCAGTAGGGGGAAATTGGAAAAGAGCCAAGAATCTGGCTGGCAAAGAAAAGCAGAAGATACAGAAGCACCACAATTAAATTTTTCTGACTTAACCTTTCATAGGACTGGCTAGCCCTGGCACCTAGTAAATATTTTCTAAAGTTCGTCTTCAGAATGAAAGAGATTATGTAAAATTTCTTTCTCATTTACACTAAAACACTAATTCCAAAAATCTGTACAGCTGTGGTTATTACTGTTATTTGATTTTTTAAAACAGTGCTTTAAAGTTCACAAATCGTTTTCATACGTGTATTTCATATAATCCTATTGAATACTGAGAGAACATTACAGGCTATTATATGTGGAACATATCAGCTATTCTTATTTCCTTCACTTTATAAAAGAGGAAAATGATGCTCAAAGAAGTTAGGTGACTTGCCAAGATTTGTTTGTTTGTTTTTTGTTTTTTTTTTTTGCAGTACGCGGGCCTCTCACTGTTGTGGCCTCTCCCGTTGCGGAGCACAGGCTCCGGACGCGCAGGCTCAGCGGCCATGGCTCACGGGCCCAGCCGCTCCGCGGCATGTGGGATCTTCCCAGACCGGGGCACGAACCCGTGTCCCCTGCATCGTCAGGTGGACTCTCAACCACTGCGCCACCAGGGAAGCCCGACTTGCCAAGATTTGTACTTAGGTCTTCTGAGTGCAAATGCTGTGCTCTTTCAGTGTACTGAGCTACAAGGCTGCCTCCCAATGTTTAGAGTTATCTTTGCCATTGCTGTCATGTAACTCTACATCCTAGGGGAATTCTCACATTTTAAAGAGAGTTCAGCTACCACCAAAAGAAAATAACCTGCCTATTCAACGGACCTGAGGGTAACTGTAGTCCTATCTGGTTTCCATTGCTGCATTTTTTCCCTAGCTAATTCTTGGTTCACTTGGAAGTGTTAGTACTGCCTCACAAAGTCTTCCTTAAGCACTGTCAGAGTTTGTGCTCCAATTACCTGCTCATGTTTTGGTGGATTACTTATCTTGCTTCTGATTCTCACCTGGGCAAAGTTCCCATCACAGTCCTTACTCTGTAAGCAAGAAAGGATAATATGTTTCTGGGCTTAAAGGTGGAAAAAAACACTAGCATAGTTAGTACAAGCCAGAATACAAATATTTTATATTGAGATGAACATAAGAAGCCAGCTGGAAAAAGACTGCTATTTACAGATTTAGATTAGCCTAGAATTCATTTCAACCTTTGAGGCGCCCCCAGGGAAGTCCCTGAATTTTTAATTTAATTTAAATTTAATTAATTTACAAAAATTTTTTTCTCATGATGAAAACTTTTAAGATCTACTCTCTTAGCAACTTTCAAATGTACAATAGAGTATTACTAACTATAGTCCCTTTGCTGTATGCTACATCCCCATGACTAATTTATTTTCCAGCTGGCAGTTTGCCTTTTAACCCCCTTGGCTTTTTATAGAAAAGTAAACATGGGACTTCCCTGGTAGCACAGTGGTTAAGAATCCACCTGCCAATGCAGTGGACACGGGTTCGAGCCCTGGTCTGGGAAGATCCCAAATGCTGTGGAGCAACTAAGCCCGTGCACCACAACTACTGAGCCTGCGGTCTAGAGCCTGCAAGCCACAACTACTGAGCCCGCGTGCGACAACTACTGAAGCCCACACAACTAGAGCCTGTGCTCCACAACAAGAGAAGCCACCGCAGTGAGAAGGCTGCACATCTCAATGAAGAGTAGCTCCGGCTCGCCGCAACTAGAGAAAGCCCGTGTGCAGCAACGAAGACCCAACACAGCCATAAATAAATAAACAAAGAAACAAATAAATAAATAAAAGTAATGGAGTGTGAATTAAAAAAAAACAAAAACAAAAGTAAACATGCTTTTTGTGAAGATTTTAAATAAAAATCCTCATAGAAACCACTGTTAACAGTATACATATATACATATACATAGATATAAGTACTTGCCATATACATATACATAGATATATACATAGATATATGTATATATACATATATATGTATATATATACATATATACATACATAGATATATGTATGTATATACATATATGCCATATACATAGATATACATATACATAGATATAGATATACATAGATATAAGTACTTTTGCCATATACATAGATATAAGTACTTTTGAAGAGAAATCAGATCATTCTGTACAGCCACTTGATTTTGTCAATAGGTAGTATATGTGGGTGACCATAGTTAATTTAAGCAATCCACCATTATGGACATTTACTTTGTTTTTAGTTTTATTTATTTTTTATACAGCAGGTTCTTATTAATCTATTTTATACATATTAGTGCATACACGTCAATCCCAATCTCCCAATTCATCCCACCACCACCCCCCATGCACTCTCTCCACTTAGTGTCCATACGTTTGTTCTTTACATCTGTGTCTATATTTCTGCCTTGCCAACTGGTTCATCTGTACCATTTTTCTAGATTCCAC
The DNA here is from genome assembly GCF_949987515.2 of Delphinus delphis. Lineage (NCBI taxonomy): Eukaryota > Metazoa > Chordata > Mammalia > Artiodactyla > Delphinidae > Delphinus > Delphinus delphis. The sequence continues at coordinate 36,616,019 of NC_082687.1, read as the reverse complement.
ATATATGTGTTTATATACAATATTTGTTTTACTCTTTCGGACTTACTTCACTCTGTATGATAGTCTCTAGGTCCATCCACGTCTCTACAAATGACCCAATTTCACTCCTTTTTATGGCTGAGTAATATTCCATTATATATATGTACCACATCTTCTTTATCCATTCTTCTGTTGATAGGCATGCTTCCATGTCTTGGCTATTGTAAATAGTGCTGCAATGAACACTGGGGTGCATGTGTCTTTTTGAATTATGGTTTTCTCAGGGTATATGCCCAGTAGTGGGATTACTGGGTCATATGGTAGTTCTATTTTTAGTTTTTTAAGAAACCTCCATACTGTTCTCCATAGTGGTTGTATCAATTTACATTCTCACCAACAGTGCAAGAGGGTTCCCTTTGCTCCACACCCTCTCCAGCTGTTTTTAATTTTATGACTATCAACAATACTGCAAAGAATATTCTTGATTATATCTCTGGTCATGTGTATAAATATTTCTATAGGATAAATTTCCAAAATGGAGTAAGTTAAAGGATATAAACATTATTAATTATGAAAGACACTGCAGTTGCACTCCCAAATGGAATAAGCCAACTTATAATCCTACCAACAATGATGAGACAATATCTATTTCACATATTTTCACCAATATCAGATATGTCTTTAAAAGTATTTTTCTAATTTGATAGTATTTTTCTAATTTGATAGTTATAAATATCTCATTTTGTTTTAATTTTTATTTATACAGTTGTTTTATTTTTAAATATTCATTGCTTTTCTGAATTTCTTCTTTTGTAAATTCCTTATTCATTGTCATTTTATTACTCTATAGAAGCTTTACATGTTATGTAGTAAAATTTCCAAATTCTTTTAAGGTTTTGGGGGACAAATGGATAGCTGCTGCTGCCACCAAAATAAATTCCATATGGATCAAAGAATAAACTGTGAAGGCTATATATAAAAGTTCTAGAAGAAAACATGGGATAATATTTTTGATAACAGAAAATAGAATGGCTTGTAAGCATATAAAAAGATGCTCATAAGAGAATGGAAATTATAGCTGTAATGTGGTAGCATTTTGTATCTATTAGACTGGCAAAGATCAAAAAGTTTGATGATACTGTGTTGGTGAGGGTGTGAAGAAACAGAGCACACTATCAAACTTTCCATCTGTATTAGGATGACTGTAACTTGTACCACTTCTTGGTTTTGTCTACCAAAATGTAAAATGTTACTCTAACTCATCTTTTATTGCTTCTAAAAGGTTTTCTATTGATCCCTGGAGTTTTCATATAATTTGCAAACAGATGACAATCCTAACATTTTCAGTATTTAATTTCTTGTTTCTATTCCATATCTAATTTCATGGGCTGTCATTGCCTTACATGGTGTGATGGTGGGCATTCTTGGCCTTGTTCCTGACTTCAGCAGGAATAAGTAGAGTGTTTCATTATTCAGCAAGTTTCTGGCTTTGATATAAAAATATATTCTTTAAAAATTTTTATTAAGGAATGATGCTGGATTTTACAAAATCCTTTTCAATATCAATTAAGACACATACAGCTTTTCTCCTTTGACTTATTAATATAGTCAACTATATGAATAAGTTTTCTATTATTGAATTATTCTTATATACCTGGCATAATTCCTCTTAACTTTGGCATGTCATTTGTAATGTAGTTCTAGTTTCTATTGTTAATATTGTATTTTAATTTTATATTATATCCAAAAGGAGATTAACCTATAGATTTCTCTTTTGTGTACACTTTATCAGATTTTGGTATCACAGCCATTTATTTTAAAACCAGCCTTTCAGCTCATACAAAACAGAAGGATTACTGGTGAAAGAGCCTTGAGGGCAATCACCTGAAATGGTCTTAATGCAAAAAAAAAAAAAAAGGAAAACTGCTCATAACACTGTGGTTTGTCTACTTTTGTGAAAATTTCCAACACTATACTCTTTATACTTTCTTTCTGACATGAATTCACAAGTTATTCCAAGTATTATGGATGTTGCTTTTCTTTCTAATACATACATGAACTTTCTCTCAGTGGCAAACAGCGGCTGATGTTCCATGAAGGTTTTTATTCTCACGAAACTACCTCTCCCTCTCTACCTTACCACTCTGATACTTCAACCAGAACATTTAAAAACTACTTCAGAAAATGGGGGAAAGCCTGGGAAAAGGGCTCCAATCCTTCATTTCTGTCTCTAGTTCAACTTGGCTGATCTTCTCACTGTTATTTACTTTCACCACTCTATTCCTGCTGTTGCACTTTGGTTTTACTTTGTTTCCTTCAAATGTCTTTCTTCATCTTTGCTTCTTTCATCCCACTCCCTACCCTTCAAAGCCCAGTTTAAATTCCTTTCCTCCTTAATCTGACTAATCCAGCCCTTTCTACATAGCACAGACTTTCTCTCATTGACTACTGCACTCAGTGTTTGGCTGCACATTCTAACTATAATCTCAAATTGTTTCAAGAATGCTAGTTTTCTTTCTTAGGCTCTGTGGTTATCTCCTTGAGGGCAGAACCCTTATCTTAAAATTCTGCTGTGCATTTTCTATTGTTTAGCGCTGTGAGTAATCACATTCAGTGCACATTTGCAAGGCATATTTGACTGAACACATCCATCACAGATATTCATTTAGTAAATGAGATAATGAAAACTCAAGGCTTGCCAAAGGTAAACCATTACTATTAATCCCCTCATTCATCATACGTGTACAGCAGCCTCAGGGGCTAGGGTTGCAGCTCTAACTTTGCTTCAGATCTCTCCATTTTGGAACCAGCCATGAAGTTAAGTTTCACCTAGGGCTCAACATTAGGGGTCCAAGACTAAATTAACTCAGTAAGACTTCCTTGTAAATTGTTGTAACCCAAATCTTTTAGCTTGCAGGAGGGTCATAGCTGCTAGGACATACTTCTGCCAAGTTGTAATGTGTAGTCCTATAGAAAAATGGATGCCTTTATTTTATTACATTTTGTCAAACATTTTACTTATTTTTTTTAAATTTAGGATTATCTGAGCTTCAGAAGGAAAATTACAAGAATTTATACTTTTTTTTTTTTTTTTTACAAATATGAGAATGTGAGTTTTCCTGAGGGCATTTGGGGTTTACCAAGTGTTGCCACCATACCTTTGAAGATCATTTTACAACTGTGGGAATACTCACCGAGATGTTTTCATTGACCCCGCCTTTTCCAAGTCGCTATATTGCTGCAGGGAGCTGGCACAGCCCTGCTCTTTCTCTCATTCTTCTTCTCCTCACCCTTTCAAAGCCCAAATCCGCCCGGTGGGAATATGGAAACAAGGCTGGAGGCAAGGGAGGGCAAGGGGGGAGGGGTTATTTCGATTGACAGGGGAAGAGCAGGGCATTTTTCACTCTCCCTCGCACTCTGCTGGGCCACAAAGTTCTGTTTCTGAAGTTGGAAGTGTGGGGGCGGTCGGCTGCATTTTCAACTTGGCCAGAAATTAGGAGCCCACCCCGCAGGGGCTAAGAACTTCGCTACCAGGCCATCAACCTGAGCGTCTGGCAAGCCAGAAGAACGCGAAAAGCCAGGCCCAAGGCTCCGGTTGTCATGGGAACCTGGGCGCCTGTCTCCCCGGCGACCTTGTCCCTAGGGAGGGGGCGGGGCTGGAGGGCCGTCGGGCCAATGAGGCCGAGGGGACGGCGGGGTCGGAGATCCGCTGTGCTCCGGGAATCCGGGGAGGGTTGATTGACATGAACTGGGCGGAGCCGGTGCGGGCGCGTGAGGTGTAGCCCGAGTGGAGCGAGTAGCTCCGGCAGCCGCGGCGCGGCGAGGGTGACACACCATGATTACATCCCCTAGAGACCGTCTTGCTGGCGAGCAGCACTCCCTGGCTTCCCGGTCCGCCTCTGCCGCCTCGGCAGCGCTCGGAGCCGGCTGCAGGAGTTGAGCCGTTCCGCACCAGAGGGTTTGGCGAAGCCCTTGGAGGCGTACGGGGCAGCAGAGGGCCGGGAAGGGTGCGCGAGCGCTCGAAGGTCAGGCGGTCGGCCGGGGTCGCGGCTGGAGGGGCGTTTCGGAGGCGTGGAGGAGGAGGAGATGCTGCTCCTCTTTTCCCCCTCCCCAGGCTCCTTCTCCAGCTCCTTCGGCCCACGCTCGCAGCCGCTTGGGGAAGAAGAGGTGGAGGCTCTGGGCGCCCGCGGGGGCTGCCGGCTGCCCACCCTGACGCCGCGTCCCCGCAGCCCTCGTCCCGCGCTCCAGTAGTAGGACCGGGTCTCCGGAAGAGCGGGTAAGGACGAGAGCTGCCTTGGGCTCTGGACTGCGTGTGCGGAAAGTGCCCAACAAAGTGCACCGCGCTCGCTCTCTTCCTCCTCTCTCTGCTTTTGCCCGAACCCCTAAAATCCACCCTGTTGCCCTGGTGGAAGGAACTTTTTTTGGTTGGAGTGTTTTGGTGTGTTAGGTGGGGGTGGGGTTACTGGGGTGGGGAGGGATGAGATGATGTTTTATTGTGAATTAGGTAGATTCACCTTCTCCGCGGAGGAAAGTCGGATTCTCGGGAATTAAACCCCAGAGGGGGTAAGAGATTGTGGGGTAATAGAGAGTGACATTGCCCCATCTTGCTACTACATCTCTGCTCTGTGCGTGCTAAGGGAAGGGCTCCCAGAGTCTGTTTCTAATTTCTGTAAATGATTGTGGACATGGTGTGGTTAGAGGCCGCCGAGAAGAATGTGTATATGTAAGGGCTCGGAGAAGAGGGGGTTGGGTGGTAGGGAAGAGGGGGCAGAGGGAGAGACACTGCCTGATGCAAGCTCTTTTATTGCTTTTCTCTGAGTGGAGCTAACCACCCCTCTCCCTCTCTCCTTTACTCATTACAAGATACTGTAGTACCGAAAGCTGGAAAGCTAAAGTTTGGTAGAAGCAAGAAAGTTTTTACAAAGTTTAATTTCCCTCTGTTATGAATACACTGGAGAAGGGGGAATGGGGAGAAATATTACCACTAAAATAGGTTAACAGCAATACAGTTTTCAATGGCCTTACACATACATGATAGACACCTCCATACACTTCCAACTAATCTCTTGGACAGCCTTGTGTCATTTTCGTTTAATTGCATCTTTGAAATAACAAACGCGGTGACTTCATGGGGAGCTGCCTGGAGCTGAGTTTACCTCTCAGAAAATGGGGCAATCGGGTTTGTTTTCAAGGCGGGGACCTAAATGAAATGTAGGACACCTGATCTGTGGGTTGAAGAATGCAGGTAACTAATTAGAAGGATTTTAAAATTTAGATCTACAGAGTTTACTAAAGGATGGGGAAAAAATGGAAGTCGTTGTATTATGAAACAAGCGTTGGTATTTTCCCAAATTCTTGTTGACTGGGTTGGGAGGGTCAACGTGAAAACTTGCTTCCTGTTCATTGGCTGTTTGTGTTGGTGCTATGATACAAATTATTTCTTATGTTAATATCATTAGCATTATTTATTAAGTTCATGCATGTATTGATTCAGTAAATTCGTACAGAGGCGAATTGACTGCTTTATTGTCCAATCTTAAGTTTATTATAGTTTTTTCATAATAACTTTGTATTCTAACTTTGATGTTCTAGAGGCCTTGTGGAAGTATGTGTTGGGGAGATGGTAGGATGGAAGGTGGAATTAAAAATAGAAAAAATATCTAGGGTTAGTTATTAAGAAAAGGAACTAATTTGAAGTGTGTTTCACTTTTACATGAACTTTAAAAAATTTTTTATTTATTTAATTTTTATTGGAGTATAGTTGATACAAGAACTTTTTAAAAAAATCTATTATGTAGGTTTGAATTTACATTTGTCCCACCAAAACTTTTACTTGCATGTAAAGCCTGCTGTTTTTTGGAGGGTGATTACCAGCATCTGAAAATATTTATAAATAGATTTTCATGTCACAATAAACACACATACACAAACCATTAAAACCAGTGTCAATTGCAAAGATGGATTTTGATACTATGGTGGGGTCAAAAGTTGTAAAACTTACATTATGTTTTTCTGGAGGCATGCCTCAAATGCAGGAAGTGAATGTGAGAATTGGCTAATTGTTTTTGGTAGATGATAGGTATCAATCTTGAAATGAATGGAATTTATGTATTTTTTAATTAAGAAAAACAGGTCAAATCCTTGCTTTATTCTGCTTTTAATAGGTCAGGGATTGGATGAGGGGCATTGTAACTTCCCCTATATCAATTGAGTATGTATTTTTCCAGCTTATCTTATTGCCCATTCCAAATGAGCTAGAGAAAGGGACTACTGAGAATAAGCTGCTGCAGCTTCTTCCTCTTTTTTTTTTAACATCTTTATTGGAGTATAATTGCTTTACAATGGTCTCTCTCTTTTTTTGACAAGAGTTTGACATTATTAAATAAACTACAAAATATTTTTTGTGGTATAATTAAATTGTAATTAATACCAATTGAAATAGAAAGGAAACACTGCCATACTCCAAGCCTGTGCATTTTAGGAGTTACTCCTGTCAACATTTTCTTATTTTGGAATATGCTTCGGGAGAAGTCTGTGCCATTAATTAGAATAGAGAATTGAAGGTTTTCTCCTCTCAGGCCTCTGATGTAACCAAGTGTGACTCATTTGAGTTAATGTCCCTTTACACTGCTGGAGCCTGAAAAAGGAGAAAGGATATTGGGTCTCAGAATAGAAGGATTAGTGCTGATGGGAAGGGTGAGGGTCTGTTGCTCTGGATTTCCAATTTTTTCCACTGACAACTTTTCTTAATTTGAAAATTGAGATAGGTTGAACAACCCAGGAACTGGATTTAAAAAGCTTTTAATGAGTAATTAATATAGAACATCAATGATCTAAGTTAAAGTTACATAGTCACTGTAAGCATGTCACATCAAAACTGTGGTCTGTAAACTACTCCACGAGGAGTAATCCCAGTAATCCTGTGAGTCTAGGGGGCAAAATGAAAATATCTTTAAGACCCCTGTCTTATTCTTGTTTAGTGTCAGTCACTGTGAATAAGCATACTGTTCTATCCTGTATGAAGAATGTATGACTATAGCTAATAGATTGTGAGGCAGTAGGAGACCAATTACTTAACCTCTTAGGATAGAAAGGCAGCAACTTCTAAATGGTCTAGTGTTGAGGCTGCTGTAGATTTGAACCACAGATGAACATGTTTTTCCCCGGGTTTGCTATCAGGTGCTTAGGAAATACAGGAACTGGTTTAAGCACCTGTTTAAGTGTGTTTGCCTTATCCTGTGCTCCACCACTGAATCTTGCTTTTTCTTTATTTTTCTTTGATTCCAGTATGAAAATTTATTGAAACAAACTTCCTCAGAGAGAATTCTGCTGTAGTATATAGAATGTGGACTTTACTGTCAGAGAAACATGTGTCCAAATCCTAGAGAACATCTTTAAATTTACTTTCCACATCTTTAAATAATTTAATAATATCTACTTCCCAAGGCATGTTGGGGATGAAATTAAATAATATATGCAAAAGTGGCAAGTGCAAATTGACACTCAGTATTTAGTTTATTTCCTTCCTTTCTAATCTCGTTTACATAATTGAATAACATTCAATAATAGCAAAAACTTATGATTGTACACCCAAATCATTCCTGAACATGTAACACACCAGAGCCCTCAGGGGTTTTGACTTGAATCTGTGTTGTTGGAAGGCCCTCTTTGCCTACCAGCAAAGAAATGTCTTTGGTTGCACACTGCATCTATACTTAACAGTTTCTTATTTTCTTTCTAGTTTAGTGATACTCTGGCTGCATGTTAGAGTCACCTGGGTAGGTTTTAAAAATCTTCATGCCCAGGACTCAATTCAGACCAATTAAACCAGAATCTTTGGGAGTAAGACCCACACATCCTTATTTTTGGAAGCGCCCTAAGAAATTACAACATGGAGCCAACTTACAAACCAGTATTCTAGTCCTCTCTAGAAGGTGAATATAGAAAATTTGATTCCCACAAATGCAGCAACATTTTTATGTTGTGTTTTGGTATTTTCCTCTACATAAATCACAGGAATTAAAAAAAAATAAATATGTTTCAGAAGCAACCATGTATATGCCCATCTACAGGATTTTTACTATTTGAATCAGAATTTAAGGTATAAATATTTCCCTCCAGTTCCTTAGAGCTGCACATGTGGTTAAATTTAAACTAATTTAATTAGCTATCACTTAAAATTCAGTTCCTTATTCCCACTAGCCAAATTAAAAAAAAATTTTTTGTTGAAGTATAGTTGATTTACAATGTTGTGTTTAATTTCTGCTCTATAGCAAAATGACTCAGTTATACATATATTCTTTTTCATATTCTTTTCCATTATTGTTTATCACAGGATATTGAATATAGTTCCCTGTGCTAAACAGTATGACCTTGTTGCTTATCCATCCTATATATAATAGTTTGAATCTGCTAATCCCAAATTCCCAGTCCTTCCCTCCCCCCACTAGCCAAATTTTAAGTGCTCAGTAGCCACTTGTGGCTAGTAGCCCCTGTTTTGAACAGCTCAGATATGGAATATTTCTATCATCACAGAAACTTCTGTATTACCTAAAGGTTTGGAAATTTGTATTACAATTTCCCATCATCTGAAATGAGGTAAATATGATATATATAGTCATTTCCTTTAGATTTATAATTTAAAATATATTATTTTTGATAGTTTTTTTTAAGTGAGGAGAAATATCACATTTTTAACGCTTTCCTCAATTCCTTGTACCTAGTTGTGAGGTTTTCCTTTTCAAAGTTAACTGAGAGGAGGAACTTGAGTGTCCTTATGTTTATCATTTATATCAGTATGCTCTGAATCCAGCCAACTGCTTAATTGCTCTTGTGTACTACAACAGTTTCAGGAAATAGAGAAAGTCATCATTTCAACTTAAGTGTTGGAATTTGATTCAAGGTTTTTCTATCTGGGGAAGCTTTTTTTTTTTTCTTTTACAAATGGAGACTCTTAGTTACCATATGGTACAATTGAATTTTCCAACAGAAAACCGTCTTATTGGTTTTAACTTGAACATAGAGTTGCATGAGGGACTTTATTTCTTTTCTTTTTTTAAAAAATATTTTTATTTATTTATTTATTTTTGGCTGCGTTGGGTCTTTGTTGCTGCGTGTGGGCTTTCTCTAGTTGCGGCGAGCGGGGGTACTCTTCGTTGCAGTGCACTGGCTTCTCATCGAGGTGGCTTCTCTTCTTGTGGAGCATGGGCTCCAGGCACGCGGGCTTCAGTAGTTGTGGGACACAGGCTCAGTAGTTGTGGCTATCCGGCTCTAGAACGCAGGCTTAGTAGTTGTGGTGCACAGACTTAGTTGCTCCGCGGCATGTAGGATCTTCCCGGACCTGGGCTCCAACCCGTGTCCCCTGCGTTGGCAGGCAGATTCTTAACCACTGCGCCACCAAGGAAGTCCTGAGACTATTTCTTCCCACAAGAAAGCATTCCCTTCAACAAAAATGAGGTTCCTAAGCAGTTTGAGATGGTTGAAAGCTAACACTATGTCGTGAATTTTAATGGTGTTTGTCACTTGTTAACTACTGATGCACAGCTTCGAAGAAACTGTACATGTAGTTCATCTCAGCTGCACCACCCCCCTTAGCACCTTAAAAAAAAAATCAAAGTTTTCTTTATTGGTTTATTGTGTTGTGAGTAGAAACTAAAGTGGGTAGAAATGGAAACATTATTTTTAATTAAAAGCGTTCCTTCTTTTTTTCCTTATTGGTAGATTGTTCATTTCTTTTAACATAAACACATGCTTTTTTAACTACTCAGTTCAGAAAAATTTGCATCCAAGATGTTGAGAGTTATTTTGTTGAAAGGATGTCTGATGGAATGTTTTGTATTCTGTATCATTTTCATATTTTAATGCTTTTCCTCTTATTTCTTATGTAGTTGTGGAACAAAAATGAAACATTCTTGTTGAATAACTTAAATTAAGGTTAGAATGATTATATAATCTGAGAATGTGTTAAAAATATTCTAAGTTGGTGTATTTTTTTTTTTTTTAGGAAGAAAGAGCCTGAGAATTTTTTAAAAGAAGAGAACCCTTTTAAGAAACTTACTCTTAGAACTGCTTAAGTATTACTTAAGCACTTTCTCTAGAAAAGTGTAATTTTTAAAATAAACATTTAAACTATTAAGGGATTATTTATTTTAGGTCTTAGTGTAGTCAGATATCTCTTCTGGAAAATATAATGTTGAAGTAAAAAGAAATAATTAGTGTTTTGACACAGGAGTTTCCCTTATTTGTAATGTTTTGAATGACAAATTCATTCTCTCAATGTCTTTCATATTCTTGACTTTGCTGAGATGTAATTTCATAGGATTATTTGAACGTAATATTGATTAAATTCATTCTTCACACAGTCTATTTTGATTTGACTCTGATGCTAGTTTCTAGAAGTGAAGGAATGAGCTTCACACGATGATTCAGATGCAACATATACCAGTTTTCTAAGTACTGTGTGAAAATTTACAAAAGCTAAAATGTATCCTTATGGCTGTACTTCATGAAAGCTGAAATAGGTGTTTCATTTTTTAAAAAAAATGATCAACTATACTTCAATTAAAAAACAACTCTTAGGGACTTCCCTTGGTGGTACAGTGTTTAAACTGTGAGCTCCCACTGCAGGGGCCCTGGGTTCGATCCCTGGTCAGAAAACTAGATCCCACATGCATGCCTCAACTAAGAATTTGCATGCCACAAATAACACCCGGTGCAACCAAATTAAATAAATAAATAAATAAAATAAAATAAAATAAAAAACAACTCTTAGATTAGAAAAAGCAAAATAACTTATAATTTTTTTAAATATACAATAAATATAATTTAGGAATATTCAATTATCAGATCGAAACCAGCTAAAACTATATTGTGGATATGTACCAGTCAGTTGAATTCAATCAGAACTTTGAAATTCTGGCACTGCTTTGAGGTATACAGAAATAAATAACAGATAGTATATGTGTTATTACACAGTACCTGGCAGTATTGCTGTTTTATTTGTAATTCAAGCCAACATATCCTTCAGTGTCATAGTTATATAATTCTTACACTTACAAAGAAAAAATCTAGACTATATTATTTTCCATTATTAAAATTTAATGGGAATTTCCTTCAATTTTTAAATAAAAGAAACTATTTTAATGTTATCACATAATATGTCATACTCATTATATAGCTGAAGACCAAACAGAGCTACATTTTTTTTTTTTTTTTTTTTTTTCGCGTTATGGGGGCCTCTCACTGTTGTGGCCTCTCCCGTTGCGGAGCACAGGCTCTGGACGCGCAGGCTCAGCGGCCATGGCTCACGGGCCCAGCCGCTCCGCGGCATGTGGGATCTTCCCGGACCGGGGCACGAACCTGTGTCCCCTTCATCGGCAGGCTGACTCTCAACCACTGCGCCACCAGGGAAGCCCCAGAGCTACATTTTAAAAATAAGATTTCATCTTAATCTTTCTCAATGTTTATGTGTGTACATCAAGACTTCATCTAACTTCAAGGGTGTTTTAAGATTGTACTGAGATACTGAGATTTAATTAAAAAATAGATGATATTGTTCTTCCACCTAAAGGGATATTAAAGAATCACTGTTGGTAAACCAAGCCAGTTGAGTGTTTTTCTAGTAGCTGTAATGATGAATCTGGACTGATCTAACCATATTCTGATGGCCAGCCCCCTTTTTTAAAAAAATATATTTATTTATTTTATTTATTTATTTTTGGCTGTGTTGGGTCTTCCTTGCTGCATGCGTGCTTTCTCTAGTTGTGGCGAGTGGGAGGCTACTCTTCGTTGTGGTGCACAGACTTCTCATCGCGTTGGCTTCTCATCGCATTGGCTTCTCTTGTTGCGGAGCACGGGCTCTGGGCACACGGGCGTCCATAGTTGTGGCTCGCGGGCTCTAGAGTGCAGGCTCAGTAGTTGTGGCACACAGGCTTTGTTGCTCCGCGGCGTGTGGGAACTTCCCGGACCAGGGCTTGAACCCTTGTTCCCTGCATTGGCAGGCAGATTCTTAACAACTGCTGCCACCAGGGCAGCCCTGGACAGCCCCCCTTTTAATTGTTCTGTATTCAGTAAACGTACATTGAATTCCTGTTTTCTGCCGGGCGGGCGCTGTACTAGGCACTGGTGATACACAGAGAGGGCACATTTCCAAGATAGCAGATAAATGGATTAGTCTGTGGCCACATATATTTAATCATCTGAGTTCAAGCCAAGTAAGCCAATCTATTGACAGGATATATTGGCATGGAACAGCTGTAAAGGTAAAAATTAAAGCATATGTAAAACTTTACAAACATGGGTACTGATCTGAATATATATGAATTGTTTTTAGATGCAGCTGCGCATTTGTGTTGACCATTCCTCTTTGATTTAGAGACAACAGTATAGCATGGGATTTAGACCCTAGACTTTGGAGCCAGGCTGCCTGAGTTTTAATTTCTGACTCTGATATATAAGCTCTGTGACCTTGTGGAAATTTTCTCTGTGGAAAACCCTTGTGGATTTTTCATCTACAAAATAAGGATAATTACCAGGCCTCTTTTATGGGATTGTTGTAAGGACTAAATGATTAATTCATTAAAACATGTAAGCAATTGGAGCAGTGCCTAATGCATACTAAGTATTTAATAAATATTAGCTATTATTATTTTTGGTATACTCTTATTTATAAGTTTTTATTTATTTATTTATTTATTTATTTAATACCCTGGGTAAAGGTAATATATGAACTTAAATATGTTTTTTTGTTTCAAAGTTTATGGCCCTACTTTGTTTCTTGGGCTGCATGTTTCTGTTTCTTCCACTCATTACTTGGGCTTGTTGATATATGTAACCTGTGCCTAATTTTCACACACTTCGTGGAACTTGTGAAAATAAATGTCATCCTCTTCAGACTACCCTTTTTTTTTGTTTTGGCCATGCTGCGTGGCTTGTGGTATCTTAGTTCCCTGACGAGGGATTGAATGTGGGCCATGGCAGTGAAAGTGCCAAGTCCTAACCACTGGACCCCCAGGGAATTCCCAAAACTACTCATTTTTAGAACCCTACACATCTCCTGTTTTGGAGTTACTTTTTAGAGCATATGGCATGTTGTTTTTGAAGATCCTTTGTAGTGGCACATCTCTTCTTTGAGAATAGGTTTGATTCAATTAAATAATATATTCATGATCTAGAAAGGTGAATGATTTAGGAGGATTTAATAATTTCAATTAAAATGAAAAATGATTATAAAGTAAAAGGAGTGATGTTTAAAATAGGACTGTAAACATGATTAGAAAGACAGTCCCAGAAATATCTCTAATAATACTGTGTTTGAGGACAAAGGTATCTATCCTCCCAAAGTGTCTATTTTGAAAGTTAACACTATCAGGTACATAAATTCTAGTATGTTTAAATGTACATTGTTCACAGTCACACAGATATATTACTTAATATTTGTGAATCTTATGTTGCTATGCCCCTAGGAGTGTTGTGTAACATAACCTAAAATTGTTTTCTTTTTCTTTTAAAGGGTATGTGTTTTTGTTTTTTAATTTAATTAATTAATTAATTTTTGGCTGCATTGGATCTTTGTTGCTGCGTGTGGGCTTTTAGTTGATGTGAGCAGGGGCTACTCTTCATTGCGGTGCGCAGGCTTCTCATTGCCGTGGCTTCTCTTGTTGCAGAACACAGGCTCTAGGAGCGTGGGCTCAGTAGTTGTGGCTCGAGGGCTCTAGAACGCAGGCTTAGTAGTTGCGGTGCACGGGCTTAGTTGCTCTGCGGCATGTGGGATCTTCCCGGACCAGGGCTCGAACCCGTGTCCCCTGCATTGGCAGGAGGATTCTCAACCTCTGCGCCACCAGGGAAGCCTATAACCTAAAATTCTTTAGTAAGTTTTTGTAGACGTTTATCCTGACTGATTTTGCGCACCCTTTTAGAACCTTTAATATACTAATATACCTTATGAATCTCCAAGATGATTATGTATACAGTCGTCCCTCCATATTCTCCATAAGATTGATTCCAGGACCCCCATGGATATAAAAGCTGTGGATACTCAATTCCCTTATATAAAATGGCATAGTATTTGCATATTACCTACACAAATCCTCCCATATACTTTAAATCATCTTCAAATTATTTATACTATCTAATACAGTGTAGATACTGTGTAAATCATTGTAAATACAATGCAAATAGTTGCCAGCATGCAGCAAATTCAAGTTTTGCTTTTTGGAACTTTCTATAATTTTTTTTTCCCCAAATAATTTCCATCTGAGGTTGGTTGAATCTGTGGTTGTGGAACCTGTGGTTACAGATGGCCAACTGTTTATCATTTTAATTTATTTGACAATTTAACTACAGAATCCACAGTACATCTCTTAGCATCTTTCTTTCTTTTTTTTTTTTTGCGGTATGCGGGCCTCCCACTGCTGTGGCCTCTCCTGTTGCAGAGCACAGGCTCCAGACGCACAGCCTCAGCGGCCATGGCTCACGGGCCCAGACGCTCCGTGGCATGTGGGATCTTCCCAGACCGGGGCACGAACCAGTGTCCCCTGCATCGGCAGGCGGACTCTCAACCACTGCGCCACCAGGGAAGCCCTTAGCATCTTTCTTAATAGGAGCACTGATTTGGGAAATATTCTTTGTGTTTGCCCTATCCAAGACCACTGCAATGAATTATTTGTTTTGCTTCTTCCAATGAGAAGTTGCTTTGGGTTGCTAGTACAAGAGACCCTGGCATAACAATGACCTAAGAAGATAGGGATTTCCTTTTCTCTAATATAAAGTCCAGGCATATGACTCCAGAGCTGCTCTGGCTGTTTTAAGACATGACAATGAACCCAGACATCTTTTTTTTCTTCTCTACCTCCTTACTGCATGGCTTTCATCCTCAAGATGCCCTCTTGGTTACAAAATGGCTGCTAGCATTCTATAAAAATGTCCTTCTAGTCAGAATATATGGAAGAAATGGGGGAAATGGCAAAAAAGGGTATGCCTTCCAGCTGAGTCAGATCCTTTTAAAGAATTTTGTTGAAAGTCTTACCCAATGACTGTTTATATTGGCCATCTGTACATAAAGGGATGCTGGGAATTGTAGTTTTTTGCTGGGCACTTGGCTGTCCCAAAACAAACTGAAGAGAGTAGATATTGGGGATCCAATTATTATTTTCTCCAGACTGCCTAACATCTGATCGCTGTTTGTTTCCAGTTTAATGGGATTTGGTTGTAGTACCTCTGAATAAATTATAGATCCTATGCTAGGTTTTTGGGGGGATAGGAGGCTTGGTTTTACTGACTTATCACTTGATAGCTAACACATACATTATGCTAATTAAAGTGCCTTGGCCTAGAAGATAATTAAGAAACTAGATTTACTTTCTGTGGAGGCTGGTTCACAGCCATTAAGATTGTTTAGTACTTTATACTTTGCATTGTTTCATAGTTAATTCCTTGTAGTAAGTACGTATCATTCATATAATTTTTAAAAATCAGTATTTAACCTATCATTGAAATATTAAATTATTATTAACCTTTAACAAGACAAAATTAATATATTTATGTCTGTTCTTAAATGTTTAGCTTTTGTGAAAACTAAATCTAGGTGGTGTTATAATTTATTAACATTCAAACATAAATTTGGAAGTATAGTATAGTAGAAAGAGCACAGATTTTGAATTTAGGTAGTCCTCGGTTTGCGTTTTAGCTCTTTTAGTAATTAGAGTCATTTTGGATAAGTAATTTAATCTCTCTGTGTTTGATCTGTAAAATGGAAATAATAATGTCTACCTCAGAAAGTTGCATGAGCTTTATTCCTGAGTCATTACATATATAAAATGATTGGGCACAGCCCACGGATTCAGTTTACAAGAATTCTTTACCTTTCACTTCCCTTTTCATCTATATATACTGGGCAAAACAGCGACCTAAGAAATATGATTAATTATACTGAGAAAAAAGCTTGGCTTATCTCTTCATCCTCCCAGATTTTAGCCTCTCTAGTATGTTTTGATTAGGTCACTGACTATGCTTTGGTTATCAGATGTTTTACATGTAAGATCTTTTTTAGACATAGTAGCTACATATTTACTTTAAAACTAAAATTGACATCTTAAAAGAAATAAAATGGGCAAATCGGCCATGCCCCCATGAATATGTGAAAAATATGGAAATTGGTAGGAAAAAGTACCCACAGGATTATTTGACTACAGTTAAAATAGCAACAATTATAAATATTTTACAAGTAATATAAATTAATTTTTGTTGTAATGTCTTTTGTTTCTTAGATAAACTAATTATACAGCTGTAAAGTATGTGACTGACTGCTCTGTGTTCAGAATTGTTTTCAGTATATTGAGAAATATTTTAAAATAAAAGGAAAAGGTTCCTACCAAAAAACTTAAAATCTAGGTTTAAAAAAAACACAGATAGGAAAGATAGGAAGCCATTATATAACAGAAAACAATGAATAAATGCTCTAAAATTTTGAGGAAGAAAGTGTGGCTTAGTCACAGGATTCACTTGGGTAGAGCTTGAGCTGTCTTGAAGATGTTATTAATGTCTGGGAAAGAGCATGGTGTATCACAGGGCAGAATAAAAGATATGAGTGAGTCAATTCAGGAGAGAGGAAGTGTTAAGAAGTGCTGAAGGTGGCATATGAAAATGAGAAGAGTAGGGGGACAGAGAAGGAAGTACCTAAAGAGTAAGAGAACTAGGAAAGTGTAATGTTAAAGATGATGCATTAGGAGAGTCTGTCAAGGAGTATGTGACCAGTAGCAACAGATGCCATAGGGAGCCAACAAAAGATGATGGAAGAAAAGTAGAAGAAAAAGAACAGTGCGATCAGTTAGTTGAGTGTTATTACCTTCAACACCATTTTACTATACTGATAAGGAGAGGAATAGGAAGGAAGTTGAAGTGGAGGATGGTATTTGGTGGCAAAATAGATGAGATTCAGATGACCTGAATGATTTCATGAGTCAGAAAAAATTTCTTTGTAAAACTGAAGATGGTGAAAGAACAGATTCTATGAGATTAAGAGATTTAAAGTTCCAGAAAGAGTGAAAAAGAATACCCTCTTTTTATGAGGCTTTGTCTGGATGGGAAGGAGTGAACTGTAGGTAGAGTTGTTAGCTTTGGTCAGGAGGAGAGCAGCTTTTTCTGTAAGATTGAAGGGAATGTTACAAAGATATATGTGGGCCTGTTGAAGAATAGAAATGAAAATAAGAGAATTCTGTAAGAAAATTTACACTTAATGCAGTTATCTTCAGAAAGTGCCGTCAGAAGAGGCAAACTTGTCTGCTTTTAACTATGATTCGGTAGTGATGAAAAATTGGAAGTTTGAAGAGAGATGTAAAGGTTAGAAGTAATCACTGTTGGGAGAGTAATGGGAGATCGATAAATGATTTATAGGCTTTATCACTTTGAAGTTGAAAATTTGAACACTGATGGCCTAAATCCACATCTGCAGAAAATGAAGGGTAAGGTATAGGGGTTATTGCAATCTGCAGTGGTCAAGCGAAATGTGGGGCCTAGAGTAATGAGGAAACTCAGTGAGGCTGGGAAGATTGGTTGAAATAGAAAGTGATTTTACTCAGCACTTTCTGAATTTTCTCAGTAAGCCAACTACTGACTGAATCAAAGATATTTATCATTTGCTGCTATCTGCCGCTTGTTAGAACAAGCTGACAAAGGATCTTGACTCCAAGTAAAGTGTGTATGATGTTTGTTCAGTTTATGTGGATTAGTTACTGCTTGGGTCACTTAACCTGCAGTTGGGGATTGTATTTAAAAGGGGCCATATAAACCATAAATTCAGAAAAAGTGTTTAAATAAAAACCTCATCCTATTGTTTAATATTGTGCTATAGTAGTTGGGTTTTTTATGTGCCACTAGTATGACTTTACTGTCAGTCTTTGTACTTATTTATTATTATGATAGTTATCACTAGGATTCAAAATTGTAAATTAATTGGGAATCTCTTCTGCAAATTGCTTTGGCTACAAAAAAATTTTCTATCCTTTTCTTAGATGTTAGCATTATACTTGGCAGATAGACCAACTCCTAAAAAAGTTTTGAAACTCATTTTTCCATTTTTAATTCAGATAAATGTTTTATCTGCTATACCAAATGTGATGTAAAAAGTAAAATTCAAAAATATATTCAGTATTTTATCAACTCAGGACTTGATTTATTTTTAAATTCCTGAAACAACATATTACAAAACTTCTTGGCTATCTACAAATACTTGGTTATTGCCTGAAGTCACCTAGATCATTGTTAAGTAACAGCAAAATTCAGTGTAGGCCTCTACAAATAGTGTCTTAGCTGGCCAAATCATCTAAAGGATTAATTGCCATTGCTTTGATTAATAAAATATATATAATGGTGGCTGGTGCATTTTCCTTTTCTGCTTTTTGTATTACCAAATAGTTGTAAGAAAAAAAAATCTAGAGGAAATAATGTTACTCTAGTTTATAAATTACTCTTGGTTCACTTAGACAGCATCTTTTTTTTTTTTTTTTAGACAGCATCTTTAAAAATATATTTGACCTCCTAATCATGTGAAAAAGACCTAATCAGGAATTTATTGTCTCAAGAGAAAGTTTCAATGATATATGCTATAAACAGCAAAATTCATGTTTATGATACCTTTAAAACTATTAATCTTTTAAGAAGTTATTTAAATCCTCTTTTACTACCCTAATGAGGGCCATTGTAAAGGTTTTCATTTCTCTATATTGTGACAATTAGCTTTTTAGACTGAATAATACTTTAAAAGCTAATTATATGATGCAGCAGTTTGTAAATATGCACCTGTGCCATTATAATCTGTAGATTAAGCCAAAAATTTATACACAAACCACACATGTATGTTTATGATATCTTTCAGATCACCTAAAGGAACAGTGAAAATGATTACAATGATGACATACTATTTGTGTATTTACTATAAGAATTTAAAATAGGATATTATTTATCTTTATAACAAATCTATGAGATAGATGTTATTATTCTTATTTTACAGATGAGAAAACTGAATTTTAGAGAGGCTCGATGAGTTGCCATAGGTCACACAGTTGGTTGGTAGTGGAGTAGGGATTTTGAATCCATGTCTGTCTGACTCCAGTCAATTGTCTTAACCATAACTTCTCATGTGAATAGTATCTTTTATTTAGTTATTTAGTTATTGATTGATTGATTGTATATTTTAAAACAAGCAGAATCAAGGAGAGGCAAAAAATTACCTCAATTTACATAGAAAGTGTGAAAGAGAACTCCATAGTCTATATTGGAATCTGAGTTTATGCAGTCGTTCAGGAGCTTTCAAACAGTTGTTCTTGCATTGGTAGTGTATTTTACTTTCAGCTTGTTTTACCCCCAAGGTCTTCTCCCTACTATCCTGTGGTTTTCCTAGCATCAAGTTCCTATAAAGTGTTAAATAAAGACAAAAATGTGTTCTTTTGAAAATCTTTTTAAAATGTTTACATGCTCATCACAGTATTATTTGTAATGGTATAAAATTGGAAACAACATAAATAGCTTACAGAGGAGGCATGGTTTAAAGTACTATTCTAAATCCTTATAATGGAATTTTATGATCATCAAAAATTAGGTTGATAAGAGGTTTTTAACATGAAAATATAATGTTAAATAGAAAAAAGATAAAAATTTAGTAAACAAAGCATGATTATAGACATAGTTTTCATTTTCTTTACTTTTTATGAAAACTTTCAATGTTAAAAAGGCCAGAAAAAAACCCCAAAATGCCCCAAATAGTGATATATAAAGGAAAACCAACCTGTTTTAGAAGTAGAAAGATTAGAATGTGAAGAATTAAAAATATATAAAATTTGTTCTGTTGAGTTGAGAAATATATATTTTGCCTGGTGATTTTTTTCTAATATGGAAGGGGCTTACTGATTTTAATACATCGAATTATCTTAGCTAATGCTTTAGGCAAACTAGAAGATGTAGTTGAGCTTGGGTTACTTTTTATAAGGATGTTTAGATAATAATGATAATACACACTTATAAAATGTACTGTTTAGTAAAAAATTAATTCCTCTAAACAATCTTAAGGTAGATACTACTAAAATCTCCATTTTTTCAGGTAAGGAAACCGAGGTAGAGTTAGATTCATTTGCTCAGAGTAATTAAGCAGAAGAGCCAGCATTTTGAATCTAGGTAGTCTGGTCCCAATGCTTGTGCACTTAATTGCTACACACTAGATAATTTTAATAGTGAAAATCATTTGTAACTTTTAGTTCAGGGTTAGAAGTAATGATCTTATTAAGGTGCGGTCATTAAGAACAGTTTATGACCAACTCTCCATTCCATTCTTAGTGCATGTAAAAATTGTCCTTTGGTTTGGTTGACAGCTGTATTTACAGAGCCCCAAACTGTTGGTGACTGCTAACAGAGTTTCTTTTCATCTCCTTTGAATCAACTCTTTCAGTAGGCTTGCATGCTTTGTATGTGGTGGTGTAGAAAGTGTCTGATAGGAGAACTCCAAAAGTTTCTAAATTTTAGTTTATCATGCGGTTTTAAAACTCATTCACAATATAAATTGACTGACATTTGCTCTTATTTGGAGAAGTGGAATTATATCCTGGAGTTCTTTGAAACATAAAAATCTCTATTAACCCTTTCCCTTAACTGTCTTCATGTCCCTTTTTCTTTTTTACTTAAGAATTGCAAACTATTCTTATGCAAGTAGTTAGATGATCTTCTATTAAGTGAACAGTTTTCTTGCCCACAGACTTTAATTCTTATAGCAGGTAAAATTTGTTTTATTATTTTGAAGTATCTTATATTTTAGAATAGATAAAACATGTGTACTGTACAAGATTGAAAAGTACAAAAATTGAAGTTGTCTTTTTATTCGTATCTCCAGGTCCTCTCCAGGGGTGCTGTTCTGTAGCCTTCATTTTCAGTAATGTCACCAGAGCCAGGAGAAAACATTAATGAACAATGTACCAAACTGATGTTTTAGTCTTCCTTAACAGGAAACTTTACATGTACCCTCTTAGTATGCTAAAAAGCTCTTTGCTATTCAAAATAATTTATACAAAATCTTCCTTTTTTATATATTAAACAATACATCTTTATTTTTCTGGTTTTCTTTTTCTCCCCCCCTCAAATTACCTCATTAGTCAGACATTTCTCACACTTTTGACCTGTTAACCCCCATTCTTTTGTTACCAGTTAGAAATTTGTTAGTAAAAGCAAACTTGAATGTCTCACCATTAATATACTGTTTTGTTTGTTAAGTTGAACATTTTCTTTTAACTGAGGTTGATAAATATTTGGTACAGCTGAACTTGGATCATTTTACAGTTGAAAGGGGAACTTAGATCTATTTCATTTCTCTTATAGAGCATTGAGTTACAAAGAAACTCCAATATATAGAAATTTTTGGTATATAGAAATTCGGTATATAACAGTTTTTTTTAATGTGCTTGCTCTTCTGCTTTTCTTGTTGAAGCATGAAAACTGTACACTATGTATGGAGTTACTCTTACTGTATACCCAAAGTTCAGATTTATTTCCTGCTTAAATAGAGTGCATTGGGAGGAAAACTATGCCAGAGCATACTTTTCTAATTACATTGTTTTAACTCTTTGTAATTGTGCTTCCTTTTATGTGTACCTTTTGAAATGTAAGCAAAAGGTAGGGTAGGTTGGAGGTTCCAAACATGAGCTGTAGCTGAATTATCTATGAATTGATTAAAAATAAACATTTTGGGATACTTCCTAGACCCTCAGGAATTTATAGTTTTGTTTTGTTTTGTTTTGCGATACGCGGGCCTCTCACTGTTGTGGCTTTTCCCGTTGCGGAGCACAGGCTCCGGATGCACAGGCTCAACGGCCATGGCTCACGGGGCCAGCCGCTCCGCGGCACGTGGGATCTTCCCGGACCAGGGCACGAACCCGCGTCCCCTGCATCGGCAGGCGGACTCTCAACCACTGTGCCACCAGGGAAGCCCAGGAATTTATAGTTTTAAAATGTGCCCCACATCCAGCTTTCCTAAAATTGGTAGAAAATAAGTACACTTTTTATTGTATCTTTCTAGGAATCCTATCTCTCCTTTTAAAAATATAGATATTTCGGTCATGCTTTTATAAATTTGTTCTATAAATTTAAAAAATATAAGTTAATTTGTTGGGATAATATTATACATACCCTTGAGTAGGTGTCACTAGCCTCAGTACCTTTAGGGACAAGAAGGGCCAAAGATAGTTGAGGGTAGAGGAAAACAATAATGAATGATGGATATTGTAACGAACTAAAGGGCTCAGACTGTAGCTAAAGTGGATGTCTGCTACCCACCTTGAGTGCTGCCACATCTCCTTTTTCCCCAAGATTTTAATGTGAAATCTCTTTTATATGTGAAATCTTTCAATTTATAAATATTGGCACAAATTCACACTTTTGTAAAATATGGTGTGGGCCATTGCTCTATAAGCCAAACACATGTCTGCAGGCCAAATAAAGCCCATGGGCCACCAGTACACAACCCATGCCCTGAACTACCTTACACTTGTATGAACTACCTTACACTTGTATGAACTTGACATATTTTGTTTTGACATTTATTAAGGGGTAATAATGATGATGATGCTTCTAGCTGTCTGCCTTGATTAATGTTTCACTTTAGCATATTAGTTGTATAAACATTGGATTTTTGTGTAGGAGGAAAGAAAAGAATAGGACTATTTTCTAAAATATATAGAGGATAGTGTCTGATGTGTAAATGTATCAGAGACTTGGTTCCATGATTTTTCTTAGAGAAATTTTGTTCTCAATCCCTTTCTTTCTCAAAGTCTGTCATTCTTCCTTTTTCCTGCCTGCACATTCAGTATCTCCATGCTCTTCCCATGAATGTTCTTTTCATTTGCAAGAGTTATGAAAGAAAAATCTTTTGTACAGAAACTCTATAGAATGAAAATCACTTTGTGACTGACTTAGCTGCACAAACGTTGAGACATTCTTCACCATAGCATTAAAATTCCTTAGCCCTAGTACTATTTCTTTCAAATGTGCTTTCTAAACAGAAGAATGACTGCCTTTAAAGCAGTTAGTGAAAAGACTCACACAGAAACAATCTAAGGAGGCAGCCTCATAACCATGTAAGATTCGACCCCAATCCATCAGGAGGGATGATTGAACTGAGATGCCATTTACAGTGGCTCAGTACAGAGAAATAAACATAATAAACTAGCAAAACTTCCTCTTCTAGCCAAGATGGAATAACAGGGACAAGATTTATCCTTCTGTCCACAACAGCTAAAAAATGGACAAAATATTGAAAACAGCAGTTCTCAAGCCACTGGACATCAGGCAGTGAAAGACAGTGATATCTCTGAGTGATGGAAATAAGATGAGCCTTATGACTGCTCAGCTTGCTAACTTGAGAGAGTTTCTAGACTGGTGCAATGTGTGCGAAACCAGGTGGAAAATGGTACAGAACCCTGAATTCAGGACATACTGCTGAAAGTCTGGGAAGATTAAGACAGCTAGAGTTAACAGGACAGAGTAGTAGAGAGGTGAGAATACCACACAGAAAGGACCCCAGAGGTCTACAGAGGGTCCCCTTCGAGTATTCACCTGAGTACTCAATACGTACATGCATGTAAGGAAACTTGCTGAGCTGGAGGGGAACCATACAAAAGGGTTAGAAGGGACAGCATTTGTGTATGCTGGCAGGGCTGGGAATAGTGCCTGTTCCCACGACCAGATTGGAGAACCTCAAGATTCACAGGGCATTAGGTACAGTACACAGAAGAATCTTGCCCCACCAATGAGCCCTAGATTAAGCATTGCTCTGGGCCAAACTAACAGATCTTCAGAGCTAGACCCAAAAGGGTCAAATTTGCAAGTTTTCAAGTACTTTAACTTCATCCCCAAGCAAAACTCAAAAATATGTATAAACATATTCAGCATCCAACAAGATAAAATTCACAGTATATGGCATCTAATCAAAAATGTCCAGACATGCAAAGAAACAGGAAAATATGACCTATAATGAGAAGATAAATTGATCAAACTAACTCAGAACTGACACAGAGGTTAGAATTAGCAGATAAGTGCATTAAAGTAGTTTTTTGTTGTTGTTGTTGTTGTTGTTGTTTTTTGTGGGATGCGGGCCTCTCACTGTTGTGGCCTCTCCTGTTGCGGAGCACAGGCTCCGGACGCACAGGCTCAGCAGCCGTGGCTCACGGGCCCAGCCACTCCGCGGGATGTGGTATCTTCCCGGACCAGGGCACGAACCCGTGTCCCCTGCATCGGCAGGCGGACTCTCAACCACTGCGCCACCAGGGAGGCCACTAAAGTAGTTTTTATAACTGTACTCCATATGTGCAGAAGTTAGTAGGAACACATTGAACTTCTAAATATGAAAACTATAATGTCTGAGATGAAAGATACATGGGATGGGATTAATGGCAGGTTAAACATTATAGAAGAAAAGATTAGTAAACTTGAAGACATGCCAATATAAATGATTCAAAGTGAAACACAGAAAGGAAAATAATTTTTAAAAATGAACAGAGCATCAGTGAGTTGTGAGATAACTTCAGGTGGCCTAATATACATGGAATTAGAGTCCCTAAAGTAGAGGAGAAAGAAGGCCATGATGAAAAAATACTTGAATAAATAATGGCTGAAACTTTTCCAAATTTGATGGAAACTATAAACACCCAGTTCAGAATCTTAATGAACCCCAAGCATAAGGAACATGAAGAAAATTACTCCAAGGCACATCATATTCAAACTGTTCAAGATGTATAATAAAGAGACAACCTTAAAGGCAGCCAAAGAAAAAAGAGGAATAAAAATAAGGATAGCATTATGTTTCTTGTCAGAAACAGTGCAAACAAGAAGACAGTGCAGCAACATCTTTAAAGTACTAAAAGAAACTGTCAACCTAGAGTTCTCTACCCAATGAAAATCTTTTTTAAAAATGAGGTGAAATAAAGACTTTTTCAGAGATACAATAGCTAAAAGAATCCATCACCAGCAGACCAAGAAATGTTGAAGTCCTTCAGGCAGAAGGCAAGTGATACCAAATGGATAGCAAATAAAATGCTAACTACACTGGTAAAATATATATGATATTTTTCTTATTTAAATGTCTTTAAAAGGTAATCTATAAAAAGCTGAGAAAAGTAGAATTCATAGATTCACTCTATAAAAATCCCAAAATGCAGTAATGAAATAATAATGGCTAACATTTTGACCACTTACTATGGGCAAGGAGTTTTACCTGTATCATTTGATTTAATCCATCTAAGAGTCCTTTAAGTACCATTGTTGTTACTTTGAGGAAAGTAAGCTATACGAGGGTGCAATAACTTGTCCAAGATTACACAACTATTAAATGGATGAGCAAGGACTTAAACTCATTCTGACTCTAAAGCTTAGATACTTTACCATTTTTCTACACTGCCTTCCCAGGGAAGGAGCAAATAGTATAGAACATGTGATCAAAGGTCAAAGAGGATCAAGGAAAGAGTCAAGGGGGAAGGAATAAAGAGGAGCTGGCAGACAGCTTGGCAGATATCATCAGTTCCTATCATCACCGATTATTTCTACTTGGATGGTCAAGGCCACTCAAGATGACACTTTTAACTCTAATTTTTAAAAATTAATTAATTAATTTATTTATTTTTGGCTGTGTTGGGTCTTCGTTGTGCCTAGGCTTTCTCTATTTGCTACTCTTCATTGCGGTGCACGGGCCTCTCACTGCAATGGCATCTCTTATTGCGGAGCACGGACTCTAGGCGTGCGGGCTTCATTAGTTGGAGCAGACGGCCTAAGTAGTTGTGACACACAGGCTCAGTAGTTGTGGTGCACAGGCTTAGTTGCTCCACGGCATGTGGCATCTTCCCAGACCAGGGGTCGAACCCGTGTCCCAGGCATTGGCAGGTGGATTTTTTTTTTTTAAGGTATTCTTTTTTTTTTTTTAACATCTTTATTGGAGTATAATTGCTTTACAGTGTGTGTTAATTTCTGCTTTATAACAAAGTAAATCAGCTATACATATGCATATATCCCCATATCTCCTCCCTCTTGTGTCTCCCTCCCATCCTCCCTATTCCACCCCTCTAGGTGGTCACAGAGCACTGAGCTGATCTCCCCATGTGACGCAGCTGCTTCCCACTAGCTATCTATTTTACATTTGGTAGTGTATATATGTGAATGCTACTCTCACACTTCGTCCCAGCTTACTGTTTCCCTTCCCATGTCCTCAGGTCCATTCTCTACATCTGCATCTTTATTCCTGTCTTGCCCCTAGGTTCATCAGAACCTTTTTTTTTTTTTTTAAGATTCCATATGTATGTGTTAGCATACAGTATTTGTTTTTCTCTTTCTGACTTACTTCACTCTGTATGACAGACTCTAGTTCCATCCACCTCACTACAAATAAGTCAATTTTGTTTCTTTTTATGGCTGAGTAATATTCCATTGTATATATGTGCCACATCTTCTTTATCCATTCATCTGTCAGTGGACACTTAGGTTGCTTCCATGTCCTGGCTATTGTAAATAGAGCTGCAGTGAACATTGTGGTACATGACTCTTCTTGAATTATGGTTTTCTCAGGGTATATGCCCAGTAGGGGGATTGCTGGTTCCTATGGTAGTTCTATTTTTAGTTTTTTAAGGAACCTCCATACTGTTCTCCATAGTGGTTTTATCAATTTACGTTCCCACCAGCAGGGCAAGAGGGTTCCCTTTTCTCCACACCCTCTCCAGCATTTATTGTTTGCAGATTTTTTGATGATGGCCATTCTTAATGGTGTGAGGTGATACCTCATTGTAGTTTTGATTTACATTTCTCTAATGATTAGTGATGTTGAGCATTCTTTCATGTGTTTGTTGGCAATCTGTATATCTTCTTTGGAGAAGTGTCTATTTATGTCTTCTGCCCATTTTGGGATTGAGTTGTTTGTTTTTTTTGATATTGAGCTTCATGAGCTGCTTGTAAATTTTGGAGATTGGCAGGTGAATTCTTTTTTTTTTTTTATTTTGCGGTACGCGGGCCTCTCCCGTTGTGGAGCACAGGCTCCGGACGCGCAGGCTCAGCGGCCATGGCTCATGGGCCCAGCCGCTCCGCGGCATGTGGGATCTTCCCGGACCGGGGCACGAACCCGCGTCCCCTGCATCGACAGTTGGACTCTCAACCACTGCGCCACCAGGGAAGCCCATGGCAGGGGAATTCTTAACCACTGCACCACCAGGGAAGTCCCCTCTAATAGTTTTTAAAATATAAAATTTACACAGATGTGGGAGCCAGTGAGTTCAGATATCTTGTTTTTAGCTTCACATAGTTCAGAATGTGCTCTGTGGACTTAATGGAAGGGAGAGAAACATACCCTTGTCTGTCCAGGGAGGTGATGAACCTCTCTGTTCATCAACTGGGTGGACTGCAGGCCTAAGTTATTAAATGTTTTTCTCTTTCAGATTTTTTTTTTTTTTTTTGAGGTACACGGGCCTCTCACTGTTGTGGCCTCTCCCGTTGCGGAGCACAGGCTCCGGACGCACAGGCTCAGCGGCCATGGCCCACGGGCCTAGCCGTTACGCAGCATGTGGGATCTTCCTGGACCAGGGCACGAACCTGTGTCCCCTGCATCGGTAGGCGGACTCTCAACCACTGCGCCACCAGGGAAGCCCTCTCTTTCATTTTTAAATAACAGTTGTAACATTTTACAACTTTACTTACAAGATCAGCTAGCCAGAAGAAAAAGTAATTTGACTTGTACTAATAATAACAGTGTTGAAGTCACATGGGAATGGTTTAAAAATGCCTATGGATAAAAATTGGTAGTTTGTAATGTGCTTGTATTTTCTTATGTTTAATAAACGTTTTCTTGTTTTAAACAATAATTTATTTTAAACAAAAATACAATGTAGTATGGAGGTTACAACACATGTAAAAATAAAATGCATGGCATTGGCACAAAAGTTGGGAGTAGAGCAATGAAAGTACAGTTGACCCTTGAATAACACTGGTTTGAACTGCATGGGTCTACTTATATGCCAGTTTTTTCAACAGTAAATACTATAGCACTTTGTGATCTGTGGTTGGTTGAATCTGTAGATATGGGGGAACCATGTATATGGAGGGATGACTCTAAGTTATACACAGATTTTCAACTGCACAGAAGGTCAGTTCCCCTAATCCCTGTGTTGTTCAAGGGTTAACTATATACAATTGTGGGTTCTTATATGAAATGGTATAATATCATATCAAGGTAGACTGGGATAATTTAAAGATGTGTACTATAAACTGTATAGCAATGACTAAAATAACAAAAAGAGTTACAGCTAAAAGCTAACGAAAGATATAAAATGGAATCATAAAAAATATTGTTAATCCAAAGTCAGGAAAAGAAAAAAAGAGGTGAGAGGAAAAACAGATGGGACAAATAAAAAAAAAAAAAAGCAAAACAATAAATCCAACTATATTAGTAATCACATTTAATGTAAATGGCTTAAACACCTCAATTAAAAGGCAGAGTTTGTCAGATTGCTTACAGTTTGATCTTGATTTTTAAATCCAATCTTAATTGAAAGTAAAAGAATGGGAATTCCGTGGCAGTCCAGTGGTTAAGACTTGGCACTTTCACTGCTGTGGCCCAGGTTCAATCCCTGATTGGGGAAGTAAGATCCTGCAAGCTGCACAGCATGGCCAAAAAATGAAAAGAAAAAGAAAAAGTAAAAGCATGGAAAAGATATACCATGTTAATACTAATTAAAAGAAAATTGACTAAATTAGTATGAGACAAAGTAGATTTCAGAATGAAGAATGTGACCAGGGTGAAAAAATATCATTTCATAATGACAACAGAGTCCATTCATTAAGAAGATGTAAGAGTTCTAAACATTTATGTACCTAATAACAGAGCCTCAAAATGCTCAAAGCAAAAACAGAACTGCAAGTAAAAATGGACGAATCCACAATTGTAGCTACAGATTTCAATATGCCTCTCAGGAGCTGACAAAACATACAGTCATACCTTGGAGATATTGTGGGTTCAGTTTCAGACCACCACGATAAAGTGATCCTTACAAATATTTTGGTTTCCCAGTGCATATAAAAGTTATGTTTACACTATACTGTAGCCTATTAAGTATGCAGTAGCATTATATCTAGAAAAACAATGTACTTATCTTAATTAAAATATAATCAGCTTGCTTGATGCAGGGTTGCCACAAACCTTCAATTTGTAAAAACTCAAAATCTGTGAAGTGTAATAAAGCGAAGCTCAATAAAACAAGGTATGCCTGTAGAAAATCAGTAAGGTATAGAAGAGTTTAACAACATAATCAACTCACTTAACATTTATAGAACACGCCACCCAACAACAACAGAATGCACATTCTTTTCTAGTGGACACAGAATAATTACCAAGATAGTTCATGTTCTGGGCCACAAAACAAGTTTTAATGCATTTAAATGTATTCAAGTCATGTAAAGTGTCTCTGGGAAATTCTCAAAAAGTTGAAAACTAACACACTTCTAAATAACCCATGGCTCAAAAAGGAAATGAGAAAGTATATTGTTTGGGATACAAATGAAAACACAATATATAAAAATGTGTGGGATGTAAGACTTGGGGGAAAATTTATAGCACTAAATACCAATAGCAGAAAAGAAAATATGTCTCCAACCAGCTCTCTCTTAGAAAAAGAAGCAAAGTAATAAGTAGTAGAAAAGTAAGTGGAAGAAAGGAAAGAATGAAGATCAGAGGAGAAATCAAACAGAAAGGAAAAAAAAAAAAGCAATGAAACCTAAAGTTGATTTTTTGAGAAGAGCAAGTAAATGTATAAACCCCTAGCCAGACTGATCAGGAAAAAGAGAAGACATTAAGTACCAATATAAGGAATGAGAGATTCTGCAACAGATTCTGCACTTATTAAAAGAATAGTAAGGGAATATTATCAGTGATTTTATGCCAAAAAATTCAACAACTTAAAATGAAATAGACAATGAGATCTACCAAAATATAGGCACTCTCCAACTTAGATATTACTGTATCTTCTGTTAGGAAATGAAAAATCTTCGTACCATGTTTTGTTTATTTTTTGCTTTTCTGGAGAAATTAAAATTATAAAACCCCAAAGAGTCTTCAGATAACTCTATTTTACTTTTACATAATCAATTCTTTAGAAGGCTTGGAAAAGCACTTACAAAGATTCTTTCCATTACGAATGATAAAATTTTTTTATTTTAAAATACTGAACATAGCCTAGAGGTAGAAGGTTCAAATGTTTGTTCAGCAGCTCAGTCATGCATTTTATAAGGTTTTCTTTTCTTTTTTTTGGCCTACTGTTCTTCTGAATATTATCTTGAATCCTTAGGCTTTTACTCTAGTCGTTGCAGTACATATAGCTGCCACAGTTCCAGATATCGCCTATAGACATTTCACTGGCTAATGTGTTGGGCGTTCCCAAGATCAACCCAGGTTCCATGATTTGCTAGGAGGACTCACAGGACTCTTCACAATAGAGTTATTACAACAAAAGGGTACAAAGCAAAATCCACAGAGGGGAAAAAGACAGTGTGGCAAAGCCTGGAGGAAACCAGGAGTAAACTTCTAAGAGCCCTCTCCCAAGGGAATCACACAGGATTCATTAGGAATTGCTCTTTATTGTAATATTGCAAATTTATTTTCACACAGGAGTCTTTGTCTATACTATTATATGGTTGATTTTCCAAATTGATGAGATACTTTTCAAAAAGGATCACCTTATTTACCATAAGAACTTTCATCATTTCTCAATGAAGTTATTATTTTTTGGTTTGACTTTTAAGAATTTCCTTTACGTTTGACAAAATGCTTTTATCATAGTCAATTAAATTGTCAATTCAAGTAAAAAAAACCGGTTGGAATTATCAGATAAATGTTATCACTTTGGGCTTTTTACAGTGGAACAAAAGCCATCAGAATTCATTTTCTGATATGAAAGTTGTGCTAAGTTGGCCATGGATTAAAACAGAACAGTCCTGTAATGAAGAATGTAAAACTTGTTTATCTAAAAATCTCCATACTTAAAAGAATGGTACCAATTCCAATAAGGTATTTTTGGGGTTTTGTTTTTGTTTTTTAATTTTTGGCTCTGTTGGGTCTTCGTTGCTGTGTGTGGGCTTTTTGTAGTTGCAGCAAGCGGGGGCTTCTCACTGCAGTGGGATTTCTCTTGTTGTGGAGCATGGGCTCTAGGTGCATGGCTTCAGTAGTTGTAGCATGCGGGCTCAGTAGTTGCGGCACGCGGGCTTAGTTGCTCTGTGGCATGTGGGATCTTCCCGGACCAGGGATCGAACCCGTGTCCGCTGCATTGGCAGGCAGATTCTTAACCACTGTGCCACCAGGGAAGTCCCCAATAAGGTATTGTTGATTTTGGAAATACCTCTGACATTAGACTGCTAACATGTAGAGGAGGGTTTAAGAAAGCTGAAATGCCCTTCATAAAACAGACTTAAAAATTATGCTTCATTTTTGAATGAAGAAAAAAACCTGTTAGGAATATAATTGCTCTGCTTACTTAAGATTTAATTATTATTGGAAGTAAGAGATTGTCATCCAGGTTCTGATTTTTCACTAACAAGTTTGAATATGCTACTGAACTACATGTTAGTGCTAGCATATGTTTTAGTACACAGTTTGTTTTTAGCTTTTCCCCCTAAGATCTTAAGGATTAAATGGTCTACTGATTGGAACTAAGAACTTATGTTTTGTTAGTCTAAGTGAAATTTTGGAAGGCATATGCTATTGAGTTGATTTTGTTTTCCTTAACTGAATACTTTTAAGTTATGACTTGACTGACTTCCTAATAGCGCAGATGCAGAAATTACATAGTAACTATGCTAATAAAGTCTGGCAAGTCATTTTTTAAGTTGAACCACAAAAGTGTTGACGTCAAATACTGTCAATTTCTTATGATTCATCCAGATAATTGGGTATATTTCTATAATACAGGTACAAAGTGTTTTTAATTATTCAGTGGAATATTTGTGTAACTCTGCTTTGATTCTCATTTTCATCCCTTGCTGTCTATCAAACTTGAGACTTAACTGCTTGTAACAAGCAGGAAGCAACTTGTCAGAAAATGACGGATGTATTAACTTGCATTCATTATAGCATTTTATAGACAATATAATGTTAGACTTGGAAAACATGTTAGAGGTCACCTAAGGCCACCCCACTCACCTAATATAGTAAGATTTGACAGCCCTATATGTAGTTATTTCCCTCTGCTTGACCACTTTAAGACATTACCTCAAAAGTTTTTCTGTATTGTTAGAAAGTCTATATTTTGAACTGTAAACTATCTAATTTTAACTCATCGGTTTCAATTCTGCATTCTGTAAGGAATACTCTAAAAAGACTACTCCTTCCAGATGGCAAATGTTTTAACATTAGAGGATAGGCATGCTCTATACTCCTACTCTCATCCCCAAGAGAAACAATCTCAACTATTTCCAGCTGAGGTCATCGACTCAAAATTTTAAGATTTAAGGAACTTAGAGGATAATTCCACTGATTATCCGATTTACAAGGTCTGGGTGTTGTCAGTTTGAATTCCCCACATTGTCTGATACAGTGCCTTATAAATAATGAACACTAAATAAATGTTTATTATTTAAATGTGAGACTGAGAGGATAAATGGAATTTAAGTTTATTCAATCATTCAATAAATACTTATTGAGAATCTACTTTGTGCCAGCCACTATCCTAGACATTTGGGGATACACCAGTTAACAAAAGAGACAAATTTGTGCCAGCCACTATCCTAGACATTTGGGGATACACCAGTTAACAAAAGAGACAAATTTCTGTCCTCATCAGTTTTGTATTTGTGTGTGAGAGACATTCAATAAAAATTAAATTATAATATATTGTCAGGTATTGTAAATGCTATGAGGTATTATAAAATTGGATAAGGATGTGAGAGAAAGTTAGGGACTGGGTGATCAAGTAAAACCTTTCTGTGAGGTCAAGAGCTTAATAAAGAGGTTTATCCATGTGGTTATTTGAGGCAGGAATGGTGTAGACAACTGCAAGGGCTTGAGTCACTGTGGCTGGAGTTGAGTGTGTCAGGACTGAAGGGAAAAGTGAGTAGTTAAGGCGTAGAGGTAGCCTGGAGAAAAATCATGTAAGGAACTGTAAGCCTGAGTAGGGATCTGAGATTTCATTCCTAGTGGTGGGAAACCATGAAGCAGAAAAGTGACATGATTAGGTCTACATTTGAAAAAGATCATTACAGCAACTGTATTGGGAATAGACTACAAGGGGGCAAGAGAGGAAGCAAAAAGACCAGTTACAACCATATTGTTATAGGTTTCTAGACTTTCCCTGTCCATTATGGTAGCCACAAGTTACAGGTGACCATTTAAATTTAAGTTAGTTAAAATTAAATAAAAATTTAAAATTCAGTTCCTCTCTTGGACTGGCCACATTTCAAGGGCTCAGTAGTCATGTGTGGCTATTGACTTTAACCATACTGGGCAGCACAAATGTAAGATATATCCATCATCACAGAAAGTTCTGTTGGAGAGCACTGTTCTAGATGATATACAGTAGACAATAGAGGTCTTGAAACTTATCAGATATATTCAAGATATATTTTGAAAGAAGAGCTAACAGGATTTTCTAACTGATTGGATGTGGGATATTAGGGAAGGAAAGAAATCAGATGACTCCAAAGCTTGTTGCATGAATAAATAGCTCAGTTCCATTTCAAAATGGGGAATGCTGGAGGAGAGATTTAGTAGTTGAAATACAGTTTTTGATTTGATAAATGACATGCCTATTAGAGAGACTGAATATAAGAGACTGAATCACTGAATTGGACAACATGGACATTACTGCTCTTTAAAATTTTTTTCAAAATACTCATTTTTCTATTTTCATTATTTGCCCTGTGATTCTTAGGTCTGAGTACTATGTACTTTTCCTATAAATGAGGATACAGTTGTTTAGGGTGTTAACATCAGAAAAGTATTCAAACTTCTAATTTCAGAAGGTTAACAGATTTATCAACTTAATTTCTTAAGTCTCTGCTTAAATGATAGTAAAGGAATAAAAATGCTAAAAACTCACAATATAGAAGAGAACAGATGAGTGGCCATCTGTTTCTAGAAAAAAATTCAAAAATTTTTAAATGATCATAGGAGCAAAGGTACTTGAGGAAGCAAAGTGGAAGAAATCAAGCACAGAAAATGAAGAACGGGATAGAAGAGGGTGGACCCATTTTTGTCCCTCTGAACCCTGGAGAGACCTAAGACTCAGAAACATTAGATATGAAGGGGAACAGGAGTACGATGTGCTATGGAGACAAAGATGTGAACTGAAATATTTAATATGTATTATTAGTGTTTCAGTTTCTAAAATTCTATTATTAGTATTTTAAGGAATATTTAACATCAATCAATTAGGATTCAAAGTGTACACAGTATATCATTTTTTCTTTATATTTTTCAAAGCATTAAACAAAATTCAAGACACTCCATGCCTTGACCGTGTACTCCTTGTATGCTGAACCCCTATTTATCTTTAATTTTGAGAGGGAAAACCCAGATACATGTCTCACATAATTAGAATCGAGTGGAGGGAATTACAGTGGAATATTAAATATGAAAGACCCATTTTCAGGTTCTTCCTCTCCCATTTCTTTCCCTTTGCCTCAGAAACAAGGGGGAATTAGGAAGAATTACCTCTTAGCTACATGATAGGGCAAATTCAATACAATTAAATCCACCGCCTCACTCTTGTGCGCCCCGCCCCAGTTCTCTCTGTAATTCCCAGAAGTGAAACTGCTGTACCTCAATTTAGACCTGTTAGAAAGAGGAGAGAGTTTTGCACTGATTTGGGGAAAACCATCTTGTAAAAATACTGTTTCTTTTGTTAAATAGGGATTTACTTATAAATGTATATAAATAAATACATTTTGTGATATAACTGGAATATTAAATTTAATTGAGGTATACTGTATGTTTCATTGTATTAGCAATGTTGGCTATTTAGACAGGAGGTTCTGAGGTTTAGTGATGAGTCATGAAATTTGGAGGAAGAGGTTCTAGAATGTTTTTGCTCTGTTCTCCTGCACAAATAGCCCGTAAGTGTTAGTGAGCCCATTAATTGAACCATCTTGCTAAGTCATCCATTTTTCCTTAAGAATAGAATTTCCTTAAGCTTGTGTTTCCTATATTTTATTCATGAGTACTACCATCATAATCTTTGCCATATCCTAATGCTGTTTACTTAATATTTTTAAATATCTCATTTTTATGTTTATTTATTTAAAAAGGAAATCTTACCTCAGGATTATTTTCTTATATGGAAAACCAGTAAAGTGTTCTGTAAGTAGAAGGTAAATGCAAAAGTCAGTATCATTTTGAAACATAAAAACATAATAATGTTATTAAATGCGAGCTATGATAGAGTGGCCTACCTGTGCAGCAGTGCTCCAAGCTTAGGACATGTCTCTATTTGTTGAAAGAGGAGCATTAGCAAATAAAACTAACTAGCACTAAACTGGAACTTTCTTCATGACCTAATCAGGAGTATTGAAAGAGAATTTAAAACAGAGTAACTTGCTTATTATGAAATTCAGTTTTCTAAAATTTAGCTGCAGAAATTCTCTCTCACCGCTAGCATTACTCTTAGAAAAGCTTCACCTTAAGCCAAATGTAATAATCAGGGATGTTAGAAAAGACATTTAGAGATATAGAAATGTGTTGTGGTGATAGGAGTTAAATTTGGGGTCTCTTCCTACAGCCCCTTTCCACTTCTCCTAAGAAATGAAAGACCTCAGGCTATGGAAATCTTCCAGAATTGTCTCTCTTCCCAATCTGGATTTTAATGCAGTTTCAGCATTTGCTTACTAAAAAAGCAAGCAATGCCTTTTCCTCTTTTAAGTTAAATTTTTCCTTTGTACTAGATATTTAAAAGATCAAAGAACTTGAATTTTCTTTCTTCATCTGTAGGTTAAGCCCATCTCAGGCTAGTGTGCTTGCAAATGTAATCTACATTCTCCTTTTCTTTATCAAATTTCCATCTGTGAGCTGCCAGAAAGACTGAAAAATACAGTTTGTTTTTTGTATTTCTTCATTGAAATCTCTCACTAATCTAATTTTTAATAATAATAGTTAACATTTATTAAGCAATTATGTGCCAGGCACATGTTCAAAGACTGTTGCATGTATTAACTCAGAAGTCCCCATTTTTTAGATGAAGAAATTCACAGTGCTTGAGTTCACATCCCAGCTCCACAATTTACTCGCTGTATGATCTTGGGCAATATATTTAATCTCTGTGCCTCAGCTCCTCATTTGTAACATGGAATAATCATAGTATCTACCTCATGGAATTGTTGCAATAACACAGTAATTTCCTGTGCTACCCAACAGATTTGTTAAAGGGCTAAGAGTCTCTTGCTTAATATACTCAGTCTGCCTATTAACTCATTTCAGAAGCCAAATCTTTCTTGGTTTGTTTTTTGTTTGTTTTGTGGTGTTTTTTGTTTTGTTTGTTTGTTTGCAGTTTGGCATTAGAGAAAAAAAGATACTCTAAAACTTGTAAAGTTCTTACAACAGGACTAACAGGAATAAAGATACTTCCCTTTCCTGTTCTTGGAGATACTGAAAAAGGTTTCCTTATTGGCCATTTTGACAAGTTCCTTATTCTGTAAAGTTATGAGTAGAAAGAACCAAAATTTAGTGATGGTTTTCTTATGAGTATATAATATTTGAAATTTGAGTTGATACATATTTTTTTTAACAGTGTCAGTAATTTAGTGTGTGTTCTTAGATAAACCATTTCATAAAATTAAGTCTCTTTAACCAAAGCCCAGTTTCAAATGAGGTGTTTGGAAATTAAGAACTCTAAAGAGAAAAAAGAAAATGATACCTCTTGAGCCCTGTGGTGGAATGATCTCTTATGGTATTTGTGTAGTACCCCTAATTTAAAAGCTAGCTTTTTTTAAAAAAAAAAAAAAAATGAAAATGGAACTGTTCTGGGAGGATACTGAAAGTTGAGAACATGATCAGAGATTTCATCCATGTAGATACATGAAATCTTTTGTTTGTATGAGTACAACAGAGGTGTTTTTGAGAGTGTTCAATCCATATAGGCTATGTCACTAACATTACATATGATATAATATAAATAACAGAAAACAAGATGTTATGCATCATATTCTCTGAATCATAATGTTCATATATACTGGGTCACATTCTCCTTGAGTAACGAACACAGAACATAATTAACTCACTACTGTGCTCATTAATCAGATGCCAATTTTTCAGTCTTGTTTGTGCAATCCAGATTACTGGGGTGCTAACCATCTGCAGTTACTCTTAGATATTGTCCAATAGATAGTCTCTACTCTGGAGGTAATTTTAGAAATAAATGTCAAATAACTTTACTTTGCAGTTCCAGCTCTTTCCCTCTCATTACCTGAGTGTTTACAACTAACTGATTACTGCTGAAGATTCCCCTATTTTCGTTTAGGTATCTATTGTCTTTGGAAGCCTCTCCTATTCTCCGATGTTTCTCTTGAATCCTTTCCTGTTTCTCCCTAAAACACAGATTTACAATGTAACCCTCTGTCACGGAGGCTACCCACTACCTCTAACTGGGTCTTGTGTTTCCAGTTTCTCACTGGCACATTGAATTCCTTACACTCAGAAGGCAGACAAAGCCTGGGCAGGAGTGCACTTGTGCTGCTGCTCTGTTGTCATGCATCTTTCCCTTTCCCTCTCTTGCTGTCCTTCTGCCTCTCCTCTTCCTCCTTCCTAACATCAGTAGCTATGACCCAACTAGCAATATCAGATGTACTAAGACTTTTTCCTTAAAACATTCCAATTGACCTTAATAAGTTCTGTTATTCGTCATTTGTAATAGAATCCATAACGGACAGAACCTTAAACAAACACTGTTCTTTCTTTTTTTAATTTTTTATCTTATACATCTTTATTGGAGTATAATTGCTTCACAATACTGTGTTAGTTTCTGTTTTACAACAAACTGAATCAGCCATATGCATACATATATCCCCGTATCCCCTCCCTCTTGAGCCTCCCTTCCACCCTCCCTATCGCACCCCTCTAGGTGGTCACAAAGCACCGAGCTGATCTCCCTGTGTTATGCAGCTGCTTCCCACTAGCTATCTATTTTACATTTAGTACTATATATATGTCCATGCCACTCTTAGTTCGCCCCAGCTTCCCCCCCACCCCATGTCCTCAAGGCCATTCTCTATGTCTACGTTTTTATTCCAGCCCTGCCACTAGGTTCATCAGTACCATTTTTTTTTAGATTCCATATATATGTGTTAGCATACGGTATTTGTTTTTCTCTTTCTGACTAACTTCACTCTATATGACAGATTCTATGTCCATCCACCTCACTACAGATAGTTCAATTTCGTTTCTTTTTATGGCTGAGTTATATTCCATTGGATATATGTGCCACATCTTCTTCATCCATTCACCTGTCGATGGACATAGGTTGGTTCCATGTCCTGGCTATTGTAAATAGTGCTGTAATGAACACTGTGGTGCATATCTCTTTTTGAATTATGGTTTTCTCAAGTTATATGCCCAGCAGTGGGATTGCTGGGTCATATGGTAATTCTATTTTTTGTTTTTTAAGGAACCTCCATACTGTTCTCCATAGTGGTTGTATCAATTTACATTGCCACCAACGGTGTAGGAGAGTTCCCTTTTCACCACACCCTCCCCAGCATTTACTGTTTCTAGCTTTTTTGATAATGGCCAGATAATGGCCATTCTGACCATCGTGAGGTGATACCTCACTGTAGTTTTGATTTGCATTTCTCTAATAATTAGTGATGTTGAGCATCTTTTCACGTGCCTCTTGGCCATCTGTATGTCTACCTTGGTGAATTGTCTATTTAGGTCTTCCACACATTTTTTAACTGGATTGTTTGTTTTTTTGATATTGAGTTCCATAAGCTGTTTGTGTATTTTGGAGATTAATCCTCCGTCTGTTGTTTCATTTGCAAATATTTTCTCCCATTCTGAAGGTTGTCTTTTTGTCTTGTTTATGGATTCCTTTGCTGTGCAAAAGCTTTTAAATTTAAGTCCCATTTGTTTATTTATTTTTTATTTTATTTTTTAAAAATATCTACTTGGTTGTGCTTTTTATTTTTAATTTTTATTTATTTATTTATTTGGCTGCATTGGGTATTTGTTGTTGTTCATGGGCTTTCTCTAGTTAAGATGAGCAGGGGCTACCCTTCATTGCAGTGCTCAGGCTTCTCACTGTGGTGGCTTCTCTTGTTGCGGAGCACGGGCTCTAGGCACAGGGCTTCAGTAGTTGTGGCACATGGGCTCAGCAGTTGTGATTCGTGGGCTCCAGAGCAGAGGCTCAGTATTTGTGGCACACAGGCTTAGTTGCTCTGCGGCATGTGGGATCTTCCTGGAGCAGGGCTTGAACCCATGTTCCCTGCGTTGACAGGCGGATTCTTAACCACTGAGCCACTAGGGAAGTCCCCATTTGTTTATTTTTGTTTTTATTTCTGTGACTCTAGGAGGTGAGTCAAAAAAGATCTTGCTGTGGTTTATATCAAAGAGTGTTTTTCCTATGTTTTTCTCTAAAAGTTTTATAGTGTCTGGTCTTACATTTAAGTCTTTAATTAGTTTGGAGTTTATTTTTGTGTATGGTGTTAGGTAGTGTTCTAATTTCATTCTTTTACATGTAGCTGTCCAGTTTTCCCAGCACCACTTATTGAAGAGGCTGTCTTTTCTCCATTGTATGTTCTTGCCTCCTTTGTCATAAATTAGGTGCCCATATGTGCGTGGGTTTATCTCTGGGCATTCTATCCTGTACCATTGATGTATATTTCTGTTTTTGTGCCAGTACCATACTGTCTTGATTACTGTAGCTTTGCAGTATAGTTTGAATTCAGGGAGCCTGATTTCTCCAGCTCCGTTTTTCATTCTCAAGATTACTTTGGCTATTTGTGATCTTTTGTGTTTCCATACAAATTGTAAATTTTTTTGTCCTGATTCTGTGAAGAATACCATTGGTAGTTTGATAGGGATTGCATTGAATCTGTAGACTGCTTTGGGTAGTATATCATTTTCATAATATTGGTTCTTTCAATCCAAGAAAATGGTATATTTCTCCATCTGTTTATGTTATCTTTGATTTCTTTCATCAGTGTTTTATAGTTTTCTGAGTACAAGTCTTTCGCCTCCTTAGGTAGGTTTATTCCTAGGTATTTTATTCTTTTTGTTGCAATGGTAAATGGGATTGTTTCTTAATTTCTGTTTCTGATTTTTCATTGTTAGTGTGTAGGAATGCCAGAGATTTCTGAGCATTAATTTTGTATCCTGCTACTTTATTTACCAAATTCATTGATTAGTTCTAGTAGTTTTCTGGTGGCATCTTTAGGATTTTTTATTTATAGTATCATGTCATCTGCAAGCAGTGACAGCTTTACTTCTTCTTTTTCAATTTGTATTCCTTTATTTCTTTTTCTTCTCTGATTGCCATGGCTAGAACTTCCAAAACTATGCTGAATAAGAGTGGTGAGAGTGGACATCCTTGTCTTGTTCCTGATCTTAGTGGAAATGCTTTCAGTGTTTCACCATTGAGTACGATGTTTGCTGTGGGTTTGTCATATATGGTCTTTATTATGTTGTGGTAGTTTCCCTCTATGCCCATTTTCCTGAGAGTTTTTAACATAAATGGGTATTGCATTTTGTCAAATGCTTTTTCTGCATCTTGAGATGATCATATGGTTTTTATTCCATAATTTATTAATATGGTGTATCACATTGATTGATTTGCATATATTGAAGAATCCTTGTATCCCTGGGATAAATCCCACTGGATCATGGTGTAGGATACTTTTAATGTGTTGTTGGATTCTGTTTGCTAGTATTTTGGTCAGGATTTTTACATCTATGTTCATCAGTGATATTGGTTCATAATTTTCTTTTTTTGTGATATCTTTTTCTGGTTTTGGTATCAGGGTGATGGTGGCTTCATAGAATGAATTTGGCAGTGTTCTTCCTCTGCAATTTTTGGGAAGAGTTTGAGCAGGATGGATGTTAGCTCTTCTCTAAATGTTTGATAGTATTTGCCTGTGAAACCATCTGGTCCTGGACTTCTGTTTGTTGTAAGATTTTTAATTACAGTTTCAATTTCATTACTTGTGATGGGTCTGTTTATATTTTCTAATTCTTCCTGGTTCAGTCATGGAAAATTGTACCTTTCCAAGCATTTGTTCATTTCTTTGTGGTTGTCCCTTTTATTGGCAAAAGTTGCTTGTAGTAATCTCTCATGATTCTTTGTATTTCTGCCGTGTCAGTTGTTACTTCTTTTTCATTTCTAGTTCTGATGATTTGAGTCTTTTCCATTTTTTTTTTGATGATTCTGGCTAGTGGTTTATCAATTTTGTTTATCTTCTCAAAGAAACAGCTTTTAGTTTTATTGATCTTTGCTATTGTTTCCATCATTTCTTTTTCATTTATTTCTGATCTCATCTGTTTGATCTCTTTCCTTCTGCTAACTTCGGGGTTTTTTGGTTCTTCTTTCTCTAGTTGTTTTAAGTGTAGGGTTAGGTTGTTTATTTGAGATTTTTCTTGTTTCTTGTGGTAGGATTGTATTGCTGTAAAATTCCCTCTTAGAACTGCTTTTGCTGCATCCCATAGGTTTTGGGTCGTCGTGTTTTCGTTGTCATTTGTTTTTAGGTATTTTTTGTTTGTTTGGGCCTCTCACTGCTGTGGCCTCTCCCATTGAGGAGCACAGGCTCCGGACATGCAGGCTCAGCGGCCATGGCTCACGGGCCCAGCTGCTCCGTGGCATGTGGGATCCTCCCGGACCTGGGCACAAACTTGCGTCCCCTGCATCCCCTGCATCGGCAGGCAGACTCTCAACCACTGTGCCACCAGGGAAGCCCCTAGGTATTTTTTTTTTTCTTCTTTGATTTCTTCAGTGATCTCTTGGTTATTTAGTAGCGCACTGTTTAGCCTCCATGTATTTGGTTTTTTCAGTTTTTTTCCTGTAATTGATTTCCAGTCTGATAGCGTGTGGTCAGAAAAGATGATTGATATGATTTCAATTTTCTGAAATTTTCCAATGCTTGATTTATGACCCAAGATGTGATCTGTCCTGGAGAATGTTTCACGTGCACTTGAGAAGAAAGTGTATTCTGCCACTGTCGGGTGGAATGTTCTATAAATATCAATTAAATCTATCTGGTGTTGTGTCATTTAAAGCTGTGTTTCCTTATTTATTTTCTGTTTCGATGATCTGTCCATTGGTGTAAGTGGGATGTTAAAGTCCCCTACTATTATTGTGTTACTGTCGATTTTCCCTTTCATGGTCGTTAGCATTTGCCTTACATATTAAGGTGCTCCTATGTTGGGTGCATAAACATTTCTAATTGTTATATCTTCTTGGATTGATCCCTTGAGCATTATGTAGTGTTCTTCCTTATTTCTTGTAACAGTCTTTATTTTAAAGTCTATTTTATCTGATATGAGTATTGCTACTCCAGCTTTCTTTTGATTTCCATTTGCATGGAATATCTTTTTCCATCCTGTCACTTTCAGTCTGTATGTGTCCCTAGGTCTGAAGTGGGTCTCTTGTACACAGCATATATATGGGTCTTGTTTTTGTATCCATTCAGCAAGCCTGTGTCCTTTGTTTGGAGCATTTAATCCATTCACATTTAAGGTAATTATCAATATGTATGTTCCTATGACCATATTCTTAATTGTTTTGGGTTTGTTTTCATAGGTCCTTTTATTTTCTTGTGTTTCCCACTTACAGAAGTTCCTTAGCATTTGTTGTAGAGCTATTTTGGTGGTGCTGAATTCTCTTAGCTTTTGCTTGTCTAAAAGCTTTTGATTTCTCTGCAGTATCTGAATGAGATTCTTGCTGGGTAGAGTAATCTTGGTTGTAGGTTTTTCTCTTTCATCACTGCCACTCCCTTCTGGACTGCAGAATTTCTGCTGAAAAATCAGCTGAGAACTTTATGGGGATTACTTTGTATGTTATTTTTTGCCTTTCCCTTGCTGCTTTTAATATTTTTCCTTTGGATTTAATTTTTGTTAGTTTGATTAATATGTGTCTTGGTGTGTTTCTCCTAGGGTTTATCCTGCATGGCACTCTCTGCACTTCCTGGCTTGGGTGACTATTTCCTTTCCCTTGCTAGGGAAGTTTTCCACTATAATCTCTTCAAATATTTTCTCAGACACTTTCTTTTTCTCTTCTTCTGGGACCCCTATAGTTCGAATGTTGGTGCGTTTAGTGTTGTCCCAGAAGTCTGCGATTGTCTTCAGTTCTTTTCATAATTTTTTCTTTATTCTGCTCCTGAGCAGTTATTTCCACCAT
This sequence comes from Delphinus delphis, assembly GCF_949987515.2. Lineage (NCBI taxonomy): Eukaryota > Metazoa > Chordata > Mammalia > Artiodactyla > Delphinidae > Delphinus > Delphinus delphis. The sequence continues at coordinate 36,572,679 of NC_082687.1, read as the reverse complement.
TCTGTCTTCCAGCTCACTTATTCGTTCTTCTGCCTCAGTTATTCTGTTATTGATTTCTTCTAGTGTATTTTTCATTTCAGTTATTGTGTTGTTCATCTCTGTTTGTTTGTTCCTTAGTTCTTCTAGACCTTTGTTAAACATTTCTTGAATTTTCTCAATCTGTATCTCCATTCTATTTCCGAGATTCTGGATCATCTTTACTATCATTACTCAATTCTTTTTCAGGTAGGTTGCCTATTTCCTCTTCATTTATTTGGTCTTGTAGGTTTTTACCTTGCTCCTTCATCTGTGACATATTTTTTTGCCATCTCTTTTTTTTTTTTTTATGGGTAGGATTGTGTTCCTGTCTTACTGGTTGTTTGGCCTGAGGCTTCCAACAGTGGAGTTTGTAGGTTGTTGGGTAGAGCTGGGTCTTGGTGCTGAGGTGAGGACCTCTGGGAGACCTCACTCCGATGAATATTCACTGGGGTCTGAGGTTCTCTGTTAATCCGGTGGTTCAGACTCAGAGCTCCCACTGCAGGAGCTTTGGCCAAACCCCTGGCTTGTGAACCAGGATCTTAAAAGCCATGTGTGGTGCCCTCGTTGGGGGGAGACACAAACTCCGCATCTTCCCACACTGCCATCTTGACTCTGGCCTCAACACTATTCTTTCTTAAAATCCTCTCTGTTTTGTGCTTCCAAAAGGTCATTTGAGTTAATATTGCAACCCTGTCATTTGGTCATTTTATTTTCTGTCTTCAGATTGCACATTAAGTAATTGCACAGGTTTTGTAAAATTCTATTGCGTTTATCTTCAGACTAGTATAGTATAGAAAATAGGACCATTGCTCTATTCCATGCCCTATGTACCCATCTGAACATTAATTATGAGTTTTACTTTTTATCATGTATTTTAGCTTAGATTTTTTGCTAATGTTAATAAAGACTAATTCTTCAAAAACAGATACTGTAGTTTTGAAAGCGATAATTGCCAAATACGTAATGTAGGCTTATGGAGATTCTTTGGTAATATCAAAATAAATACATAAAATCCTTTTTAAAGTAAGGAAATGGGGCTTCCCTGGTGGCATGCAGTGGTTGAGAATCTGCCTGCCAATGCTGGGGACATGGGTTCAATCCCTGGTCTGGGAAGATCCCATATGCTGCAGAGCAGCTGAGCCTGTGCACCACAACTACTGAGTCTGTGCTCTAGAGCCCGTGAGCCACAACTACTGAGTCTATGTGCTGCAACTACTGAAGCCCACGTGCCTAGAGCCTGTGCTCCACCAAAAGAGAAGCCACCGCAATGAGAAGCCCGTGCACCACAATGAAGGGTAGCCCCCACTTGCCACAACTGGAGAAAGCCTGCAGGCGGGAACGAAGACCCAACACAGCCAAAAATAAATAAATAAATTAAAAAAAAATAAAGTAAGCAAATGAAGGCTAGAAAAAACTTACCTACTTGCTGTCCATTTAATTCACTTGCTTCTAGGGTTTAAGATGAGAGGAGAAAATTGGACTTTCAAAGTATTTGTTAAATTTGTTAAACAAATTTAAACAATTTTAAACAATTTAAACAATAAAACAATTTGTTAAACAAATTAATGGTGTAAGGGATTACTGTTTTAGATTAAAGAGACACACTCCTACTCAGTCTCCTTTTCTTATTAATCCTCATTCTTCTGTCCTTGGGTATCTCTTCTGTCTGCATGTACTGCCTTAGAGATCACATGAAATTTCACGGCTTTAGAACACCATCTGTATGCTGATGATCTCTACATGTATATCTTCATCCCAGACTTCTCCCATAAACTCCAGACTCATGTATGCAGCTTTCTGCTTGGCATCTTCACTGGAATGTCTAATCAGCACTGCAGAATTAACATGTACAAATTGAACTCTGAAACTGCTTCCAGACCAACTTCTCACAATCTTCTCTATCTTAATAACAACTCCATCTTGCCACTTTCTCAGGGCACAGAGCATCCATATCAGGACATCCTTTTGGCCCTTGATCACTTCCTAGATGTCTCACAGCTACCATCTTGGGTTAAGCTACCAATATTTCTTGCCTGGATTATTGCCACAGCCTCCTAATTGTCTCCTTGCTTCTACCCTTGCCCTTCTATAGTCAGTTCTCAAAATAGCAGCCAGAGTGATCCTTACAAAACAGCTCAGATCACATCTCTCAAAACCTTCCCATAAGCTTTCCATTTCAGTGTACACGTTAGAGTTTCTTCAGTGGTCTGGAAGACCCTATATAGTTTATCTTCAATTTTTTCTTCCTCTCACTCAGTTTGTTTCTCCTTGGTGTTCCTGGGACATCCTCTTGCCTCAGGGATTTTTCAGTTTCTGCACAGAATGTTCTTTCCCAGATATCTCTGCTCTACTTACCCTCTTACCTCCTTTAGATCTTTGCTCAAATGACAAATTCTCACTAAGGACTTTTCTTGACTATTTTATTTTAAATGTGTACTCTCTAACCTGCTGGGTATTCATTAGCCATCCTTGTGGAGTTATTTTCCTCTATAGCTTTTACAACCATGTGCTCTTCTATTTACTTATTGTCTTTCTCTTCTAACAGAATGTAAACTCCGTGGGACTTGGTGTTTTTGTCTGGTTTGTTCACTGCTGTATCTTCAGTGTCTAAAAGAGTGTCTGGCTTATAGTGGGTACTAAATATTTGTTGATTTAATGAATAAAAATCTAGTACCTATCAATGCCAAGCACACAATAGAATTTTAATAAATATTTAAATGAATGAATGAATGAGTGGTTAAATAATATAGTTGATGGATCATCTTATTCTCTCCCAATCTCTTTGACTCTCTTCTAGCTTTCTTTTATTTTTTAGCTTTTTCTTGTTTGTTTTAAATTGAAGTTTGTCGACATATTATATAAGTTTCAGGTACACAGCATAGTGATTCACAATTTTTAAAAGTTATACTCCATTTGTAGTTATTATAAATTATTGGCTGTAGTCCCTGTGTTATATAATATCTCTTTGTAGCTAATTATTTTATACATAGTAGTTTGTACCTCTTAATCTCCTACCCCTATCGTGCCCCTTCCCCCCTCCCTCGCCCCACTGGTAACCACTAGTTTGTTCTCTGTATCCGTGAGTGTGTTTCTTTTTTGTTATATTCATTAGTTTGTTGAGGAACTGACTTCCGTCCAACTCCAGGGGCAACCATGAAATAGACCAACTGGGGACCTGTATTCTCATTATGATATGATGTATAATTCTATAGTTATATGCTGCAACTCCAGTAGTCCCTTTGCTTTGGTTTTCTAGTTTTCTATACTGAAAGGGTACCACTTAAAATAGCCCTTTATCATCAGTTAGTTAAAGAGCCTCTAATTGCTAGAAATCAAGGATGAGCATGATAAGGAAGTACTCAACTGGCTGATCTCTGATTCATAGGGAAAGTCTGACATTGATTGCTCCTCTTTTAGAATTGATTAATATCAAGATGATCATAGGAGTTATTGGAATTGAGAGGTAAAGTTTTATCCGAAGATGTTTAGAGTAATAATTCTTTAACATTATTGTGTATGAGAATTACCAGGGGAGCCATGGATTCCTGAATACACACTGAAAGAAAGTCAGTTTTTGCACTCTGTAAGCAAATGGACATGTGTACCAATCGTTTTGAAACACGTCACAGGGACTACATCATTTAGCCAGTGAGGCCTTTAGGCACGAACTCCTCTTCCTGACTTTTCTCCATCTGCTCACATGCTTCTTTCCCTTTGACTTCAGTGGACCTGATGAAACATCTGAAGGGTAATCAATTCCTTTGTGACCTTGCCTACTGATCGCCCACCTCCTCCTGTACCTTCAGCCTCTTTACTGGCTCTTTCCCTCAGCATATACACAGAGTCCCTTATATATTTAAAATCAAAGTAAACATTATCCACCCTCACCTTCAAATTTATCCTCCTAACTTTACTCCTTCTGTTACCAACCAAGTTTCAAAAATTAATCAGCACTTACAATTCAGCATCAATTTGCTTCCTCTCCTACTTGACTAAAGTTTCTTTGCATAAAGTTACCTATGACATCCAGAGAGCCAAATATGTATGCTGTCATACTGCATGACTTCTCTATGTTGTTTAAGAATGATAAAGATGAATAACAGTTATTGACATTCTCTATCAGGTCCTGAACCGTATGTATCTCTTTTAATTCTTGCCAATTTCCCATAAGATAGGAACTGTTAATAACTTGCTTTAAGAAGAAAACTGAGCCTAGAAATACTAATTTGCCAAAAGTCAGAGTTAGTGATCTGAACCTGGGCAACGTGGCACAAAACTCCACATTCTTAATCTTGCATTCTACCAATCTCCTGTTTGAAACGTCTCTTCCATCCTCTCTAACATAATAATCTTATGGTTTTCTTCTTATTTCTCTGGCTATTCCTTTGCAGGTGGCTTTGCAGGCTCTTTTCCCTCCTCTAACTTTTAAATGCTTTTTTAGTGCCTCTAGGTCTCTGTACTTGACTTTTTTTCTTTATATGCTCTTCCTGAGTGACTTTATCCAAACTCTTGACACTTTATGCCTCACCCTGAAATTTGTCAGTGCCTCTTCATGGGTTTCAGTATAAAATTCAAACTACTTAGCAAATCACAAAAACACCTTACATGATCTGGCACCTACTCACTGCTATAGCCTCATCTCTTGTCTCCCCTCCCCCTTCTCTTGATAATCTACAGAATTTGAACACCTCCTACTGTTTCGTATCTCAGTTTTCAGGTTTACAGGTATTCCTTTGCCTGGAAGACCTTAACTCTAACTCTTCTGTATCCTCTTCATCTGCCTTCCTCCTCTTTTTGAGACTTGAAACAAATATTAATTTGAGAGATTAAGAATGAATAAGCAACAGCTCTTATTGACAAGACTAAGGCAAAAGAAAGGAAAAAAGAAGTCAAAGAAGAGGGACTTTGAGCCTGATAACTATAGGAATGGTAGTTTCATTAATCTGTTTGGAATGGTGAGAGTGGCTGATTTGGAGGAAAATGTTGGGTTATTTTTTTTGGCCACGCGGCTTGCGGGATCTCAGTTTCCTGACCAGGGATTGAACCCAGGTTATGGCAGTGAAAGCCCGGAATCCTAACCACTACGCCACCAGGAAGCTCCCTAGATGTATTGAATTTGATACAAGAGGACAGTATCTACCCAGGCAAAAAAGTACAGTAGGTAGTTAAATTTTAAAATCTAGAATTTGGAACAAAGCTTTCTCAAGGCTGGAGATAGATTTAGGAATAATCTGCCCTAAAGTGATTAGGTGAAGTCTTGGCAGTGGATGCATTCTCCAATAAAAACTGGATGTAGAGAATACTTCTAGCTTTATGAGAGTAGATGGAGATTGTATGAGTTAAAATTAATTTTGATGTTGAGTGGCATTGATTAGAGTTAAAAGAGATAATGTGATGTAATCTGAAATTAAACTCAGAATTTTGTCAAGTGAATTGTAGAGGGGAGTGCATTATTCCAGTTGTTCTAATCTGTAATACATTAATATTCAATTTGAATGATTTATCCAAAGTGATTTTACCATTATTTGTCTATAAGCCAGAATTCTTTTATCTTCTCATGTAAAAAGGGCTCCTTTGCTTTTGCATATTAATCATTCTTATTTATAACAGTTGCACAAGAGTACCTTATAGTTAATTAAAATAAAAATTAGATATGAATACTATACTTTGAAAAACACATCTTTATAGATTTAGTTGGATTGCCACAAAATAAGGGAGTGGCCCAAACCACATGGTTTGAAATTGGGTTCAAGAGTTCTTGCAAGTCATGTCATTATTTAAATTACAAGCAATAATCTAATTTAGTTGTCACAATTATATTAGATAAAATAAAAATGGCAAAATGAACAGCAATATTCAGTATGAATATCTCTTGTGTCACTGCTTAGTATTTTTAGATTTTGGTTTTAGATTTATTGAATTTATTGTTTAGGTATAAAAAGTAGATGTTTTACACATTTCCATTTTTAAAATATTTGAGAATGGAAATTGGTAATATCAAAATCACTTTTAGAACAGAGCAGTTTGAGTAGAATTTTGGCTGTCTCCAAATATCAAGTTGAAATTACTCTTGTAATTACTGGAGCATGCCTAGGTTTGTTATGCTTCAGCTGTGACTTGTGAAGTTATTGGGGCTTACTCTTTTCATTGATTTTTGTCTAGAGTCAGAGTTGATTTGTCCACATTAATACAGAATGACACCTACTACCTTATTTTACTACACTATAAATTTACCCCCAAATTTTTGGGTTTAGAAGATTTGTATAGATCTGTGAGAAAGGACAAGAGAAGACGACAAACATCACTTTCTCCTTCAATATTCAACTTTTAGTATTGGGTTGGCCACAAAGTTCGTTCACGTTTTCCCATAACATCTTACCGAAAAACCTGAACGAACTTTTTGGCCAACCCAGTATTTGCCAGGTGGGTAGTGTTTGTTGCCTTCTGCCTTCTAACACCTCTAATAGCTGGCTTCTTGCTTCTCGCTTCTCAGTTAGATCATAACTGTAGAAGTATTGCCTGATCTTGAGACTGCTAAATGGTAGAAAATCAGGAAAGTAGCAAGAGCCTCTTTTAATAGACTGTCACTGTTTGTCTTGCTTATGCTAGTTACTTCGCTTCTGAGTTGAGTGAGCTTTGGTCAACTTTTCTGGACCATCTAACATTACATCCCAAACAGTATATGATACAGGCAGCTCAGTGCAGATAGCTTTGTCAATTAAAACATGAAGTAAGAAGTTTGTAAAAAACTTGATGTCTAGAAAGACAACATTAATTTACTCAGGATGTTCTGTCTCTTACAAGATACACTTAAATAGTCTGAAAGCATTATCCTCAAATCTTCAGAAGTATAATAAGGGGACTTACTTTGTTACATTTTCTTCAGAATCTATACCCAGGTTGTATTAGTTTTCTATTGTTGTATAATAAATTACCACAAGGTTAGTAGCTTCAGACAACGCATTTATTTTCTTACAGTTCCTGTGGGTCCCCTGCTCAGGGTCACACCAGGCTGAAATCTTATCTGAAGCTTGGAGGTCTTCTAAGCCCACTGGTTGTTTGGCAGGATTCAATTCCTTGTAGCTGTAGGTCTAAATTTATCATTTTCTTGCTGGCTGTCAGCTGGGGTCTGCTTTCTGCTCAACAGTGTTCCCATGAGGTCATTGCCATGTGGTCCCCTCCATAGGCAGTTGACAGCATGGTTGTTTGCATCATCAAGGCCAGCAGGGGAAATCTCCCTGTCTTTGAATCTCTTTCCAGTCTGCCCCAACAGAGTCTTCTATATCATAACCTAATCAAGTCGGCTGCTATCGCTTGGTATTTGTTGGTCCCACCCATACGCAAGGAAAGATTATACAGGTCTGGTATACCGGTGGGGTGGGGGGGAGGCACGAATTTCGGGAGCTATATCAGGATTCTGCCTACCATAGTCTTCCCTCTGGCCCTCAGATATTCATGCCCTCTGACCCTATACACACACAAGCAAAATACATCCCCTCCCACGGTTCCCAGAGTTCTCATCCTATTAAAGCATCAGCTCAAAGTCCAAGGGCGCATCTAAATCATCTACATTAGGTTTAGATGAGGCTCCTATGTGTTATTTATCTGTGTACCTGTAAAACTAAGGAGACTATCCCAACATTCCCAACATAAAATGGTGGGACAAGCATGGAATAACTATTGTAGACATTCTCGTTCGAAAAGGAGAAGGGCAGAATGGAAAGTCAAAAAGGAGTCACTTGGTCCATCACAGTTTGAGATTCAGATTGGCAGATGTCAGGTGGAGGTTTTTTGGTTAGGTTTCAAAGCCTGGGAATAATCCTTCATGGCTCTCAACTCTGCCCTCTGAGTCTCCATTCTGCCTTCTGAATCATTCTTCCTTTTCTAGGATGGTAGCATATGTTTGCAGCTGAGTGTTTTTTTTTTTTTTTTTTTTTGCGGGCCTCTTACTGCTGTGGCCCCTCCCGCTGTGGAGCACGGGCTCCGGACGGGCAGGCTCAGCGGCCGTGGCTCACAGGCCTAGCCGCTCCGCAGCACGTGGGATCTTCCCAGACCGGGGCACGAACCCTTGTCCCCTGCATCGGCAGGCTGACTCTCAACCACTGCGCCACCAGGGAAGCCCCAGCTGAGTGGTATTAACCAGGCTTATTCCTGACTATAGAATCGAGGGCACCTCCAGCAGCCTCTTTCGATTTTATATTCTTCCTCTTTTAGCTCAACCTGGCAGTGTTTATGCTGAAACAATTTTCTCAGGACCTCTGGGTTTTATGTGGGTTTCACAGGGATTCACTATATTAGACGAAAGCTACACCTGCAAATTTTTTTCAAAATAATGCTTTTTCTGTCTTTGCCTCCTGCTGAGATGGCTAAGGAACAACTCTAGAGCTTACCAGAGACCCTTAAAATCTTGAAAGGGCCCTTTATGTGACTGAATCCTCTGACCTTTGATCTTTCTGAAATTTTAGCAGAGGGTCTTTTTTCTTTTTTTTTTGTCTATTATATTTTTGGCAACCATTTCTGACTTTTAGCATCTTTTGCTATCTGGAGAGGCTGGGCATCTTCAGAATCATCTAGTCCTGGTTCCTTCCTCTTTAACAGGACTTTCCTCAATTTATCTCTCCTTGCATTTTACTATGAGGAGTAAGAGTAAACCAGACAACACATTTAACACCTCACCTGGAAATCTCCTTCCCATATGCCCAGTTTTGCCACTTGTAAGTTCTGCTTTCCATATAACTGCAGGATACAATGTCACCAAGTTTTCTTCCACTATTTAACAAGGATTCCCCTTCCTCCAGTTTCCAATAACATGTTCCTTGTTTCCTTCTGAGCCCTCACCAACAGTATTCAAAGTCCAGATATCTATTAAGAATCTGTTCAAGGCAAGTTAGGTGTTCTCAGAATTCTTTCAGCTTCTGCGCACTATCCAGTTCCAAAGCTGCTCCCACATTTTTAGTTCTTGTTATAGCCGAATCCCACTTTCACTTACCACAAATTTAGCGCCTTAAAGCAACACACATATATTATCTTGTACTTCTTGTTTGTCAGGATTCTGGGTACAGATTATCTGGTTCCCCTTTTCAGGATATCACCAGACTTAAATCAGGGTGTCAACTGGGAATATGATATCATCTGAGGCTCAGCGTCCTGTGCCAAAGTTCACTGGTTGTTGGTAGAACGTGCCTCGTGGTTGTAGGACCATTTTCTTGCTGGTAGTCGGCTGGGGTACACCATCAGCACCTAGAGGCCACCCTCAGGTCCTTGTCATGTATCCCTCTGTATAGTCAGTTCACAACATGAAAGGGGTGTTAAGGGTAATCTCAGAATTCTGCCTACCACATTAATTTGCTTATTACAATATAAAGGACAAATAAGATTATTTCCTTGGACTTTTGTGCTTTGTACATATTTGTTTCCTTTAGTGGCTGCTTACTCTGAGACTTTTTTTTTTTTTTAATGAAAGCTTATTTATTTATTTATTTTTGGCTGTGTTGGGTCTTCGTTTCTGTGCGTGGGCTTTCTCTAGTTGCGGCAAGCGGGGGCCACTCTTCATTGCGGTGCTCGGGCCTCTCACTGCTGTGGCCTCTCTTGTTGCGGAGCGCAGCCTCCAGACGCGCAGGCTCAGTAGTTGTGGCTCACAGGCCCAGTTGCTCCGCGGCATGTGGGATCTTCCCAGACCAGGGCTCAAACCCGTGTCCCCTGCATTGGCAGGCAGATTCTCAACCACTGCGCCATCAGGGAAGCCCACTCTGAGACATTTTAATCTAGATTTCTTGAAGACCAATCATAAGTATTCTAAAGCAATGATCTTAACAAAAGTCAGTGGGTGGGGAGGAGGAGTGATGTAGAAAGACAATACTGGAAACCAAAGTTCTGTCAATACCATTACATTGTTTTCTGTTAGTACCTCACAGTTGGTGAGGAAAAATATAACACATGTGAAATTAGGGATTTTCCCCTCCATTTACTTTTCTCCTAAGTTTAAATGATACAGAGAAAGATTAAAGAATTCCAGAATTTTTCTTCTGGTTTTTTGAAGCTGTCCTTTGAAAAGCAGGGAATAGGCATATATGATTTCTATTTGGATAAGTAGTTGACCTGAGCCAGCAGCCCAGAAAGGCAATTTAGACTTGTGTTTGTTTTAGTTTCTCTTCTCTCACTGGGAAAGGTATAACGGAAAAGTTGACAAATATTAAGCATTGCTCCAACTTCAATAAAGATATTTGGTCACATGCTATTTTCTACCTTGAAACAACGTTCAATTAAAATTTCACAGACTTTTATCTCTTTTTTTCCTTAAAATCCCAATTCTTTTTAGGCTTTTCTAACTATACTAGGCAATAATATTTTTTCTCTACTACTTATCTGTACCTACCCTCCTAATGGAAAAGAAATATTAGTGTTTTGTTTTTTAATTAGAGAGATTAGCTTTTAGTCTTCAAGAGCTCTAATAGTGCTTTTATTTCTACTTTGTATACATCTGTCTTGATGTTGACCATTTTTGGATCAACAGATAAAAGGTAGAAATAATTTCACATTAATTAAAATGTCCTGTAATTATTGTAATTATCATTTCAGTTTGAAGTGCTTTAGGAAATTAGAAGTTAAGAGAAAAACAAGACATGGCTATCTTGAATAATGGTTTTTAAAAAATGATTGCGTTATCAAGCTACACATTATAACTTTAGCAACATAAGTTACATGGCATCTTAGATATGCTTTGGCTGTTTAAGGAGGGAAGATCTCAGACCTTTGCCGTGGATTTTGATTTCTTTAATCTTATAGATTTTTATTTTAATGGGAGAAATTAACTTTTAGAAAACTTTTTTTCTTTTTAAAGCATATGTTACCTCATGTTGGGGCTTCACAGGACAAAGAAAAGGAATGCTGTCCTGGCTTTCATCAGGTTTAGTTAATTTGTTTGTTTTCTCTTTTTAACAGCTTCATTGAGGAATAATTGACATATAATAAGCTGTACATATTGTGTACAACTGGATGAGTTTTGACATATGTATGCACCTGCGAACCATCATCACAATCAAGATAACGAACAGATCCATTTTCCCCAAATGATTTCTCATGCCCCCTTGTAATCAACTTCCATCTGCCTCTCCATAGGTCAATGCCATCCTCAGGCAACTGAGCTATTTTTTGTAACTGTAGTTGGCATTTTTTATAATTTTGTACAAATGTAATCATAAAGTATATAATTCCTCTCTCTCTCTCTCTTTTTTTTTTTTGATCTAGCTTCCTTTACTCAGTATAATTATTTTGAGATTCATGTTGTTGCGTGTATCAATAATAGTTCATTCCTTTTATTGCTGACTAATATTCCATTGTGAGAATATACTAAAATTAGTTTATCCATTCACTTGTTGATAGACATTTGCTTGTTTCCAGTTTTCGGGCGTTACAGATAAAGCTGATACGAACATCTGTATATGTCTTTTTTTTTTTTTTTAAGAAATGGAAAATTTTATTTGAGCCAAATTTGAGGATTATAACCTGGGAGGAGCATCTCAGAAAGCTCTGAGAAGTGTTCCCTGTATGAGTCTTTGTGTAGATATAAGATTTAATTTCTTTTGGGTAACTACTTAGAAGTGGAATGGCCAGATCATCTGGTAGGCTTATATTTAACTTTTTATGAAACTGTCAGTTTCCCAAAGAGTACCATTTTACATTCCCATTAGTAATGTATGAGTGTTTTAGTTCCTCCACATCCTTGACTACACTTATGGTCAGTCTTTTACATTTTAGTAATTCTGATAGCTATGTGGCAGTATCTCATTTTAATTTTCATTTTCCTAATGACTGTTGAAGTTGAACATCTTTTCACGTGCTCATTTGCTATCCATGTGTTTTCTTTAATGAAATACCTATTCAAATCTTTTGCCCATTTGACAAAAAAAATTTGCTTTGTTTGTTTTCCTATTACTGAGTTTTGACAGTACTTTATATATTCTGGATATAAATCCTTTATCAGTTATGTGATCTGTAAATATTTTCCTTTAATTTGTGGCTTTTCTTTTTATTCTTTGAGCAGTTATTTTCAAAGAGCAGAGGTTTTAATTTTGATGAAGTCTTAACCATGTTTTTATTTCATGGTTCACACATTGATGTTGTATCTAAGAAAAATTTGTCTCATCCAGGATCACAATGATTTTCTCCTAACTTAAAAATAAATGGTATCCAAGGTATTCCTGTATATAGAAAAGCTTACTGAAAATTATTTTTAAATGAGTATTCTTATTAAATTACAAATTCTAAAACCTAGTTCTTAAGTTTCTAAGGTCAATTATTTTATTTTACTTGTAGAAAAGACTGATAGTCACTTTTAAGGCACCTTTTGATTGAGTGTATAATCCCATTGTTCAAACTTTATTAATTAAAATCCTTTAACTGTTTTAAACTGCATTCATACAATTAAAAGTTGACTTCTCTGTGCTTCCACTGCAGGGGGCACAGGTTCAATCCCTGGTCAGGGGAACTAGGATCCCACATGCTGTGCGGTACGGCCAAAAAAAATCTTCCTGAGTACTTAAATAAGTCTCTAATTAATGAAAACTTGTAAGTATGCTAAGACTTAAGTTCTCTTATATGTTCCAGTGGTATTTCATACAAGCCTGAACTCATTTTCTCAATTACATTATTTAAATTGGAATCACAAGGCAAATCTATTATTCTAACTGACCTATTTCTCTTAAACTTTATAAACAGCTAAAATACCAAATATGTACAGATTCTTTAACTTAAAAAAATACTAATATATGGGCTTGCTTCTCTTAAACTTTTATAAAATTCATTGTAAATCATCCCGGGTTAAAGATGCTTGTAATTTTGGGGATTGCTTTCTCAACTCATTATGATTTCTTAATGACCAGAGATGTCTTTAGCCAGGATGATGAGTGTGTCTTTGCCCCAGACTCGTGGCACACATAGAGCTCTATTTTATAGTTGCTTTGTTCTTGAAACAGAGTACTCTTATGGTCCTATTTCTTTAGAATCTATTTTAACATTCCTAATTCGTTAGTCTACCCCCAGATGGGTCATGGTATCACTTGATTGGATTCAGTTAAACTGTTTCTGTTTCATTCTTTTTGGAATCATTTTTATGTGCTTCCTATTTGCGAGTGCCACAAATCCTTCAGGATTAAAATGACATCTGTTAGAATCCTTTTGTGTTTTTATCTGATTCTGTGGGCACAGTTTTAAGGTCATGACAACAATACCTATGTTAACCAAAAACATAATAATGATTCTGATTATGTAATATAATTCTTCTTATTTGAAAGTCTTTCCAAAAGCATAGTTATCATGTACCCTACCACTTTCAAGGAAATAAAAGTGAATAATATGGTTATGTTTATTGTAAAGCAGGACCTTATTGACAGTAAAATAATGCCAGTCATATATCTACACTCCAAGTTATCTAGTACTGTGTCTAAAGGAAACAACTGAAGTAATAAACTCTTTAGAATTTTCATAACTGTTCCCTCATCTAATGGTTGAATTCAAGCTTTTAAATTTTTTTCTCCTTTTTCTTCCTTTTTGTTGCATCTCTCTTCCACTTCTGCATTTCTTTTGTTCCCTTCTCTTTCCTTTCAGATCTACTGATCTGGAGAGCTATAGTAAAGGTGAATAAAAATAACAGAGAGAGAGATGATGATGATAGGCAATTACCAAACTTGGTGATGGTACACAATTTATAAGGTATAGGTATGTTGTTACTTGTTTGAATTTTAGAAAGCTGCTTTAACATTACATTGTCTTGAGATTGGGTGGTTAGGGGGTTGAGGCAGTTTTTAAAAATCTTAAACCTCTTTTCTAGCAAAGTTATACATATAAAATGTCTAATCTCTTCTGTTAGCTAGATAATATTGCTTTTAAAAACAGATGTTCCGTCTATGTTTTGGTGGTCTAACAAGTTCCAACCAGAGATGCATAGAGATCCTACACTAAGTAGGCAAAAAATGTTTTAAATAAAAATCAAAAGAGGATTAATAACATAAATCAGACCTGACTGAATCAAGAAATAGAGGTGTAATTAGTAATCTTTGTAGACAGAACAATCAAGTGTGGAAAAAATTCTGTTGTGTTGAAGTTACTTTTACTTTTTCATTTTCTTACTTATAGGAAAAATTTATTTTAAAAATCAATCTCTTTAAAAATAAGTGAAAACCAGTATCTTAAGATTTAACACTTTGTGTGTGTGAATGTAGCATTTGCTTTATAATAGATAATCATAAGCATCTTACTGTGCCCATCACTTTTCTTTCTTTCTGCCCTCCTTTCTCTCCCCCCTTCCCTCCCTCCTTCCTCTCTTTCTCTTTTCCTTCTTTCTCCTTCATGTGGGGAAGTTATTCTCTTGCCTCTATAAGGAAACTCAAGTCCATAATTCTCTCCTTATTCTTTGATAGTAATAACTACAATCACGTTTCAAATACAATGTCAATTCCATAAATAAAAGTGCCTAGTCAATATATTAAGCACCATTTCAGTCTTCATTCAAAACTAAAACGCTTCCCTTCCCCAGCTAGGATTAACAGTAAGTAGGAGGCAGTGTGGTTGGCTTCTCTTTTTATTGCTTACCTCTTCCATTTGCAAGTTGCTATATTTGACTGCTTCAGGATTTAAACTGGTGGCAGGAAGAAAGGTAGAGAAGCAAACAATTGTTTACCTGACTCTTGTTATAACATGGCTTAGCTATCTTTGAGCTTGTTATATGCTTAAGGCTGACCCTTTTGTGTGTACGTTTTTGGGTTCTTCAGAGTCCTTCACTGGAACTATATACTTCCTGTGATGCTTCAAAAAAATTTTCCTCCCACTAGCCAACACCTAATTATTCTTCCTCCTCTTCCTCTTCTCCCTCCCCTCGTACTTCCTCTTCTTCCCCCTCCACCTCCCCTCACTTCCTCCTCCTTCTGGTTAGTACTGTGGGAACCTCAGGTGGTACTCTGGGGAGAATTTTTTTAACAGCTTTATTGAGATATACTTGACATACCATAAAATTTACCCTTTTAAAATATACCTTTAGGGGCTTCCCCGATGGCGCAGTGGTAGAGAGTCCGCCTGCCGATGCAGGGGATACGGGTTCGTGCCCCGGTCTGGGAGGATCCTACATGCCGCGGAGCGGCTGGGCCCGTGGGCCACGGCCGCTGAGCCTGCGCGTCTGGAGCCTGTGCTCTGCAACGGGAGAGGCCATAACAGTGAGAGGCCCGCATACCGCAAAAAAAACCCTTTAGAGCAGGGGTTCCCAACCCCTGGCCACGGTAGCGGTCCGTGGCCTGTTAGGAAGCGGGCCACACAGCAGGAAGTGAGCAGCTGGACGAGTGAGTGAAGCTCCATCTGTATTTACAGCCGCTCCCCATCGCTCTCATTACCACCTGAGATCCGCCTCCTGTCAGATCAGCGGCAGTGTTAGATTCTCATAGGAGCACAAACCCTACTGTGAACTGCACGTGTGAGGGATCTAGGTTGCACGCTCCTTATGAGAATCTAATGCCTGATGATCTGAGGGAGCTGAGGGGGTAATGCTAGTGCTGGGGAGCGGCTGCAAATACAGATTATCATTAGCAGAGAGGTTTGACTGCACAGAGACCATAATAAATCAGTCACTTGAAGACTTGTATCAAAACCCTATCAGTGGGCTTCCCTGGTGGCGCAGTGGTTGAGAGTCTGCCTGCCGATGCAGGGGACACGGGTTCGTGCCCCGGTCCGGGAAGATCCCACATGCCGCGGAGTGGCTGGGCCCGTGAGCCATGGCCGCTGAGCCTGCGCGTCCGGAGCCTGTGCTCCGCAACGGGAGAGGCCGCAACAGTGAGAGGCCCGCGTACCGCAAAAGAACAAACAAACAAACAAAAACCCTATCAGTGAGTGGCAAGTGACAATTAAGCTGCATCTTACAGAGTAGACTGGACGTAAGCAACAGACTTCGGGTGTCACTGTCTCCCATCAGACCCCAGATGGGACCATCTAGTTGCAGGAAAACAAGCTGAGGGCTCCCACTGATTCTGCATTATGGTGAGTTGTATAATGATTTCATTATATATTACAGTATAATAATAGAGATAAAGTGCACAATAAATGTAATGCACTTGAATCGTCCCGAACCACCCCCCACCCCCACCCCCGGTCCGTGGAAAACCTGTCTTCCACAAAACTGGTCCCTGATGCCAAAAAGGTTGGGGACCACTGCTTTAGGGTTTTGCTACCATCACCACAATCTAAATTTGGGGACATTTTCACCTTCGGGGTGGGATTTCATTAACCGGAGGCTGTGTGGCCCAGCTCCTTGTCCACCTTACCCTCTGCCCCTGCCCAACCAGTGGAAGAGTAGCTAGCTCCCAATACAGCATGCTTCCTCACTGCAACTCTCTATTTGCCCTCTCCTCCCTTTGGCTGCTGCCTCAGTGATGGTCAAAGACTTTAGATCCCTAAAGTATCAGACGTGAGTCTGTGGTGTCCTCCCTAAATTCCAGGGAACATATACCAAGCACTCTAAGGCACCTTCCCACACCCCTCCTGCTTTGGAGGAGGCATGAAAATCAGTACAACTCTCTTCAAAGAAATTCTCCTGATGGAATTTTCTCCCTACTCTTTATACCCTGTGTGTAGGCTTTAGAGCGGTCTAACCGGTTCTCATCTCATTCATATTACTTCGGAAATTTGCTACAGAGTAGTCTTTCTCACAAGTCACTTTGGTATCTGATTGCTAATAGTATCTTCTGTTAAAACTTCCAATTTAACATAGTGTTTTGTGTAGATTACTCAGATATCTTTCAGAAAGGAATGAAGCTTCTATTTTTTTTTTTAATTTAATAACTGGGCTATTACAGTGTTATCATATAATAAAGTACATGAGAAACTTAGAGAGTTGGGGGGAGCGGTCTGAATAATAATCTCTTCTTGTACAAGCTGAATAAAAACCCCTTTGGCTTTTTCAAAGCAATATCTTATATCTTCCCTTTTAACTACCACATTCTGCATTTAAGTAGACACCCCTCAAGGCAGACTCTAAGAATAAAATGCTATAGTAAACATTTGAAAAGGAAAGTAACAGGACAAGCCTGGCCTCATTTGTAGAGCTGTAGTTGCTTTTTTTTTCCATCTGTGTTAAAGTACCATAAATGTAAATTAAAAGAAAATATTAGCTTTTCTTTTAATTAAATATTGTTAGCTGACTAAACAAAGTCGACTTTTATCTGAAGGAGATGTTTTTATAGGTTAATTTTAAAATTTAATGAAGGATATAATTACAGAAAATAAGTATTTAACATTTTCTTCCCCTTCTAGTTTCTTTTCCAAACCCACTGCTTCTGCCTATCAGTAGATATACATTATTCTTAAATTAGTTTGGTTAGTGTAAAAATCTTAGTAATCACTACAAAAGCAACTTTCTTTTCAAGGAGGGTCAATTTAGTAAAATTTATATAAGAGGATTTTGACTAGCTGCATTTCCCTCTTCCCAAATGTAAATAGGATTATTGAGCCCCATAGAAAATCTTAATTTATCAATATATCACCTACTTAGTTGAATGCTTTAAAAAAAAAAAAAAAAACTGACCCTACAGAAATGTCACCACAGAGGCATCTTTCTGACTTTTTATTTTTTATTATTATTATTTTTAAAAAATAAATTTATTTATTTTTGGCTGCGTTGGGTCTTTGTTGCTGCACGTGGGCTTTCTCTAGTTGCGGGGGTGGGGTGGGGGCTACTCTTCGTTGCGGCGCGCAGGCTTCTCATTGCGGTGGCTTCTCTTGTTGTGGAGCATGAGCTCTAGGGCGCGCAGGCTTCAGTAGTTTTGGCACACGGGCTCCGTAATTGTGGCTTACAGGCTTAGTTGCTCCGCGGCATGTGGGATCTTCCCGGACCAGGGCTTGAACCCGTGTCCCCCGCATTGGCAGGTGGATTCTTAACCACTGTGCCACCAGGGAAGTACCCTGCCTTTTTATTAATTCAACTTCAATAACGTCTTAGATTACAAAGCATGTTTACATGTGTAACATCTTTCTTTGTCATAGCCACCTCAAAATGGCATTATTGTTACTATTATTATTATTCCTGTGTCACAGATGGGAAATTGAAGTTTAGAGGTAAAATGACTTCCCCAGGGGCAAATGGTAAGTTGGCAGCAAAGCTGGGTCTAGAAATAGTTAATTTCATTCAGTGCAAAATTTATAGTTATAGTGTATATATTAGAAATGTAGAAATGAATTAGTGAATGGAAAAAATGTGTTCCATCTTATTCCCAACTTCTTCCACCATGGCTGTAGGGTCTCCTGTCTATTCTTTTTACCTAGGATGAATAGCATGAAACCTGGAACTTCAGTCTGGCTGCTTTGATTTAATTACCTGCACTTTGTTATCTCTGGTACCCTGAGGTCTCTGTCTTCTCCCATGAAGTAGTCACCACCACTATGGCTATTCTCCAGTTCTATCTCTGAATTTGATCCTATTGGGCTAGGGCAAGTGGTTGTTTTGAGAGTTCTTTAACTCCTTTACCTTCTGTGACTTTAAGCTGTAGGACTATATTATATTTACATTGAAGGCCATATTGAGAACTCAGGTGAACAGGGACCTCATAGTCGCATTACTGATGCAGAACTTTCACTACTGCAAGTGCAGTAAAGTGGCTGATGTGTAGACCATCTGTTACCCTTGTTTCCTAGGTAATATGCATGTGACACTAGCTGAGGCCCTGGAGGTTCGGGGTGGACCACTGCAGGAGGAAGAGATATGGGCTGTATTAAATCAAAGTGCCGAAAGTCTTCAAGAATTATTCAGAAAAGGTAAGGCCTTTTGCGTGTGTGTGGGGAGGTGGGGGTAGCTGAAAAGCAGCTAGGGTGGCAGACTATAGAAAGGAATGCTTTCTCTTATCTCTCTTAGGGCTGAAAAAGCTCTGATCTTGTCTGCCTTCATTGGAACATCTTCTGTGTGTCTGATATTGTGCTAGGCACTGAAAATATAATGGTGATCAAAAGCAAAAACGTTCCCTGTCTTTCTGGAGCTTACAGTCCAGCGTGGAAGATAGCTATTAATAAAATATTTATGTAAACAAATGTAAAAAATGCAATCATGACAAGGGCTACCAGGGAGGGGAATCAGTTGACTCTGTGAGAACCCATAGTAGGAGGATTTGATCTGGTGAAGAGGATGGAAACGAAGTCTTCCCTGTATAAATCTCCCCTGAGCTAAGACCTGAAAAAGAAGAGAAGTTAACCAGGTAAGAGGGAGGGAAAAACATTCCTGGCAGAGAGAATTATATGCACATCCCTGGGATAATGCAAACTGAATAACTAGTTTGATGCTTCCCTGCAGAGGTGGTTACGTGGTCCAAATGGTTGTGTAGCATTTTGGAGCTAGAAAAGTTAGAGAATCAATCTCCCTTTGGTTGTCTAAAAACATTTGCTATCATGCTGAAAAGCTCCACATGAAGATGGTGTTTGCTATTCACACCACATGTCCAACACCTATTTAGCGTAGTAAAGAAACCACGCTTCATCTAAAGGAAGAATTAAACTTTAAAACTGATTTGAATTAATTAAGCACAATAAGCATGACAGAAATAGGGGAGGATTTGAGGGTAGTAAGCGTTCTCAAAGTGGGTCCCTCAGGCTTCCCTGGTGGCGCAGTGGTTGAGAGTCCGCCTGCCGATGAAGGGGACGCGGGTTCATGCCCCGATCCGGGAAGATCCCACATGCCGCGGAGCGGCTGGGCCCGTGAGCCATGGTCGCTGAGCCTGCACGTCCGGAGCCTGTGCTCCACAATGGGAGAGACCACTACAGTGAGAGGCCCGCGTACTGCAAAAAAAGAAGAAAAAAAAAAAAAAAGTGGGTCCCTGGATGAGTAGCACCAGTATCACCTAAAACCTTGTTAGAAATGCAGACACTTAGGCCCACCCTAGACCCACTGAATAAGAAACCCTAGGAGTAGAGCAGCAATTTATGTTTTAGCAAGTCTTTAAGGATATTCTGATGCATTTTAAAGTTTGAGAACCATTATACAATTGAATTGCTGAAGACCAGGCGCCATGGGAACCTTTTGGAAGGTGTAGAGGTGACCACTGATTAAGCAAAGTCTAGAGCACAGGGGAAGAGTGGGGATAGATGGTAGTGTTTTGGTGTTGCTGCTGTTTTCTAATCCAGAGGGAGAAACCTAGATATTTGAAGATCTTTGATTAGAGTTAGGATTAATTTAAAGAAAACTTACTCATTTTATCTAATGCCACTTAACTAAAATCTAGTTATTTTAAGTAGACCTTGTTGTTGTTTGCTTCATTTTAATTTTTCAGAGAATTTTCAGAAAGTATAGGCACTCTGGAGTACAGAGCAGGTAACCATGCTGCAGAGGTGTTGTTGAAGGAAGGATATGTTGGTGGCATTATTACTCAGTTAATTAACAACAGTCAATATTTAAAAAGCATCTCCTTCTTGTGAGGTGTTGTGTGGAAGATGCCAGTTAAGTAGAAGGTGTCACAGTTGCTTGCCCTTAAGGGATAGACTCAGATCAGTCAGATGCATATGAAAAGTTTACTACTTCAAAACAGTGTGCCAGGTGTGTGAGAGAAACAGTAGTGCTAGGGATGTTCAGAGGAGGGAGAGATAATACCTTTTTTCATTATGCTAATAGCGAGATCACTGCCCTGGCCATGACTCATAGAATATAAAGTGTTTCGCACACTGTGAGTACCTAAGTGTGTTCCTTCTTTCAAATTTTGTAATGTTAACAGAGATCGAATGTCTGAATGTTAAGTCCTTATCATTGAGATGGAATTATTGCATAACATATTGGCATATTACAATAAAGAGATTTCCTGGATGTGTTCATATAATTAATTGTGAGGCAGGTATATCTTAAACACTGTCCAGTGGGAGCTGGTTACCATAGGCCTTCAGTCCAGTTCACAGCCTAACATCAGTAATATAGAGAAATTGAATTTGGCTTCTTTGACAGTCGAGATTACCAACTATCGTGATTGCCAATTGGAAATTTCTATTTATTTGGAGGAAACTCAGGCTTGTTTTATTTAGTTTACCTAAAATCTATGGTTTTTCATTCCTTTTATTTGATAGCACAATGTCTTTTTGCCACAAGTTCTTCTCCTGTCTATTTTAACAAACTGAAATAAAATAACTATTTTGTTTGCTTATTTTGTGGATGAAAGGTGTTGGTCTTGGTTCTCTAGTACATACCCTTATGAATAACACTAGGAGTGTTATGGGGAAAACAGCAGGTAAAATACAGTGATTTTCTTTGTCTTTCTGTGTCTGTTACAAAAATCTTTTAGTTCTTATGGATTTTTTTTTTCCTTTATCTTCTTGAACTTGTATGTTGTTCCTGTGTCTTTTTCAGTGCAAATTGACATTCCTATAAATAGAAGGCTGGAAGTAAGCATTTCTACTAGGGGATTATTGAGCACAGATCAAGAAAATTATATATTTTTTCATCTTTTTGAGCCTCCTAGTAATTTAAGTCCTTTTTAAAGACAAAATTGTTGTGGTCAGTATTCATAAAATAATGATACCTAAGCATGACCTTGTTGAAAGACATAATTTTCAAATGAATTTCTCTTCAGAGAAGAAGAAAAGTAAAAGTTTAAAAAAATATGTTTCCAAACATTTAGATGATGGTGATGATGATACGTCGTTCTCCTTTTGTTATAAGTTCCTTAGTTTTACTGTCTTGTGAATATTAAAACACGATTGGTGTGATTACTTTTTAGAATTTTTGAGATTTTTGTCGTGGCCTTGCACATGGTTTAGTTTTGTAATATTCTGTGGGAATAGAATGTGTTTTTTTTTTTCTATTTCTAAGGTATAACTTAAGCTTGTTAATGTTTGTGCTTTTAAATTTTTTTCTATATCCTAATTACTTTGTATACTTGCTTTGTCAGATTCTTAGGGATAGTTTAAATTTTTTACTATAATGATGTCTTTGTCTGTTTTCTTACTACTGTCATGTGTTTGTGCTATTTTATGATACATATAATGGCTAATGACTAATTTAAATGGACTGGATCTTCTATTACTATAAAGTAAGCCCTTCCCCCCCTTTTTACTACTCATTGCCTTAAATTCTGTCCCTCTGCTCTTAATATTGCCACCTCTGCTTCCTTGCCATTTACCTAGTATATTTTTTATCCTTCCTTAATTTTCAAATCATCTGTATTGTAATTTAGATATCTCTTTTAAATAATAGATAGCTGGATTTTACTTTTTTGCCTCACTAAGGAGACGGATATTCTTTAATTAGGAAATTAAACGTGGCCACTGAAATAAAAGTTCTGGAGGAATTTCATTAAGGGTCCTCTCGTATCATGACTTCTAACTATATGTTTCTCAGTTCCTCTTATTAACTGATTGGGAAAGCATAGCTGATGTCCAAAAATGTATACACACTTAAGATTTTAGCTTTTACATCGTGGATGAACTCATGCAGGGGCTCAGTGGTCCTGGGTAATAAAAAAACAATGCTATTCTCACGTGCATTCTGGATAATCTTTAGAAATGAAATTATTGCTGCCTTGGAAAATTTAGCTTACAATTATATTAGTTGCCCAAAACAGTGATTTCTTTTTTTAAGTTATGAAACTGTTGCTCTTGGCAGAAAACAGATCTTTTGACTCTGTGGGATTTTAAGGTATTAGAACGGTTGATTGGTTGTTGCTAAAATTGCCCCTTCATAACTAATCAGAGGAAAAGACCCAATCTTCCTTACTTAGGTAAGGATATAAATCCCATAAAAATCCCTTTATGTATACTCATTTCTGATTCCCTGTTTAATAAATATAACTAATGAAATTAGTAAATTAAACAGTTAAAAAATAATAGAATAAAACATTTTGATAAATAGAAGTGCTAAAAAACAATCAAGATTCATTGTCAAAACAAAAACATTCAAAGAGTTACTAGCAAGTGGCCTTGGAAAATTGAGAAGACGTTGCATTTCTTAATGTTTTTGGAAAACAGATTTGTATAAGGTTGCAGAGAGCAGGGCATATAGAATCTGTATTTTATTATAAACATTTGCTTATTATATGCATGAGTGAAAAAAACAAATTACTACAGATAGCTGGGTAAATATCAAATAAACTTCTCTGCTCTTCCCTCCTTGAAAAGTGTTTAAAAATTAGAATTTGTAGGTACCTGTTTAAGAAAACAATCTTACTAGAGAATGAATGATCTATTATTTTATCAGCAAAATTGAGTGAAAGAGTAAGTTCTTTTTTTGTTTTGTAGAATTGCTTTCATTGAATAAACACTTTCAGGGAAATTCCCTTGCTACTGAAAGGAAAATATATATAAGAAATATATAACCTCAGAACCCCACACACATATACGTTTTCATTTATGGAATCAAACTCCTCGAGCTGGAAAGATCTTAATCCATTTCACCGAACTAATCATTTTTAGAGGTAAGGAAACAAGGCCCAACTTAAGTGACTTATAAGAATTAATGTTAGCAGAGCAGAAATACCATAACTTTTTAAAGTCACGAGCAGTACCTTTTTAGAGCTATAGAATCACTTTATATATACAGGACAATAAAGTTTTAAAATTGATTGCTCTCCTATGAGCATAGCAACAAGATGTTTAAAAAACCAGCATCAGGTGACAAAAGTGACATTCCTTCAGATTCTACACATATTAAGAGTAATAAGGGAAAATTGTGAACAAAGTTCTTGAAAAAATTCAACCATTTACATGGACACTTTAAAAGACACAAACTACCAAAGCTCATTCAAGAAAAAGTAGACTACCTAAATGGCCCTATATCTACTAAGATGATTGAATATATATTTTTTAATGTGCCACAAAGAAAACTTCAGGCCCATATTGCTTCACTAGGGAATTCTGAAATTTTAAGGAAGATATAATAACAATACTATACCAAACATTTGAAGAACATTGAAGAGGAGGAAATACTTCCCAACTCTTTCTGTGAAGCTAAAATTACTGTAATATTAAAACCAGACAAAGACACTAGAGAAGATAAAATAATAAACCAATATTCTTTATGCACATAGATACAAAAATTCTTAACAAAATTTTAACAAATCGAGTCTAACAGTATGTAAAAATTATAATACATCATGATCAGGTAGACCTCAGGAATACAAGATTGGTTTAACATTCAGAAATCAATCATTATAATTCACTGTATTTACATGATTTGCAAATATTTTTCACCCAACCTGTGACTTCTCCTTTCATTCTCCTAATAATGTGTTAAGAGCAGTAGATGTTTTAAACTCTGATGAAGACTACTTTATCATTTTTTCTTTTATGAATCATGCATTTAATATCATATCTAAGAAATCTTTGTAGCTCAGGGTTACAATGATTGTCTCCTGTGCTTTCTTCTAGAACTTTTACACGTTTAAGAAATCAGTTTTTTTCCTGCATCTACTGAAATGAACATATGGTTTTGCTTCTTTAGTATGTAATAAAAAAATAATTAAAAGCAAAAATAAACAAATGGGACCTAATCAAATAATTATAAGCTTTTGCACAGCAAAGGAAACCATAAACAAAATGAAAAGATAACCTACAGACTGAGAGAAACTATTTGCAAAAGATGTGACCAACAAGGGCTTAATTTCCAAAATATAGAAACAGCTTATACAGCTCAATATCAAAAAAACAGACAACCCAATCAAAAAATGGGCAGACCTAAATAGACATTTCTCCAAAGAAGATATACAGATAGCCAATAGACACATGAAAAGATGCTCAACATTGCTAATTATTAGAGAAATGCAAATCAAAACTACAATGAGGTACCACCTCACACCGGTCAGAATGACCATCATCAAAAACTCTGTAAATAACAAATGCTGGAAAGGGTGTGGAGAGCAGGGAACCCTCTACACTGTTGGTGGGAATGTAAATTGGTACAGTCACTATGGAAAACAGAATGGAGGTTCCTTAAAAAACTAAAAAGAGAGTTGTCATATGATCCAGCAATCCTACTCCTAAGCATATGTCTGGAGAAAATGCTAATTCAAAAAGATACATGCACTCCAGTGTTCGTTGCAGCATTATTTACAATAGCCAAGCCATGGAAGCAACCTAAATGTCCTTGGACAGAGTAATGGATAAAGAAGATGTGGTACATATAAACAATGGAATATTACTCAGCTATAAAAAAGAATGAAATAATGCCATTTGCAGCTACATGGTTGGACCTAGAGATTATCATACTAAGTGAAGTAAGTCAGAAAGAGAAAGACAAATACCATATGATATCACTTATATGTGGAATCTAAAATATGACACAAACCTATCTACAGAACAGAACAGACTCACAGACATAGAGAACAGACTTGTAGTTGCCAAAGGGGAGGGTTGGATGGGGAGTTTGGGACTAGCAGATGCCAACTATTATATATAGGATGGATAAACAAGGCCCTACTGTATAGCACAGGGAACTATCTTGTAATAAACCATATATATATGGTATGTGGTACCCCAGAAACTAACATAACATTGTAAATCAACTATACTTCATTAAAAAATAAATAAAATACAATAAATTTAAAATTCAGTTCCTCACTTATCTTAGCCACATTTCAAGTTCTTTCTTAAAAGCCATATGTGGCTAGTGGCTACTAAAATGTTCAGTTAGAATTTACTGTCCTAAACGGTGGTTCAAGAAAAACATCAGTTTTGGATGAAAAATACACATTCAGTGTATTTACCATCAGCAAACCCTTACTGAGGAAAATACTGAAAGATGTATTTCTGGAAGAAGGAAATTTAACTCAGAAGGAAGAAGAAACCTTCAAAAAGGAATGAAAGCAAAAGAATTAGTCAACTTGATGGTAAATCTAAATAAGCATTGGCTATATAAAATATTGATAATAATGATGTCAAATTTAAAATTATAAATAAAATAATAAGACTTAGACTGGGATAGATGACAGGAATAAAACAGTTTAAGGGTTTAATTCTATTCATGAGAATGGTAGGTTTCTTGACTTTAGAATTTGCGTAGTCAAATATCCTTAAAGTTTGTAATAGTAATCACAAAACAAGAGAGAAAATGTAAAACTTCCAATCTGGTGGAACCAAAGGAGAGTAAGTAACTCAATGCATGAAAAGGAGACAAAGCACTGAACTTCAAATTGACTTACTGGTTGTTTTGTTTTGTTTTAAGCCTTTATAAGAAATATGGAAAGTTTTTGTGGATTAAAAGCTTTTGAGTAAATCTTTGTATAGTCTATGCAGCTTTTAAAGACCAAATCCTAACTAGTCTCTTTATATTACATTCCTAATTATTTACAATAGTAATTTTCTTGATTAACAGGGTGTATTTAGTTGTCTTTGACATGCTACATCTTGCCCTGCCTACATAAGGCTGGAATTAACAGGTCCTTCAAGTTAAATGTGTTTGAACCAGGTAAAGTTACCCCATATGTTCCCTGGAAACAAACTATAAAACATGAAATTAATTTAATATCTAACATTCTTAAAATGACTAATGTGGGTTGTTTAACAAGTGTATGAAGCACTTGTAGTAAACCACCCCTCCCCTACAACTATTGTCTACCGTGGTTTTTTTTGGGTTTTTTTTGCGGTACGCGGGCCTCTCACTGCTGTGGCCTCTCCCGTTGCGGAGCACAGGCTCCGGACGCGCAGGCTCAGCGGCCATGGCTCACGGGCCCAGCCGCTCCGCGGCATGTGGGATCTTCCCGGACCGGGGCACGAACCCACGTCCCCTGCATCCGCAGGTGGACTCTCAACCACTGCGCCACCAGGGAAGCCCCCTGTCTACCGTGTTTTGATGTGAAATTCTTTTGGCTCTAGGTGTGACAAATAGGCCATTTTATAAATTTAAAGAGTCATACGTTTAGAGGGGAAAGTAGCTACAGGTCATGCTCTCTAGAGAGCCCCATCTTTGCTGACAAATGTAATTTTACTGTATTTATTGTTTTAATTTAATACAGGAATTTTTTAAAATGAGATATAATATATATAGTAAAGAGCATTATTAATTGTACTGCCTGATAAATTTTATAAATGTACACACTCATATAACCACTGCCTAGATCATTTCTAACACCCGGGAAGCCTTCTCTCCTGCTTCCTTCTAATCAATTCTTGGTTACCAAGAATAATCATTATTATGAGACAGCACATAAATAAGTTTTTAAACAATCTTTAAACATCATATAAATAGAATCATACAATGTGAACTCTTTGTGTCTGACTTCTTTTTTTTTTTTTTCTGCGGTACGCGGGCCTCTCATTGTTGGGATCTCTCCCGTTGCGGAGCACAGGCTCTGGACGCGCAGGCCCAGCGGCCATGGCTCACGGGCCCAGCCGCTCCGCGGCATGTGGGATCCTCCCTGACCGGGGCACGAATCCGTGTCCCCTGCATCGGCAGGCGGACTCGCAACCACTGCGCCACCAGGGAAGCCCTGTCTGACTTATTTTTTATTTTTATTTTTTTTCTGTCTGACTTCTTTTATTCAACATTCTGACTGAGATTTTTCCATATTATGTAACTAAGATTTTTAAAGAAAACGTTTTGCAATTCTCATGTTTCTTTTCTCAAATATAGAAATTAGAAGGGGGCTTTATGCTTTGTATCACTTAGTAACAGGTTAAGATTTTTCTTGGGGTGATGTGTGTCAGTCATGGTTAACATTTTTACAAGAAATGTATCGTTATATTTCTTTTTGAAAAATAGAATAGTTTACCATTCAAATAAGCCCCCTCCCTCCTTTTCCCTTTGAGAAGGAAAATTTCTTTAAAATGTAAAATAGGAGGATGGTAATCTGAAGAGCAGCAGAGAATAGCATTAGTGAGCACAAAAATGTTTTTCATAAGCAGCTACAGATCATGGTTATGTGGAAGCATGTCATCATAAATCAAGCCATTTTCTTTCTGGAATACTATTTCCTTCCTCTGCAAACTGAAAATATACACTGATCTTCATTGACCTTTGCATCTGGTTCCTCAAAAATGAAAAATGACAGTCACCCTTGATATTATTGGCTTTTCAGTCTTTGTATAAATTCCAGGTCCTTCAAAGTGAAGAGAAGTTGGTGAGTTCACTTTTAAAATTTTGTGTTCTTTTTTTCCCCAGCTTTATGCAGGTAGCAAGGGTGGAAGAAGATCTCCTTTAACCTGAAACTTTTCTGTACTGGGGCGGGGGGAAACCCCAAACCCGCTGCTTTGTAAAGGGCCTTTACTATAAAAGTTATTTCTATTGCTAATTACCTTAGTTATAATTTATTTTGTCTGGCAAACTATAATGTGGCAGTTGTGTGATCTACAGGGGCTGTCATGAAGTTGTTAGGTGGCAACAGAAATGCCAGTGCTTTACGAAGCTTAGCACTTGGTTCCAAGATTGCTTAGACAAAATTGTTAAACTAGCAATAAAATCAAGTTTTTAAAGAGACTTTACCATTCAAGATTAACATTTTTGCAACTGCTTGAATGGAATACTCAGATAAGATATGATTTGTGCATTTTAAGAAAGAAACCACCTTCAAGCAAATTTGTCTACAATTTAGGCTGGAAGTCTACAGCCTAAAATATGATAGACGTAAGTAACAGTTTTGCTCTCAAAGTTTAGGCCCTCCTTGGGGAAATAAAAAATTGGTATTAATCCCAGGATGTTTTCCACATACTGGTTGTATGCTTAATACCACATTGACATATCAGGGTAGAAGAGATCAAAGGTGCTCACCTCAAAGTTTGAAGAGATACAATGTAGATATTCATTGGATTTAAGAAAGTGTCAGAAAAGAAGCAAAGTGCATTGGAAGTTCATTTACAGTTTGCTTTCCTTTGGGAACAAGATAGAAAAAAAACCAAATAAATATAATTTTATCAGCTGCATAAGGGAATTCATTTCTAAATGCACAGTCAATGATATCCTCAGTTTGGTGCCATTTATTCAGCTTCCCTCTTATAGAGAAGAGCTGTTTAGGTCTCCCTTCTAGTCTAAAATTATTTCTGGTAGTCATTCTGCCTTTCTAATACAAAATGACTTTATTATAATTTGATAAAATAGTTTCTTGTAACACTTTCTGGCTTACCATATCTCTTATTAAATGCCTCATTCATGGCTTTATAAAGTGAAAAAAATTTTTTTAAGCTTTAAGGAAGGATTTAAAGCCATAGGTATTCCATCTCATGATATCCTTGGTATTAGTTAATTGACATAGAGATGGAGCAAGTACAAGGTCAAGACGGAACTTAATTGAGCTATGATACTATTTTATTGCCCCTGAAAAGGGCATTGGTTCCTGTCTGTGTGTCGGGTAGATTGGTGTGCCCATCTGAATCCCCAGGAAGCTTTTTTTTAATATACAATTTGATAAGTCTTTCTTTAATTAATTAATTTAATTAATTTGGCTGTGCTGGGTCTTCATTGCTGCACTTTGTTGTGGTGTGAGGGCTTCTCATTGTGGTGGCTTCTCTTGTTGCAGAGCATGGGCTCTAGGCGTGGGCTTCAGGAGTTGCAGCATGCAGGCCCCAGAGTGTGCGGGCTTCAGTAGTTGTGGCGTGCAGGCTCAGTAGTTGCAGCACGTGGGCTCAGTAGTTGCGGCACATGGGCTTAGTTGCCCCATGGCATGTGGGATCTTCCTGGACCAGAGATCAAGCCCGTGTCCCCTGCATTGGCAGGCGGATTCTTAACCACTGAACCACCAGGGAAGTCCCCCAGGAAGGTTTTAGAAAATACTGTATAGAATCCTGTGCCCTGTCTCCAGAATTCACACAAAAATCCTGTGAGTTAGGAGACAGGAGGACTCTGCTTTCTCAATTACCCCTAAGCCCTGAAAATCAGATACTTTGTAAATAAGTTTGTTTTAGTATTCCAGTTAAAAAAGCTGACACTTCCTTTGAATCATACTTGAAAATGTAACTACAAGTAATAAAGATTGGTGAATAAAATGAAGATCCAGAATATTCCCTCAGTGAATAATTTAGAGTTCCTGGTGTTCGAAAGTTGAAAGAAAATTTTTCTTCATAATAGAGATTCAAAATAAAATTTTTTTGTGACCAGCAGAATGTAAATTGATAAGTTATTGTCGTAGATCAGGGCAGAGGACAACTTTAAAAGGTGTGGACTGGTGGTCTAGAGTTAGCATTGTAAACAAATTCATTTTTTTCAAGTATTGCAATTACCTTATCATAATGGTGTTGTACTTGATCTTTAGGAAATTCATATTTCCTATTATTAAACCACTTATATTCTAGAAGAAATGTGTGAGAACAGAGTTACAGAAGCATTTTGTTCAGTATTTTGTCATATAATTTTGAGGTGTACAGTTTTTATTGATGTGGGTAAAGAACATTGGTGGGAAAGGTGAACACTAAAGAAAAATCAGAGAGGAGGAACTTAATACGCTAAAGGAACAAAGTGGGCAGTTTCTTCAGAATATGATAAGAATGGAAGGAAGAAATATTTCTACAACTGTTTCTTTAATGCTGATCCGGTGGCCAAGGAGGTTTGCTGAAAAGGAGGGCAAAGGCTAAGAGACCTGCTGCCTTCTATCCATACTGTCCAGGTTTTTAAACCCTATTGCTTTTAATAATCATAACCAATTTAGTTTTACTAATATAGATTACATACATATATCACTTTTGTTAAACTCAGATCTCATTAGTGTTTTGTTATGAAGATGCATGGTTTGGAATTACCTCAAGAGTCTTGCAAGTACATAACAAAACAAAACTACTAAAAGCCTAATTGATGTGTTAAGTCATACCAAGATTCCAGTGGTTGTGGTTTGGATAGGTGGCTTGCTTGTGTTTAGTGTTTTAAAAAAAAGAAAAAGGGGCTTCCCTGGTTGCGCAGTGGTTGAGAGTCTGCCTGCCGATGCAGGGGACACGGGTTTGTGCCCCGGTCCGGGAAGATCCCACATGCCGTGGAGCGGCTGGGCCCGTGAGCCATGGCTGCTGAGCCTGCGCATCTGGAGCCTGTGCTCTGCAACAGGAGAGGCCACAACAGTGAGAGGCCCGCGTACCACAAAAAAAAAAAAAAGAAAAAAGAAAAAGAAAAGAATGTGTGTCTTTGTGTGATTAAATGTCATCAGTAAGAGATAAAAATGTCTTTTCCTATTCTAGTGAAAAGCTCATATATATCAATTTAGACTGACGAGTTTGCATAATTTTGTGTTATCAGAATGCTGTAAATTCTATTACAAATAAAAATTTCTAAAACTGTATGCTCTTGCTATAGTTGATATGTGTACATTCAGATAATTTTTTATTAACATGAATCTAATAATTCATGTTATACCTGAAGATAATGACTAGGTACAGTAAAACCAATTTCACATGTGTAGTTACTCAGCAAGTACAAAGTTCCTTGCTTGTAAAATTTTAAACTGATTTTTCTAAATTTGGGATCTATGCTAACTAGAAATGCCATGCAATAAATAGAACACTTATAGAAGATATATCCCCATGGAAGTAAAGAAAAAAACAGTATTTTAGGATACTTTGTATCTTAAATCATCTGTATTTCTAGTATGAATTTTAGGTAAGAAATGCCCCCCAAATTCCCAAAGATCTGAAATAGAGTAATTTGAGAAGTTTGTTATTCTGAAACAGTACTTGTTATGTATGGTATGTTCCTTGTCTTCCATTGTGGGGGAAAAAGCTAAATAGGTGATTGAAGATGAACTTAAGTAGAGACTTTTCTTAGATATACTGTCTGCATCTGGTATCTTCAGAGTTTTATTAAATAATAATAGCTACTACTTTTGTATTGCATTTTCTGTGTGCGAGAAACATTTTTAAGTACTTTTTGCATTAATCCCCACAGCAGCCTTATCTATTCAGGTAAGGAAATTGAGGCACAGAGAGACCAAGTAACTTATTTAAGATCGCAATGTAAGCTACAAATGTCAAACCTAGGATCTGAACCCAGGGATTCTGGCTTTAGTCCTAACCATTACACCTTACTGCCTCTCTTATTAAATGAGACTATATACTAAATTAATGATGTCAGATAATAAAAGGAATGATATGAAGCTGACAGTTTGTTATATATTTTTAAATCTCCTAGGTGAGTTTAGAGATTTGGATGCTTAGCAAAGTCTGAGACATACTATATCAGAACATAAGTTCTTGAGGACCAAAGGCTTATAGGAGTTTATTAAATGCTGTTGAATGATTGGCTACATCAAGAAAATTTACATGATGTAAAATGTCTTTGAAGAGGTGATCATTATCATTTTATATTATACAGATGTCTTGTTTTTATTGATGTTTTTAAATTTATTATTTTATTTTATTTTTAGCTGCGTTGGGTATTCATTGCTGTGTGTGGGCTTTCTCCGGGTGCTGCAAGCAGGGGCTACTTTTTGTTGTGGTGCGCGGGCTTCTCGTTGTGGTGGCTTTTCTTGTTGCAGAGCACAGGCTCTAGGCACGCGGGCTTCAATAGTTGCAGCACACGGGCCCTAGAGCATGCAGGCTTCAGTAGTTGTGGCGCCTGGGCTCAGTAGTTGCGGCGTGCAGGCTTTAGGGCACACAGGCTTCAGTGGTCGTGGCACACGGGCTCAGTAATTGTGGCTCATGGGCTGTAGAGTGCAGGCTCAGTAGTTGTGGTGCATGGGCTTAAGTTGCTCCGCGGCATGTGGGATCTTCCGGGACCAGGGATCGAACCCATGTCCCCTGCATTGGCAGGCGGATTCTTAACCACTGCACTACCAGGGAAGTCCCTATACAGATGTCTTAATTCCAATTGTAATGCATAATTTTATTTTCAAAAAGCGGTTGCTATTCTGTTGTTTCATATTAGAGAAACTGAAGTTTTAAAAGTTAGTAACAAGATTTATGAGGAAATAATAAATTTTTAATTGGGAATCAATTTGGAGCATAGACTGTAATTTCCCATGAATTTTTTTTTTTTTGGAGTATGGTTGATTTACTAATCTTGTGTTAGTTTCAGGTGTACAGCAAAGTGATTCAGTTATACATGCACATATATTCTTCTTTTTTAGATTCCTTTGTCATATAGGTTACCACAAAATATTGAGTAGAGTCCCCTGTGCTATACAGTAGGCCCTTATTGGTTATCTATCATATATAGTAGTGTGTGTGTGTGTGTGTGTGTGTGTGTGTGTGTGTGTGTTCAACCCAGGCTTCTGATTTATCCCTCCCCACGTTTCCCCTTCAGTAACCATATGTTTCTTTCCGATATCTGTAAGTCTGTTTCTGTTTTGTAAATAAGTTCATTTGTTTGTTTCTTTTTTTAAAATTAGATTCCACACAAGTGATATCATTTGGTATCTGTCTTTCTCTGTATGAATTACTTCACTTAGTATGAGAATGTCTAGGCCCATCCATGTTGCTGTGAATGGCATTATTTCATTCTTTTTTATGGTTGACTAATATTACCTTGTATATATGTACTACATCTTCTTTATCCATTCCTCTGTCCAAGGACATTTAGGTTGCTTCCATGTCTTGGCTATTGTAAATAGTACTGCAGTGAACACTGGGGTGCATGCATCCTTTCAGATTATGGTTTTCTCCGGATATATGCCCAGGAGGGGTATTGCTGGATCATATGGTAGTTCTATTTTTAGTTTTTTAAGGAACCTCCATACTGTTCTCCGTAATGGTTGTACCAATTGACAGTCCCACCAACAGTGTAGGAGGATTTCCTTTTCTCCACACCCTCTCCAGCATTTATTGTCTATAGACTTTCTTATTTATGTATTTATTTATTTTATTTATTTTGGCCGTTTTGGGTCCTTGTTGCTGCACGTGGGCTTTCTCTAGTTGCGGCAAGCGGGGGCTACTCTTCATTGCAGTGTGTGAGCTTCTCATTGCGGTGGCTTCTCTTGCTGCAGGGCACGGGCTCTAGG
Source organism: Delphinus delphis (assembly GCF_949987515.2). NCBI lineage: Eukaryota > Metazoa > Chordata > Mammalia > Artiodactyla > Delphinidae > Delphinus > Delphinus delphis. Next base: position 36,538,822 of record NC_082687.1, on the reverse strand, counting down.
CACGTGGGCTTCAGTAGTTGCAGCACACGGGCTCAGTAGTTGTGTCTCATGGGCTGTAGAGCACAGGCTCAGTAGTTGTGGCGCACGGACTTAGTTGCTCCGTGGCATGTGGGATCTTCCCAGACCAGGGATCGAACCCATGTTCCCTACACTGGCAGGCGGATTCTCAACTGCTGCGCCACCAGGGAAGCCTCTGTCTATAGATTTTTTGATGATGGCCATTCTGACCAGTGTGAGGTGATGCCTTGCTGTAGTTTTGATTTGCATTTCTCTGATAATTAGTGATGTTAAGCATCTTTTCATGTGCTTTTTGGCCATCTGTATGTTTTCTTTGGAGAAATGTCTATTTAGATCTTCTGCCCATTTTTTTTTTGTTTTTTGATTGGGTTTGTTTTTTTGACACAGATCTGCATGAGCTGTTTGTATATTTTGGAGACTAATCCCTTGTCACTTGCTTAATTTGCAACTGTTTACTCCCATTCTGTGGGCCATCTTTTCATTTTGTTTATGGTTTCCTTTGCTGTGCAGAAGCATTTAAGTTTAATTAGGTCCCATTTGTTTATTTTTATATTCATTACTGTAGGAGGTGGATCACAAAAGATATTGCTGTGATTTATGTCAAAGAGTGTTCTGCCTATGTTTTCCTCTAAGAGTTTTACAGTAACCGGCCTTACTTTTAGCTCTTTGATCCATTTGGAGTTTATTTTTGTGTGTGGTTTTAGAGAGTATTCTAATTCCATTCTTTTACATGTAGCTTTCCAGTTTTCCCAGCACCACTTATTGAAGAGACTGTTTTTTCTCCATTATGTATTCTTGCCCCCTTTGTCATAGATTAATTGACAATGGGTATGTGACTTTATTTCTGGTCTTTCTATCCTGTTCCATTGATCTATATTTCTGCTTTTGCATCATCTGTATCATGATGTTTTGATTGCTGTAGCTTTGTAGTATAGTCTGAAGTCAGGGAGTCTGATTTCTCCAACTCTGTTTTTCTTTCTGAGGATTGCTTTGGCTATTTGAGGTCTTTGTGTTTCCATATAAATTTTAGAATTTTTTTTCTAGTTGTGTGAAAAATGCCATTGGTAATTTGATAGGGATTGCATTGAATCCGTAGATTGCCTTAGATAGTATAGTCATTTTGACAATATTTGGTTTTCCAATACAAGAACATGGTATATCCTTGCATCTGTTGGTGTCATCTCCAATTTCTTTCATCAGCATTTTATAGTTTTCAGAGTAGAAGTCTTTTGTCTCCATAGGTAGGTTTATTCCTCAGTATTTTATTCTTTTTGATGCGATGGTAAATGGGATTATTTCCTTAATTTCTCTTTCTGACCTTTTGTTATTAGTATGTAGGAATACAAGAGATTTTTGTGTATTAATTTTGTATCCTGCAGCTTTACTGAATTTATTGATGAGCTCTAGTAGTTTTCTGGTGGCATCTTTAGGATTTTCTTTGTATAGTACCATGTCATCTGCAAATATTTGACAGTTTTACTTCCAATTTGTATTCCTTTTCTTTCTTTATTTCTTTTATTTCTTTCTGCATGCAAACTTTCTCTAGTTGTGGCGAGCGGGGGCTACTGTTTGTTGCAGTGCACAGACTTCTCATTGCGATGGCTTCTCTTGTTGCGGAGCATGGGCTCTAAGCATGCGGGCTTCAGTAGTTGTGGCTCACAGGCTCTAGAGTGCAGGCTTAGTAGTTATGGCACATGGGCTTAGTTGCTCCAAAGCATGTGGGAGCTTCCTGGACCAGGGCTCGAACCTGTGTCCCCTGCATTGGTGGGCAGATTCTTAACCACTGCAACACCAGGCAAGTCCTCCTTTTATTTCTTTTCCTTCTCTGATTGCCGTGGCAAGGACTTCCAGAACTGTGTTGAATAAAAGTGGTGACAATGGACGTCCTTGCCTTGTTCCTGATCTTAGAGGGAATGCTTTCAGCTTTTCACTGTTGAGAATGATGTTAGCTGTGGGTTTGTCATATATGCCTTTTATTATGTTGAAGTAAGTTCCCTCTATTCCCACTTTCTGGAGACCTTTTATCATAAATCGGTGTTGAATTTTGTCAGAAGCTTTTTCTATATGTATTGAGATGATCATATGGTTTTTATTCTTCAGTTCGTTAATGTGGTGTATCACACTGGTTTGCAGGTTTTGAAGAATCCTTGCATCTCTAGGAGAAATCCTACTTGATCATGGTATATGATCCTTTTAATGTATTGTTGGATTTGGTTTGCTAGTATTTTGTTGAGTACTTTTACATCTATGTTCATCAGTGATATTGGCCTGTAATTTTCTTTTTTTGTGGTATCTTTGTCTGGTTTTGGTATCATGGTGATGGTGGCCTCATAGAATGGGCCTGGGAGTGTATCTTCCTCTGTGAATTTTTGAAACAGTTTGAGAAGGATAGGTGTTAGCTCTTCTCTAAATGTTTGATAGAATTCACCTGTGAAGCCATCTGGTCCTGGACTTTTGTTTGTTGGGAGTTTTTTAATTACAGTTTCAATTTCAGTACTTGTGATTGGTCTGTTCATATTTTCTATTTCTTCCTAATCTGGTCTTAGCAGCTTGTATCTTTCTAAGGGTTTGTCCATTTTTTCTTGGTTGTCCATTTTATTGGTATATAGTTGTTTGTAGCAGTCTCTTATGATCCTTTGTATTTCTGTGGTGTCCATTGTAACTTCTCCTTTTTCATTTCTAATTTTATTGATTTGAGTCCTCTCCTTTTTTTTCTTGGTGAGTTGCAGTGAACCTTAAATAGTTTATCACAAAGCTTTACTATCAAGAGAATGTTAAAATATAGGGGAAATATTCTAAACCATATTTTTTTCTGTTTGTGCATTGTTACACCAGATGATTGATTTAACACTGTCTCTGTGTGTGTGTGTGTGTGTGTGTGTGTGTGTGTATTTTTATGCACACATGAACTGAATTTTTGAGAGAATTCTGTATCATAGAATGACTTCATCAGATCCTTCAGAGTTTGAAACAGTGGCCTCTGCATAGATTTTGCCAAGTACTATAATAGAACATATATGTGCTTAGATAGGCAAAGGGACTTTTCAGGTCAAAATGGTTTCATTGTTGTTCTGAGTGTTTTAGATGATTTGCTGACGCTTTCGATTGTTTTGCCTCATCATGTTTGTTACCCAGTTATGATCATTTCTCTAATTTTTATACTGTAACTGGAAGGCCAAGAAAATTAAATGAAGGGGACAATCTAAAGGAAATGGTAAGACCCCTCAGTGGGGGGGAAACATATAGGTATGGGGCTTAGTTTAAGGGAACATTGGAAAGAAGCTCTAAGATGTTTCTTTGCATATCAAATTTCTGCTTATTTATAACTTTGCCTCTAACTGCTTGAAATTTTGATTAAGCAACTTTCTCTGTGGAATGTTTGGAAAAAGTCTTTAAATAGAATCATTTGAGTCCTGGAATCAGTTCACATCAGATTTACTTTTAAACAATAATAGCATTCTTGAGGATAGTCATCACACAACTAAAATATTATGGGACACCAAATTACAAGCTTCTGGAATTCCATTTTTAAATATTCTTTTGTTAGCATTCTTTGAAGGATTTTGAATCCATTTGCTTTAAATTCCTTTCTTTTAGTTAGAGAAGGAGGGTGAATTAGACTGATTGTAGCCATGACTCTAAATTTCCTCACTTGAAGGTTTGCATGACCCTTTACAGTTACTGAAAAATATATTTTGTGGTTTGTTTTCTGAAGAATGGAGCACTTAAATGTTGTGTGTGTACTTTGGGAATTTGACAACAATGTAGTTTGTTGTCACAGCTGCTTTAGCTTTATTACAAGACATTTAAAAATCACATTTGAAAACAACAAAAATATTTGTGTCATTTATTTGTATGTGTGTTTTTTAACAAGTAAAAATATGACCCACGTTGGTAATTCTGTTTCTCACTGCTGTCTACCATTCTTGTGCTCCAAATTCTTGGAGTTTATTCCTTGTACAAACTTAATAATTTCCTGACCATATGCCTTTGCTTTGGCTGTTTCTTCTCTTTGGAATCTCCCTCTTAACCATGGTCAAATCTTACTCGTCTTAAAGGACCACATATATTTAAAAAATTAATTCTCTCTTCATTGTAACTGAAGTAATTTCCTCTGAATTTCCTTTTGTATTGTCTTTTAAATACCTTATACTTTTTATCTTGTATTTATTTATGAATACATTTTATCTCCCCAATAAAACTATGGACTCTATGGGCAAATGACTTGTAATTTTGAGACTATTATGTTTAAATATATAGTACTTAAAATATGGGTATACTTTAGATGTTCAGTAAAAACAAAGAAACAAAAACCTATTGTATAAAGCAAAAGTTGAAAGGTACAGTTCTTGTCAGAGTATTAGTTTTGCTGATCTTCATTGTGCTGATAAGTGAGTAAACCTCTTAATTTCAAAGTGATAAGCAATTACAGATTACTTTCACCTTCAACAGTTTCTGTTCTGTGCTACCCTGTCAAGGAGAGGGTAGGGTCAGTCTGTCGCCTGGGGTAAGGAGGAGGAGTGCAGCAAGCTCTTTTCAGGTCTGAGTGGATAGCAATACCAAGAATGGCAGGACAAGACATAACATTTAGACTTCTGGATGGCATTCATGCTTCTGTGTTAGCTGTGATCCCTAATAATTTATAAATTCAAATGGTAATAGATATACCAGAAATCATAATTCTGTCCCCAAATAAGGATGACAGGAATTAGGCATGAGAGTTAGAATCCCATCCTCCTCTCTTAGGTTCAGCAAGCTGGAAGAAAAGACTGAGAAGGAGCAATTGGTCTTAAAGTTGGAGTACCCCACAGCACTGTCCAATGTCCTTGATTTCTTTTCTATCTTAACTCACTTTTTGGTCATCTCATCCAGTTACAAGGCTTTCAGTACCATCTATTAGACCAGTAACTCCCCAATTCAGGCCTTTCTCCCTAACTTGAGATCCAACTGCATATTTGACACCGCCATTTGAATATCTAACAGATATCTTAAACTTAATAGGTCCCAAAGTACAGTTCTAATTACTACCACTATCTCCCAGCCCCTACCTCAGCAACCTATGCTATTTCTACAGTCTTCTTACTCTCAGTTGATGACACTCCATCCTTCCTGTTCCTGAGACCAAACTCTTGGAGTCATCCTGATTCCCCTCTTTCTCTCACTCCACCTCCAGTCTGTCAGGAAATTTTGTTGTCACTACCTCTAGATACACTTGCATTCCAACAGGTTCTCACTACCACTGTGGTTCCAGGCCATCATCATCTCGTAACAGATATTAGTGCATTGCCTTCTGAATTGGTCTCCTAGTGTTTGTTCCATTTAGTTACTAATTTGAAAAGAATTGATTATAGACTATTTTATTATGTCCATGACATGTGAAATCTCAATATTTTGAATAGCATCTTTTGGCAAAGAAAATATTCTTCTGCCTTGTTTGAGTTCTTCTCTGGCTGGATTCTGTGGTATTTGTAAATTTTTTTATTTTATTTTATTTTTATTTTTGGCTGTGTTGGGTCTTCGTTGCTGCACGCGGGCTTTCTCTAGTTGTGGCAAGCGGGGGCTGCTCTTCATTGCAGTGCGTGGGCTTCTCATTGCAGTGGCTTCTCTTGTTGCAGAGCACAGGCTCTAGGTGTATGGGCTTTAGTAGTTGTGGCCCGCAGGCTCTAGAGCACAGGCTCAGTAGCTTCATTGCTTCGCAGCATGTGGGATATTCCCGGACCAGGGCTCGAACCCGTGTCCCCTGCATTGGCAGGTGGATCCTTAACCACTGCGCCACCAGGGAAGCCCCGATTCTGTGGTATTTGTGCATGAGATACCCAAGAAGAAGCTTTTAAAAGACAGTGCGGGGGAGGATCTTCAAGATGGCGGAGGAGTAAGATGTGGAGATCACCTTCCTCCCCACAAATACATCAAAAACATATCTGCATGTAGAACAGCTCCTACAGAACATCTGCTGAATGCTGGCAGAAGACCTCAGACTTCCCAAAAGGCAAGAAAATCCCCACGTACCTGGCTGTGAGGCTGACAGGGTCTTGGTGCTCCGGCTGGGTGTCAGGACTGAGCCTCTGAGGTAGGAGAGCCGAGTTCAGGACGTTGGACTACCAGAGACCTCCAGGCCCCATGTAATGTCAGTTGGTGAGAGCTCTCCCAGAGATCTCCATCTCAACGCTAAGACCCAGCTGCAGTCAATGACCAGCAAGCTCCAGTGCTGGACACCCCATGCCAAACAACTAGCAAGACAGGAACACAACCCCACCCATTAGCAGAGAGGCTGCCTAAAATCATAATAAGGTCACAGACACCCCAAAACACACCACCAGATGTGGTTCTGCCCACCAGAAAGACAGGATCCAGCCTCATCCACCAGAACACAGGCACCAGTCCCCTCCACCAGGATGCTTACACAACCCACTGAACCAACCTCACCCACTGGAGGAAGACACCAAAAACAACAGGAACTACAAACCTGCAGCCTGTGAAAAGGAGAACCCAAACACAGTAAGTTAAGCAAAATGAGAAGACAGAGAAATACACAGTAGATGAAGGAGCAAGGTAAAAACCCACCAGACCAAACTAATGAAGAGGAAATAGGCAGTCTACCTGAAAAAGAATTCAGAGTAATGGTAGTAAAGATGATCCAAAATCTTAGAAATGGAATGCAGAAAATACAAGAAAGGTTTAACAAGGACCTAGAAGAGCTAAAGAGCAAACAGACAATGATGAACAACACAATAAATGAAATTAAAAATTCTCTAGAAGGAATCAGTAACAGAATAACTGAGGCAGAAGAATGGATAAGTGAGCTTGAAGATAAAACAGTGGAAATAACTACTGCAGAGCAGAATAAAGAAAGAAGAATGAAAAGAATTGAGGGCAGTCTCAGAGACCTCTGGGGCAGCAGTAAACGCACCAACGTTCGAATTATTGGGGTCCCAGAAGAAGAAGAGAAAAAGAAAGGGACTGAGAAAATATTTGAAGAGATTATAGTTGAAAACTTCCCTAATATGGGAAAGGAGATAGTAAATCAAGTCCAGGACGCACAGAGAGTCCCATACAGGATAAATCCGAGGAGAAGCACGCCAAGACACATATTAATCAAACTATCAAAAATTAAATACAAAGAAAAAATATTAAAAGCAGCAAGGGAAAAGCAACAATAACATACAAGGGAATCCCCATAAGTTTAACAGCTGATCTTTCTGCAGAAACTCTGCAAGCCAGAAGGGACTGGCAGGACATATTTAAAGTGATGAAAGGGAAACACCTACAACCAAGATTACTCTACCCAGCAAAGATCTCATTCAGATTTGACAGAGAAATTAAAACCTTTACAGACAAGCAAAATCTAAGAGAATTCAGCACCACCAAGCCAGCTTTACAACAAATGTTAAAGGAACTTCTCTAGGCAGGAAACACAAGAGAAGGAAAAGACCTACAAAAACAATCCTGAAACAATTAAGAAAATGGTAATAGGAGCATACATATTGATAATTACCTTAAATGTAAATGGATTAAATGCTCCAACCAAATGATATAGACTGGCTGAATGGATACAAACACAAGACCCATGTATATGGTGTCTACAAGAGACCCACTTGAGACCTAGGGACACATACCGTATGAAAGTGAGGGAATTGAAAAAGATATTCCATGCAAATGGAAATCAAAAGAAAGCTGGAGTAGCAATTCTCATATCAGACAAAATAGATTTTAAAATAAAGACTATTACAAGAGACAAAGAAGGACACTACATAATGATCAAGGGATCAATCCAAGAAGAAGATACAACAATTGTAAATATTTATGCACTCAACACAGGAGCACCTCAAAACATAAGGCAAATGCTAACAGCCATAAAAGGGGAAATCGACAGTAACACAATCATAGTAGGGGACTTTAACACCCCACTTTCACCAGTGGACAGATCATCCAAAATGAAAATAAATAAGGAAATACAAGCTTTAAATGACACATTAAACAAGATGGACTTAATGGATATTTATAGGACATTCCATCCAAAAACAACAGAATATACTTTTTTCTCAAGTGCTTATGACACATTCTCCAGGATAGATCATATCTTGGGTCACAAATCAAGCCTTGGTAAATTTTAAAAAATTGAAATCGTACCATGTATCTTTTCTGACCACAGCGCTATGAGAGTAGATATCAATTACAGGAAAAAAACTAAAAACTACAAACACATGGAGGCTAAACAATACACTACTCAGTAACCAAGAGATCACTGAAGAAATCAAAGAGGAAATTAAAAAATACCTAGAAACAAATGACAATGAAAACACAATGACCCAAACCTAGAGGGAAGTTTATAGCAATAAAATCCTACCTCAAGAAACAAGAAAAATCTCAAGTAAAAGACAGTGTGTAAAGTGGCTGTGAAAGGCAATAGTATACCTAAGCTTAACAGCTATGATGATTCATTGAAACATATTTTGCCATGAGAATTCTGAGTCATGTTCTTAGCAACCTGATGTGTGGTTGAGTAGGAATGTGAGGACCACTAGTCTGTAACTCGGCCTCAGGGCCACATAAGATATGCTGACTGATTAAAGATGCATTCAAACACATTTTTCTTCCTTGACACAGTTGTTAAAGACATGTTTCAAATTCATAAGAATACAGGAGGACGTACAGTTGGCTTTTTACTCTTCAAAGGAGAAATGAATTTTAATAGTTTACTTTTTTTTCAGTGTAAGTCAAATTCTGATTATCAGAATCTTGACCATAGTTAGAGGTTAAAAAGTCAGAAAGGGGGCTTCCCTGGTGGCGCAGTGGTTGAGAGTCCGCCTGCTGATGCAGGGGACACGGGTTCGTGCCCCGGTCGGGGAAGATCCCACGTGCCGCGGAGCGGCTTGTCCCGTGAGCCATGGCCGCTGAGCCTGCGCGTCCGGAGCCTGTGCTCCACAATGGCAGAGGCCACAACAGTGAGAGCCCCGCATACCGCAAAAAAAAAAAAAAAAAAAAAAAAAGTCAGAAAGGATGGATGATTCACTTCTAATGAAAGTTGTTTTTAGGAAAGCATAGATACTGTATGTTTGATAAACTATTCTATAGACTTCTGTCAGTTTCTTACGATTTGACTTAGAGAGCAGTGTAACATATTCAGATTGAATAAGCATGGCATTGGTGGGCAACGGCCTTCTGTGACTTTCCTATAGAGATTTCTTGCGTCTGTAACTCAGTTTTATTTAACATTTACCTTCAAACCTATTTAATTTCCTTTTGAAATGGGAGATCAAATAATATTCCTTCTAATAAGTCTGTATTGTTGAGCCCAATGTATAGCTTTACTTTTAGAGGAGGCCTGCTGAAATCTAAGGACTTTTTTTTTAATACTCTTAAACTGAGCTCTTAGGCACCCATAAAGACAAACATCCAAACATAGCAAAATTAGAGCCCACATTGATCACATTTGGTAGCACAGAGCTGCCTGAAATTCTACTGAAATAATGAATAAATGCATACAAGACTATATATATCTTGATGCAAAAAGGAGACTTTCGGGCTTCCCTGGTGGCGCAGTGGTTGAGAGTCTCCCTGTGAATGCAGGGGACACGGGTTTGAGCCCTGGTCTGGGAGGATCCCACATGCCGCGGAGCAACTAGGCCCATGAGCCACAACTACTGAGCCTGCGCGTCTGGAGCCTGTGCTCCGCAGAAGAGAGGCCGCGATAGTGAGAGGCCTGCGCACCACGATGAAGAGTGGCCCCAGCTTGCCACAACTAGAGAAAGCCCTCACACAGAAACGAAGACCCAACACAGCAAAAATAAATTAATTAATTAACAAACTCCTACCCCCAACATCTTCTTTAAAAAAAAAAAAGGAGACTTTCATTGTAGTTGGAAACTAATTCTAAATCTGATGAATTTTCAAAGGAATTATTTTCTATCAGTTTCAGAACACTGTAGTCTAAATCAGAGAATGTTAACCTGGGGTCCATAAACAGCCTCTAAGGATATCCATGAACACCTATATATATATATATATATATATATATATTTATTTATTTATTTATTTATTTATTTATTTATTTATTTATGGCTGCCTTCGGTCTTCGTTGTTGCACGCGGGCTTTCTCTAGTTGCGGCGAGTGGGGGCTACTCTTCGTTGCAGTGCACGGGCTTCTCATTGCAGTGGCTTCTACTGTTGTGGAGCATGGGCTCTGGGCACACGGGCTCAGTAGTTGTGGCTTGAAGGCCCTAGAGTGCAGGCTCAGTAGTTGTGGCTTAGTTGCTCCATGGTATGTGGGATATTCCCGGATCAGGGCTCGAACCCATGTCCCCTGATTGGCAGGCAGATTCTTTACCACTGCACCACCAGGGAAGTCCCCAAACACCTTTTGTTTACAGGGTTTTATATTTATGGGCAGTTTTCTTGAAATGGTCTCTCAACCATAGTTTTTACCAAATCCTCAAAGGAATCCATGAACCACCCTCCACCCAACAAAATGTAAGAACTGTTGATTCTTATTCATATCTCTTTATCACTGTGATAAGTATTTGAACCAAGTATAGTCTCATGACTGACAATGAAAGTTCTCTATTTCTAGTTTCTAAGATCTGCCATCTAGTCTAAGTTTGAAAGACTAAGCCAAATCAAGGCATTGTTGTTAATAATGCTAGCAGTATTAGGTGTATGAAACCCACTCTCATTTTGTAGCATCTTGATTTGGTGTATGTAACTGCACATATATATGAATATGCTGGGGTATTCATTTATGTGATCTGTGATCCCTTAATTTTAAGCATTTATCTTTCTTTTTTCTTTTCATTCTGTATGGTTACAAACCAGTAAGCATAGCTGATCCTGCTGCCCTTGGCTTCATCATTTCTCCATGGTCTCTGCTATTGCTGCCATCTGGTAGCGTGTCATTTACAGATGAAAATATTTCCAGTCAGGATCTTCGAGCATTCACTGCACCAGAGGTTCTTCAAAATCAATCACTAACTTCTCTCTCCGATGTTGAAAAGGTAACATTAAGTCTTTTTTGCTTTATTTTGTTTTTTGTTTTGGTGGGGGTAGGAAAAGTAGACACTGGGCTACCTTCAACCCTCTGAAAAATATCCATTGAATTTAAAATGATCATGTAATCACTTATGTGTGGAATCTAAAAAGTACAACAAATTAGTGAATATAACAAAAAAGAATCAAACTCACAGATACAGAGAACAAATTGGTAGTTACCAGTGGGGAGAGGGAAAGGGAGAGGGGAGTAAGAGGTGCAAACTATTAGGTATAAAATAGGCTACAACATGAGGAATATATAGCCAAATATTTTATAATAACTATAAATGGAGCCTAACCTTTGAAAATTGTGAATCACTGTATTGTACACCTGTAACTTATGTAATATTGTACAGTAATTATACTTCAATTAAAAAATAAAATGATCATGTATTCCAAGAAGTTCATATTTAAAAATTCAAACTAGTTTTATAAAAATGTATGGATCTAAGAAAAAATATGGAAAAAATGTGAGCCATTATTAATTCATGTTTTAAAATACTTATTAAATGCCTGCTCTGTATAAAACACTGTGCTTGGGAGGAAGATACAAAAATAACTGGACCTTTCTTCCTTCCTTCCTTCCTTCCTCCCTCCCTTCCTCCCTCCTTCCTTCCTTCCTTCCTTCCTTCCCTCCCTCCCTTCCCTCCCTCCCTCACTTCTTTCCTACTTCCCTCCTTCCTTCTCTCTTTCCTTCTCTTTTTTTCTTTCTCTCTCTCTTAGTATTTGTCAACTTGATGTTTTTACAGTAGCAACTATCTGGTTAATGTTTTTTTATTAATTAAATAGATCTTCTAGTACATTTATAGCCTTTTTTGTGTGTTTTTCTAAGATGCTTAAAGAATTTTAAGATTTATTTTTCAGTCTTTGTATTTTATGTCAACACTTTCTCATGTGGAAAATATTTTAAAAATTTGTTAATGATTCTATATATATACATATATGTATATCTATAATATAAGGCAAATTGAAATGAATGCTATATAGAGGGATAAAGTAGTTTGGAAGTTTCGAAGAGAAGCAATTTCTAATTTAGAATGATACCGCAGAGAAGGTAGCATTTGTGTTGAGCTACAAAGAGTGAGTAGAATTTAGAAAATTGAAAATAGGTAGAAGTGGGGATTCCCCTCAGGGTTGCTATGATGTGTAATGCTAAGGGGTAGGAAATTGTCCACTGTGATAGAGGAATGTTTGGTCAGGGCAGTAGCAGGGCTGGCTGGGCTGTAGCGTTAGCTACCTGGAAGGCTGTGGTTAAGGGGAGACTATAGGTCAGAATGAAGAACACTTTGAATACCAGAACTTGAGACTTTCTTCTGGGGCATATTTTTAGGAGAGTGATATGATATAATTTGTTATTTCAGAGGGTAAGTTTGATGAAAGTGGATAAGTAGGTGAGATAAAAGATTATGTAAGAATCTAACTGGAACACTTTAATAATCTAGGGGAAAGATCTAAAAATCGTGCAATGCCATGGAACTATAGAGGTGAGGATAGTGGGGTTATAGTGGAAGAAAACCTGACAGAGTTTCAACAGTTGATTTCATGAAACAAGGAAGATGGAAATGTTTTTGATAGGAATATCCAGTCTGAGGATGGTAATGCCATTAACATCAGAAGATCTAATTGCATTGTCAAGGCTATGAAAAGAAATTTTGGAACAACTATATATATTGTGTGTAGTAAGCTGTGATAATTTAGATAGGGAACTTTGGAGAATTCAGAATTTGCAATGAATATCATTTCCCATAATCAATGCATATAGGTTCAAAAATTAACCTAATAATTTCCTAATAGTAAAATTGTGAAATCAAAAAGTATGTGCATTTAAATTTTTGACATATCGTTGACCCTTGAACAATGCCAGTTTGAACTGCATGGGCCCACTTACTCAGTTAAGTACAGATTCCTTAACAAAACATAGAAAACCTCTCCAGAGTCTGATTCCAACCATATTTCAACTCCTCTTTCAGAGTCACAAGTTGTAGTCAGTGATTATTAAACAGGTCTTATGCTTTGTGGCTTCACTCTTTTTTTTTTACATCTTTATTGGAGTATAATAGCTTTACAATGGTGTGTTAGTTTCTGCTGTATAACAAAGTGAATCAGTTATACATATACATATGTTCCCATATCTCTTCCCTCTTGCGTCTCCCTCCCTCCCACCCTCCCTATCCCATCTCTCTAGGTGGTCACAAAGCACCGAGCTGATCTCCCTGTGCTATGCAGCTGCTTCCCACTAGCTATCTATTTTACATTTGCTAGTGTATATATGTCCATGCCACTCCCTCACTTTGTCACAGCTGACCTTTCCCCCTCCCCATATCCTCAAGTCCATTTTCTAGTAGGTCTGTGTTTTTATTACTGTCTTACCCCTAGGTTCTTCATGACATTTTTTTTTCTTAGATTCCATATATATGTGTTACCATACTGCATTTGTCTTTCTCTTTCCGACTTACTTCACTCTGTATGACAGACTCTAGGTCCATCCACCTCATTACAAATATCTCAATTTCGTTTCTTTTTATGGCTGAGTAATATTCCATTGTATATATTTGCCACATCTTCTTTATCCATTCATCCGATGATGGACACTTAGGCTGTTTCCATCTCCTGGCTATTGTAAATAGAGCTGCAATGAACATTTTGGTACATGACTCTTTTTGAATTATGGTTTTCTCAGGGTATATGCCAAGTAGTGGGATTGCTGGGTCATATGGTAGTTCTATTTGTAGTTTTTTAAGGAACCTCCATACTGTTCTCCATAGTGGCTGTACCAATTCACATTCCCACCAGCAGTGCAAGAGTGTTCCCTTTTCTCCACACCCTCTCCAGCATTTATTGTTTCTAGATTTTTTGATGATGGTCATTCTGACCAGTGTGAGATGATATCTCATTGTAGTTTTGATTTGCATTTCTCTAATGATTAATGATGTTGAGCATTCTTTCATGTGTTTGTTGGGAGTCTGTATATCTTCTTTGGAGAAATGTCTATTTAGGTCTTCTGCCCATTTTTGGATTGGGCTGCTTGTTTTTTTGTTATTGAGCTGCATGAGCTGCTTCTAAATTTTGGAGATTAATCCCTTGTCAGTTGCTTCATTTGCAAATATTTTCTCACATTCTGAGGACTGTCTTTTGGTCTTCTTTATGCTTTCCTTTGCTGTGCAAAAGCTTTGAAGTTTCATTAGGTCCCATTTGTTTATTTTTGTTTTTATTTCCATTTCTCTAGGAGGTGGGTCAAAAAGGATCATGCTGTGATTTATGTCATAGAGTGTTCTGCCTATGTTTTCCTCTAAGAGTTTGATAGTGTCTGGCCTTACATTTAGGTCTTTAATCCATTTTGAGCTTATTTTTGTGTATGGTGTTAGGGAGTGATCTAATCTCATACTTTTACATGTACCTGTCCAGTTTTCCCAGCACCACTTATTGAAGAGGCTGTCCTTTCTCCACTGTACATTCCTGCCTCCTTTATCAAAGATAAGGTGCCCATATGTGCGTGGGTTTATCTCTGGGCTTTCTTTCCTGTTCCATTGATCTATATTTCTGTCGTTGTGCCAGTACCATACTGTCTTGATTACTGTAACTTCGTAGTATAGTCTGAAGTCAGGGAGCCTGATTCCTCCAGCTCCGTTTTTCGTTCTCAAGATTGCTTTGGCTATTCGGGGTCTTTTGTGTTTCCATACAAATTGTGAAATTTTTTGTTCTACTTCTGTGAAAAATGCCAGTGGTAGTTTGATAGGGATTGCATTGAATCTGTAGATTGCTTTGGGTAGTAGAGTCATTTTCACAATGTTGATTCTTCCAATCCAAGAACATGGTATAACTCTCCATCTATTTGTATCATCTTTAATTTCTTTCATCAGTGTCTTGTAATTTTTTGCATAGAGGTCTTTTGTCTCCTTAGGTAGGTTTATTCCTAGATATTTTATTGTTTTTGTTGCAATGGTAAATGTGTGTGTTTTCTTGATTTCACTTTCAGATTTTTCATCATTAGTGTATAGGAATGCGAGAGATTTCTGTGCATTAAATTTGTATCCTGCTACTTTATTTACCAAATTCATTGATTAGCTCTAGTAGTTTTCTCGTAGCATCTTTAGGATTCTCTATGTATAGTATCATGTCATCTGCAAACAGTGACAGTTTTACTTCTTCTTTTCTGATTTGGATTCCTTTTATTTCCTTTTCTTCTCTGATTGCTGTCGCTAAAACTTCCAAAACTATGTTGAATAAGAGTGGTGAGAGGGGCAACCTAGTCTTGTTCCTGATATTAGTGGAAATGCTTTCAGTTTTTCACCAATGAGGACGATGTTTGCTGTGGGTTTGTCATATATGGCCTCTATTATGTTGAGGAAAGTTCCCTCTATGCCTACTTTCTGCAGGGTTTTTAACATAATGGATGTTGAATTTTGTCAAAAGCTTTCTCTGCATCTATTGAGATGACCATATGGTTTTTCTCCTTCAATTTGTTAATATGGTGTATCACATTGATTGATTTGCGTATATTGAAGAATCCTTGCATTCCTGGAATAAACCCACTTGATCATGGTGTATGATCCTTTTCATGTGCTGTTGGATTCTGTTTGCTAGTATTTTGTTGAGGAGTTTTGCATCTATGTTCATCAGTGATATTGGCCTGTAGTTTTGTTTCTTTGTGACATCCTTGTCTGGTTTTGGTATCAGGGTGATGGTGGCCTTGTAGAATGAGTTTGGGAGTGTTCCTCCCTCTGCTATATTTTGGAAGAGTTTGAGAAGGATAGGTTTTAGCTCCTCTAAATGTTTGATAGAATTCGCCTGTGAAGCCATCTGGTCTTGGGCTTTTGTTTGTTGGAAGATTTTTAATCACAGTTTCAATTTCAGTGCTTGTGATTGGTCTGTTCATATTTTCATTTCTTCCTGATTCAGTCTTGGCAGGTTGTGCATTTCTAAGAATTTGTCCATTTCTTCCAGATTGTCCATTTTATTGGCATAGAGTTGCTTGTAGTAATCTCTTATGATCTTTTGTATTTCTGCAGTGTCAGTTGTTACTTCTCCTTTTTCACTTCTAATTCTATTGACCTGAGTCTTCTCCCTTTTTTTCTTGATGAGTCTGGCTAATGGTTTAGCAATTTTGTTTATCTTCTCAAAGAACCAGCTTTTAGTTTTGTTGATCTTTGCTATCGTTTCCTTCATTTCTTTTTCATTTATTTCTGATCTGATTTTTATGATTTCTTTCCTTCTGCTAACTTTGGGGTTTTTTTGTTCTTCTTTCTCGAATTGCTTGAGGTGCAAGGTTAGGTTGTTTATTTGAGATGTTTCCTGTTTCTTAAGGTAGGATTGTGTTGCTATAAACTTCCCTCTTAGAACTGCTTTTGCTACATCCTATAGGTTTTGGGTCGTCGTGTCTCCATTGTCATTTGTTTCTAGGTATTTTTTGATTTCCTCTTTGATTGCTTCAGTGATCATTTCGTTATTAAGTAGTGTATTGTTTAGCCTCCACGTGTTTGTATTTTTTACAGATCTTTTCCTGTAATTGATATCTAGTCTCATAGCGTTGTGGTCGGAAAAGATACTTGATACAATTTCAATTTTCTTAAATTTACCAAGGCTTGATTTTTGACCCAAGATATGATCTATCCTGGAGAATGTTCCATGAGCACTTGAGGAAAATGTGTATTCTGTTGTTTTTGGATGGAATGTCCTATAAATATCAATTAAGTCCATCTTGTTTAATGTATCATTTAAAGCTTGTGTTTCCTTATTTATTTTCATTTTGGATGATCTGTCCACTGATGAAAGTGGGGTGTTAAAGTCCCCTACTATGAATGTGTTACTGTCGATTTCCCCTTTTATGGCTGTCAGTATTTGCCTTATGTATTGAGGTGCTCCTATGTTGGGTGCATAAATATTTACAATTGTTGTATCTTCTTCTTGGATCGATCCCTTGATCATTATGTAGTGTCCTTCTTTGTCTCTTTTAATAGTCCTTATTTTAAAGTCTATTTTGTCTGATATGAGAATTGCTACTCCAGCTTTCTTTTGGTCCATTTGCATGGAATATCTTTTTTCATCCCCTCACATTCAGTCTGTATGTGTCCCTAGGTCTGAAGTGGGTCTCTTATAGACAGTATATATATGGGTCTTGTTTTTGTATCCATTCAGGCAGTCTGTGTCTTTTGGTGTGAGCATTTAATCCATTTACATTTAAGGTAATTATCGATATGTATGTTCGTATTCCCATTTTCTTAATTGTTTTGGGTTTGTTATTGTAGGTCTTTTCCTTCTCTTGTGTTTCTTGCCTAGAGAAGGTCCTTTAGCATTTGTTGTAAAGCTGGTTTGGTGATGCTGAACTCTCTCAGCTTTTGCTTGTCTGTAAATGTTTTAATTTCTCCATCAAATCTGAATGAGATCCTTGCTGGGTAGAGTAATCTTGGTTGTAGGTTTTTCTCCTTCGTCTCTTTGAATATGTCCTGTCACTCCCTTCTGGCTTGCAGAGTTTCTGCTGAGAGATCAGCTGTTAACCTTATGGGGATTCCCTTGTGTGTTATTTGTTGTTTTTTCCTTGCTGTTTTTAATATGTTTTCTTTGTATTTAATTTTTGACAGTTTGATTAATATGTGTCTTGGCGTGTTTCTCCTTGGATTTATCCTATATGGGACTCTGTGCTTCCTGGACTTGATTAACTATTTCCTTTCCCGTATTAGGGAGGTTTCAACTATAATCTCTTCAAATATTTTCTGTGTCCCTTTCTTTTTCTCTTCTTCTTCTGGAACCCCTACAATTCGAATGTTGGTGCGTTTAATGTTGTCCCAAAGGTCTCAGAGTGTCCTCAGTTCTTTTCATTCTTTTTTCTTTATTCTGCTCTGCAGTAGTTATTTCCACTATTTTATCTTCCAGGTCACTTATCCGTTCTTCTCTTTCAGTTATTCTGCTATTGATCCCTTCTAGAGTATTTTTAATTTCATTTATTGTGTTGTTCATCGTTGCTTGTTTCATCTTTAGTTCTTCTAGGTCCTTGTTAAATGTTTCTTGCATTTTGTCTATTCTATTTCCAAGATTTTGGATCATCTTTACTATCATTATTCTGAATTCTTTTTCAGGTAGACTGCCTATTTCCTCTTCATTTGTTAGGTCTGGTGCATTTTTATCTTGCTCCTTCATGTGCTGTGTGTTTTTCCGTCTTCTCATTTTGCTTATCTTACTGTGTTTGAGGTCTCCTTTTTGCAGGCTGCAGGTTCGTAGTTCCTGTTGTCTTTGGTGTCTGTCCCTAGTGGCTAAAGTTGGTTCAGTGGGTTGTGTGGGCTTCCTGGTGGAGGGGACTAGTGCCTGTGTTGTGGTGGATGAGGCTGGATCTTGTCTTTCTGGTGGGCTGGTCCACGTCTGGTGGTGTGTTTTGGGTTATCTGTGGACTTACTATGATTTTAGGCAGCCTCTCTGCTAATGGGTGGGGTTGTGTTCCTGTCTTGCTTGTTGTTTGGCATAGGGTGTCCAGCACTTTAGCTTGCTGGTCGTTGAGTGAAGCTTGGTGTTGGTGTTGAGATGGAGATCTCTGGGAGATTTTTGCCATTTGATATTACGTGGAGCTGGGAGGTCTCTTGTGGACCAGTGTCCTGAAATTGGCTCTCCCACCTCAGAGGCACAGCACTGACTCCTGGCTGCAGCACCAAGAGCATTTCATCCACACGGCTCAGAATAAAAGGGAGATAAAATAGAATGAATGAAAGGAAGAGGATAAAAGAAAGTAAAATATAGTAAGGTAAAATAAAATAAAGTTATTAAAATAAAAAAGTAATTATTAAGAAAAAAAATTTTTTTAAGTTAAAAAAAAACAACAACGGATGGATAGAACCCTAGGACAAATGGTGAAAGCAAAGCTATACTGACAAAATCTCACACAGAAGCATACACATATACACTCACAAAAAGAGGAAAAGGGGAAAATATAATAAATCTTGCTCTCAAAGTCCATCTCCTCAATTTGGGATGATTCGTTTTCTATTCAGGTATTCCACAGATGCAGGGTACATCAAGTTGATTGTGGAGATTTAATCCGCTGCTTCTGAGGCTGCTGGGAGAGATTTCCCTTTCTCTTCTTTGTTCGCACAGCTCCCGGCGTTCAGCTTTGGATTTGGCCCCGCCCCTGCGTGTAGGTCGCCGGAGGGCGTCTCTTCTTTTCTCAGACAGGACGGGGTTAAAGGAGCCGCTGATTCAGGGGCTCTGGCTCACTCAGACCATGGGGAGGTAGGTGTAGGGAGTGTGGGGTGAGCCTGCGGCGGCAGAGGCCGGCATGATGTTGCACCAGCCTGAGGCACGCCGTACTTTCTCCCGAGGAAGTTGTCCCTGGATCCCGGGACCCTGGCAGTGGCGGGCTGCACAGAAGGGAGGTGTGGAGAGTGACCTGTGCTCACACACAGCCTTCTTGGTGGCGGCAGCAACAGCCTTAGTGTCTCATGCCCGTCTCTAGCCGCAGCTCGCGCCCGTGTCTGGAGCTCCTTTAAGCAGCGCTCTTAATCCACTCTCCTCGCGCACCAGGAAACAAAGAGGGAAGCTGGCTTCACTCTTTTGTATAACAGTGCTCTTCTGCATTTCTACATGTCCACATCCTATGTACCAAGCATTCTTTCAATCAGCATCTATTGAGAACTTATATATTCTACAGTATATTAGGCCATAGGGTTACAAAGATGAATAAGAAATAGTTCTGGGACTTCCTTGGTGGCGCAGTGGTTAAGAATCTGCCTGCCAATGCAGGGGACACAGGTTCGAACCCTGGTCCGGGAAGATCCCACATGCCGTGGAGCAACTAAGCCCGTGTGCCACAACTACTGAGCCTGAGCTCTAGAGCCCACGTTCCGCAGCAAGAGAAGCCACCGCAATGAGAAGCCTGCATACCGCAACGAACAGTAGCCCCTCCTCGGCGCCCGCATGCAGCATTGAAGACCCAATGCAGCCAAAAATAAATAAATACATTTTTAAAAAAAGAAAGAAATAGTCCTTAACCTCAAAGGGCCAGCAGTGTAATGGACAGATAGACAAAAAGAAATTAATGATAGTAATAAGAATAGTAATGGAAATATGTACAGTAATAGTAGATCTGTACAAAATATTAAGAGAACACAGAGAGGGGACACATAACCTACATTCAAACCTCAGCTTAAGCTCCCCCTGCTTTAAATTTCTTCTATAATCAGAAGTAATCTTGTCCTTTTGAATTTCCTTAGCACAGATGTACCACTTCTACTTTGTTTAATAGATGCATACATATATATTCATATAGTTTTCTTCTTAGAGTTCTGATTCTAGGAAAGGTACAACAGATTAAAGCCGTGGTTTTGAATCAGAGGCTGCTTTATCTTCCAGTGGACGGTTGGCAATGTCTTGAGACATTTTTAGTTGTCATAACCGGTGGGAGGGCAGGGGGAAGAGGAGGAAGGTAGTTCTACTGGCATCTAGTGAGTAGAGGCCAGGGGTACTACTGTTATCCTACACAGGATAAATATCCACAGACTGCTGTCCACAGCAAAGATCCCAAATGTCAGTAGTACAGAGGAGTATAAGCCCTGGTTTAGAGGTCAAGAATATGGCTCTGGAGCCAGAATTTGAATCCCGCCCCTAGCACTTAACTACCTGTGTGACCTTGGACAAAAGTTACTTTCTCTCTCTGTAGTTATTGAATAAGCTGAAGTATAAACTGTAAGGTTGACACACAGTAAACATTATGTACATGCTTGCTGTTGATATTCTTATGTATTAGTATATGGTAGTATTATTGATCCAGAATGAGATATTTATATTTTACCACAATCCCGAGCTTAGTGACTTTCAGAAAAAATGTTGAACGACTAAATGGATAGTTAATTAGCTCTTCTATAAATGGTATCTTCTAGAACCAGTTCCTTTATCGTTTAACCCTGTGTATGAATCATCATTATCAAAAGCAGCCACTTCTACAAGAAACCATCCTGGTTTGCTATTACACTAAGGGAAAGGAATAGATTTTCTCTGTACTATCCATCAGGAACAGATAGGTACTGAGATCTTTGATACAAATAGGGCCTTGGCAAAGATCACAAAGCAAAAAATTCCCTTGGAAGCTAAATAAATATGCAGTAGAACTAAGAGGCAGATCAAAACCTTTTTTAAAAAAAAAACTTCTAATGCCTGACTTCTTTTAATATGGGCCATCGTATTCTCCTTTTTTTCTGCTTATGTAAAAGCCAAAGAAACATATGAAGGCCAAATACTTGCCTGTTTTTGAATAATCACTCCTTGTATGACCTTCTCCTTTCCATATAATGACTGTAACTAAACTATAACCCATTCATTGCTATTTATCAACCAGGTGAACTAAGGGCTCTCAGTGGTATTGCAGCGTTACTGTGTTAATTTAGTTACACCGTAGTATCACTGATCTTCTTTCTGCCTGTATCTTTTCAGGTTGCATCAACAGTAAAAACTCTTAGCTTATGAATAATGTATATGGAAGTATTATCCATATTTACTTTACAGATTATTTTGGAATAAATGTAAAAGTAAAGCATTTTTCTTTGTATACTGTACAAACTTTTTCTCAAATATTAATAATATTTCTCTAATATTAGATACCAGATATTATTATACATTAACAAAGATCTGATGTACCTGGAGTTATTTATTTAACAAAATTTTAAATGATTTTTAAAATATTAAAAATTTTGAACCCATAAAGCACTATCCTAATAAAATAGCAACTATCATTTCTGCATGTTTTTTCTATATATAGATATTTCATATCTATATGTATCAAGCAGAGGTCTCCAGAGAAACCGGATCAATAGGATATGTGTGTTTGTGTGTGTGTGTATATAAAGAGAGTCTTATTAGCTCATGTAATTATGGAGGCAGACAAGTCCCAAGATCTCCAAGGTGAGCCAGCAAGCTGGAGACCCAGGAGAGCCAATGGTGTAGTTCTGGTCTGAGAACCAGGTGAACTGAGGGTGTAGTTCCACAATGAAGGCCAACAGGCTCAGGACCCAGGAAGAGCTGGTATTTCGGATCAAATCCAAAGGCAAGAAAAAGTTGATGTCCTAGTTTGAAGGCAGTCAGACAGAAAGTTCTTTCTTACCTGGGGGTGGGTAAACTATTTTGTTCTATTCAGGCCTTCAAATAATTGGATAAGGACCACCTATATTGGGGAGAGCAGTCTGCATCCAAAAACACTCTCACAGAAACACCCAGAATAATGTTTGACCAAATATCTACGCATCCCATGGTACAGTCGACACATAAAATTAATCATTATACTATATACATAAATGATCAACAGATGTATATTTTTATAACCTAGTTTTAAAAATGATGTTAATAATTTTATATAGTCTTGTATAAAAATTATTAAAATAAAATAACTCAATTAGCCTCCTGACAAGTAAATGTAGTAAAGAATCTTAAAATACTACCAGTATCTCAAAGGATCACAAATCAAAATTAATATATTAAGAGAAATATATTTGAGTATGCAGTTAGTCATTTTTGCTAAAGTTATGAAAAATGTTTTTCATATATGAGACTCTTTGAAAACGTGTTCCCATGTGAGGTTCTTTGAATTCTAAACAGAAATATGATACAAATAGCCTACATCATGCTGCCTTGAACTTTATGCACATTTAATTGAATTCAGTAGGCATGTATTGAATATCTATTATGTAAAAGTTCTGTGTTAACTGCTAAGAGGGATATTAAGATGTGTTAAAAAGGCTTTCTCAAGGAAGACAAACAAGGACACATCTTAACTATGTTACAGGTAGTATTAGTTAACTGTTTCATTAGAGATACAAATGAAATAATAACTATCATATAAGAGAGAATGCTTTATCCTGTTTGAGAAGATTTGTATAGCATACATAATAGATAACATCATCTCTGGACTATATCAATAATGGGTGGAACTTTTATTGACAGATGAAAAAAGAAATAAATTCTTGGTAGGAAGAACTGCTCAAGAAGCGCTGGGAAAGAGAAAGATTTATTTTGCCAAAAGAGAATTATATAGTAGTTCTGAAGTGTTACGTGTAATAGAGCAAGGAGTGATAATTGAAGGAAAACTTAAAAACCTGGAAATGGAGCTAGAGGCAGGTCAGAGTGAGCCTTGCATATCATCATAAAGAATTTGGATTTGGGGGGCTTCCCTGGTGGCGCAGTGGTTGAGAGTCCGCCTGCCGATGCAGGGGACACGGGTTTGTGCCCCGGTCCGGGAAGATCCCACATGCCATGGAGCGGCTGGGCCCGTGAGCCATGGCCGCTGAGCCTGCGCGTCCGGAGCCTGTGCCCCGCAACGGGAGAGGCCATAACAGTGAGAGGCCCGCGTACCACAAAAAAAAAGAATTTGGATTTTTGATAATTGGGAGCCATAAAAATATTTGAAAAGAGGAACAACTAATCTGTAACTTAGGAATAATTTAGGAGGCAATACTAGGAATAGATTAAAATGCTGTGAGATTGTAAGGATACCCGGTTTTATTTGTATTTACCTCACCTATATCTAAAGAGGATTTGAGACAGTTTGTATAATTAAAAAATACAGGTGTGAAAATAAGGGCAAAATGAAAAGAAAAAATAAAGACAAGAAAATAAGATGGCCCTGGAGTAAGATTGGTGCAAAAAAATGCTCGTGGTAAGATTATTCAGTACTGGTGGAGATGGGCTAAAAGTCTAGCTCTGAAATCACTTAACAGGAGAACTAGAAAATGATTACTTATAAGGATTAACTGTCCTCACTTCAGGCTGATAATCTTGCTCCCTGTTTCACAGGGGAAAAATAGTAGAAGCGATCAGGAGACTTCTCCCAAGATCCCACAACTGGACTACCTACATAAATTTTCATATTCTTTGCTTCCCTGCTTCAGAAGAACTGTGACAGAGGTGTCAAGCCAACTCCCTTGTGCATTAGCTTCCACTTCCTCCCGCTTACTCAGCAGTGTTCTCCCAACAGTCTCCTCTCTCTCCTGCAGTTCCAGTTTTCCCTGTTGGATCATTCCTACCAGCATAAAAATATGTTGTCCTTTTTTCAGTCTTTAAGAAGCAAACAGACAATGAAAAAGGAATCTTTTCTGACCCAACTTTTTTCTCTATCTACTGCTACCCCATCCATTCTTAGTAAGAAAAATGCTAATCAAAACTGCAATGAGATTTTTTTTCTCTCTTCAGTTTGGTAAAAATCTAAATCTTCATAACACATTCTATGAATAAGCCTTGTGAAAAAATCATATGTTGCTGGTAGAAATGCAAAATGATAAAACATCTGTGGGGAAAATCTGACAAAATGTATCAAAACTATAGATGATTTACTCTTTTATTCATAATCTAGGAGAGTCAGTTCAAGAGGAATACCTGCATGTACAAAATGACATCACAAGGCTGTTTGCTAAAACATTATTTATAATAGCAAAAGTTTAGGAAAATTCTAATTGCCCATTAATAACAGATCAGTTAAGTAAACAATGCTATAGCCACAAAATGGAGTTCTATGCAGCAGTAAAAAGAATGAGATCTATAAACATTGATATGGAAATGCCTGTCTTGTTAAATTAAAACTGCAAGGTGTCGAGTAATTTTTTAAATTTCTGACCTTTTGTAAAAGAAGGGGAAAGTAAGACTATTCATATTTGCTTGAGCTTTCATAAAGAAACTTTAAGTAAGAACTAATAAAAATGATTACTCATAGCAGACAGTCTAGAAAGTTGAGGGGGGAAAAAAAAAGTCTGTTCTGATCATTTCCAGTCTTATTTTCTGTTTTAAGCTCTCACATACTTTAATGCAAAATATGAAATGATGATTTTCTCAAATCATGTGTTGCACTTTCTTTGGAGCAAAGTCATGAATATATAGTACTTGCTAAATTAAGTTTTTACATAAAATGATTTTTTTTTAAATTCTGTTCCTAGATCCATATTTATTCTCTTGGAATGACATTGTATTGGGGGGCTGATCATGAAGTACCTCAGAGCCAAGTAAGTCAAGTTGTCACATTTGTACAACTTTACACTTTTTAAGAAGTTCTTTGTATTTATGTGTTCTACAGTGTGTTGTCAGGCACACCAGTGTTTCTACACTGGTTGTTCACATTAATAATGTCACACTCTCAGAATGAAATAATAAAGTACTAAAGAAATTATTTTTCTTAGACTGTTCTTAGAATTATAGCAGTCACTACCTGTTTCAACAGTTCACTCTGTGAAATATAGTAGCCTCTTCAAAATTATAGCGAGAGAAATGGGAGTCCACTTTATTTCTTTTAATTTAATGACTGATAAAGGGGGCTTGTAAATTTCTTTGATGATTCATTCTTGAACAGAAAGTGATAACCTTTTTTGATGCAAAAACTGTAGGAATAATAGTAGCTCTAACTATGTCTCAGAGTTTTACTTCATTACTTTTTCTCTTGTCACTTCAAAATCATACTTCACTACTCCTGCAGCAGCAGACACAGATATTAAAGTAACACTTTGTGGGGCCTTAGGCTCTGATGATCATTGGGCTGCTTCTAGTCTTTATTTTCTAAAATAACTGATCTCTTGAAGACACAATAGTAAACATAGTAATAAATATAATCAAAAATTTAAAAATAACTGTATTTCATCAAAGATGTAGCATACAGAATTGTGTCATTTTAGGCATTTAGAACTCCAAACAAAAGTAACTGTGTTTTTGGTTTTTTTTTTTTTTTAATCAAATTAAGAAGCAGTAAGTATTTTAGGCTTATATTCTAAAATTCAGACATCTTAAGATCAATGAAAAACGAATGATAGTCTTCAACTTGGTTTGGTTTCATTTTACATCATGAAAAATACTGTATATTTACTTTCCTCAGTTTCAATTCTATAAATATAAATGAGAAACTTAAATTATTACTGGAAATAATAGGGTCATTTTATAGAACCTAACTTACATGTAAAATGTGATCACAGCCTATAATTTAACACTTTCTCTTTTCTGGTAACTGAAAATAAAGTCAGTGTATCTATAATGTGTAAATTGGATGGGAAGTATAAACATTTACTTCTATTTCACTGTCAGATATCATAACTGTTTTGGAAATATTTAATATTAATTCAGAAGTATTTATTAAGCACCTACCTTATGTCAGACACTGTACCAGACACTAGGAATATAATGTTCCATGTCTGTGGAGTCCTATCACAGGTACAGACAACCAAAATAACCAGTTACAACACAATGTGACAAATGCTATGTTAGGGAAAATGGAGGGTGCTATGGAAAACCAAGCGTTGGAGCCTCTAACTAGACTTGGAGGGTTAGAATAGGTTTATTAAAGGACATTGCTGCTAAGCTGAGCTCTAAAAGATGAAATATAATACCCAAATGGATGAGAAGTGGAAGGGAAGGGTCACAGGTAAAGCATATGTTTAAACCAAAGTGGATGTACCAGTTCAAACTCCCATAAGCAATGCTTTTCTCCTCACCACTACTTCGTATTATCAGTCCTTTATTTTAACCATTCTACTGAGTATATATATAGTGACTTCTTTCTGTGGTTTTAATTTGCATTTCTTGGTATGATTATTGGACATTTAGATATAATATTCTATAAATTATGTCAACTAATTAAAAAAAACTCACATTTTGGCTTCTGTTTCACCAGCATAATGACAACTTATATTTAAATGACCTTGAGTCATTGCAGTATTTGAAATCTCTTCTAAGTTATCATGAGTGTCAAATTACATTAAATATATATCAAATATATTCCTTTTTTGAAATGTTAGGAAATTGTTTATTCCCCCCAAGTAGTGTATATATATAAACTGCTTACCAAAATACTTGGATAACCAAAACATTCCATTTCTTAATCATACCAAAACACCTCAGAGTTTTTCTATAATACCTCCTACCTTAGGAGATGTCTGTTAACCAACTTCCGCTAATAAAATTTTTGGATTATAAAAATGTAAAATGCAGTCAAATATACATGCTACTAGGTAAGAAATTTATTTCCTCCAGGTGTGTTTGGTGTGGTTCCTGTGACCCTTGGAATGGTTTCTCTCATGTTAGTTAGATTTACTCACACTTGCCAACATTACCTTTTCTTTCTTTGTATGCAGCCTATCAAGCTTGGAGATCATCTCAACAGTATACTGCTTGGAATGTGTGAGGACGTTGTTTATGCTCGGGTTTCTGTTCGGACTGTCCTGGACGCTTGCAGTGCCCACATTAGGAATAGCAATTGTGCACCCTCATTTTCCTACGTGAAGCAGTTGGTAAAACTGGTTCTGGGAAATCTTTCTGGGGTAAGCCACAGTTCCAATTGGTTCCTATAGTCATACTTTAAAATTTAGTAGCATTTCACAAAATTTTCTTTAAATGTGGATAGCATTTTCTCAGTGAAGACTAGGAACAGGAGATTGAATTTCAGGTTCTAATGTTAATTGTTTATTTGAAACAGTACTTAAAAATCTAGAAACCCATTGCAATAATTTAGTCTCCTAGATTTTATGGGAGTTAGTCTTGTTTTAGAACTTTATTCTATCAGGTATTATAGAATCACAGCATGTTAGAGCTGAGAAGTCTTCTTGACTCTTTTCTTACATCTTTTCCTATGGAGCTTTCAGTAAGTGATTCTACCTACTGTGAAAGTCGTATGGACATGCAAAATGGGTTTTAGAATTATTTAAGTGCACTTTCTGTTGCTTTATACCTCTTTCTTGCTCACTTATTAGTCTGGACCCCTTAGGTATTCTCAAACCCTCCCTACCTTCTTTGGACATTGGCACCTGGTATGTAAGAGGGATGCATGCTTGTATCCCTACTAGATTGTCCCAAAACTGGGACTCCTTTATTTTCTCTCTTGTCTTAGATATGAAGAATCCCAGGACTAACAATCTCTATATCTAATAGTCCCATTGCTGCATTTCTTAAGCTATATTCTATCCCATTTGCTCCAGTTTGGGACCCCCCCCCCCTTGGTTTTTGATATTTGATGTAGGTCTAAACTTTATCTGCTCTGACCCTTTAGGTTATGGTGCCTGAGTCCCCCTCCTTTATGTAGGCTTTGGATTAGATTTACCGCTGTCACACAGGGTTCTTGCTGGCTTCCTCTTAATTCCTCATCCCTAAGGGTTTAGTTCTGCCATCTTAACCAGGATGTCGTATGGCTGGCAGGGGTATATCCAAATTCCACATGCTTTGCCAGTTGATAAGAAACAGGCTCATAAAGTCTTCTAGGCAGATGGTTTGTAAACTGTACCCCAAGGAGCCTTTGCGATTCTGTAGTCAGAGGAAGGGAGGCAATAGAGGCTAAGTGAAGAGAGTTCTCGGCTGTTTATTTCCCCTCCTTAACTAGAGCTGATTTATTTGTTTATATTCCTGTATGTGATATTTTTTTTTTTGGAACAAAGATAAAGCTACTAAAACTTTGATCTTCTATTCAGACCAAAGTTTCCCAGATATTTTGAAATATATTTTTGTTTAAAAAATTTTCTCTATGGTCAAATAAAGTTGAGGAAAAACTATTTTAGGAAAATTAAGTATATTTTCACCATAAAACTTCCCAGAGCCTTTAATACACTAAGTTGTATTACTAACCCTCAAGAGGGATAGGCACACAGGTGAAACATTTCCCAAACTTATATTGGCCTTTTTTCACAGATCTTCTCATAATACTGATATTCTGTAAAAACTCGCTCTGAGGAACGTTGATCTGTACTAACTTCTTCACTTTATGGACATGTTTCCTATTAATCAGCCAGGGATTTAAAAGCTATGAGATTTTGAGGGGAAAGGATACAAGTAATGACTGGGTTGAAAGATAGCACTTTGAGCTAGATCCTGTAGACTAGATAGAAAGGGTAATCCAGGCAGAGGGAAGTAAACTTGGACAAATGCTGTGAGATGGGAAAGAGCAGGATGTTTGAGGAACAGTAATAAGTCTGATATGGGGTGTGCTGTGGGGTTGTTTAGTGGGAGAGAAGAATAGAAAGGTCAGTTGGAATCAGCATGTAGAGAGCCTGCCTTTCTAAGTAGAAATAATAACACTCCCCTCATCCATTGTTCTTGCCAGTCTCCTGGACATCACTGGGCAGAAGTAACTCTCACAGCTACCTTTTTTTTTTTTTTTTTTTTTTTTTTTTTTGCGGTACGTGGGCCTGTCACTGTTGTGGCCTCTCCTGTTGCAGAGCACAGGCTCCCAACGCGCAGGCTCAGCAACCATGGCTCACGGGCCCAGCCGCTCCGCGGCATGTGGGATCTTCCCCGACTGGGGCACAAACCTGCATCCCCTGCATCGGCAGGCAGACTCTCAACCACTGCGCCACCAGGGAAGCCCACAGCTACAATTTTTTAAGTGTTTACTTTGTGCCAGGCACTGTGCTGAATGACTTATGTGCTTTTTCACATTTATTCATCACAACCCCAGGTTACAAGAGATAATTTCATCCTCATTTTAGAGATAATGACACTGGGGCTCAAATAGATTAAATAACTTGCCCATGGCCACACACATGGTAAATGACAGAGACACAATTGGAATCTGGATCTCTCTGACCCCAAAGCCATTAGCTGTCAGCCATTATGCTCCTTGGAAGCTGTCATTGCCTCCAGTCGCTGATAGAACGAGTTAGTCTTTCACTCAGTGTGAAATTCACTACAAGTGACTATAATTCTTACTTACTTACTTAAAATTAATTAGCATAGAGTAAAAGTCAGTAGTCCAGCTTAGTTGTCCTGGTTTTTCCACTGATTTATATAGCATGTTTGACCTCAATTTTACTTACCTGTAAAATAGGAATAATGGTATATACCATCCACCCATATTACTGAACAGTTTTGCAAATAATTATTTCAATGTTGATGAGCTGCTTCAAGGTCCTTAGAATTTTTCCTTGCTATTTCTCCCTTTATTGTAATATGAAGATAATAATAATATGTACCACATGAGGTTTTTAGATAATTAACATAAAGTATTGTAAAGCCCTTAAGGTAGTGCCTGCTTTATAGTAATTGCTCAGTAAATGACAACTATTATTAATAGTAGTGTCAATGCAGGAATTCACAAAGATGATACAGGATTTTATCTCTTCAGTTACTGCCAATATAGTGCAATGTGGACCAGTATTATTTATATAATTTAAACGATAACATCATTTCAGAAATAGTTCCATTTAAGTCTTCTTATAGGTAGGAAGCATAATACCTTGAATACTACCTTAAATGGATTTTTAATGCATACTTAAATAAGTTTCACTCATGGAGGAATATTAAAATGTGTGTATGTGTGTGTAAACAGATAAGTGTGCATGTTCTTGGTGCCAGAGTTAAGTAATTTCTCTTCACCATTCTCTCTCCTTACATTTACTTCTTGAAGTTTCTCCTCTAATTGATCAGCTGAATAAATTCAGTATTCTAACATTTCACCCCTTGTAATGTGGAATTTGATGTGCTTTATGTTAAACAAGTGCCCTCGGTTGAAGTTATTAAAGTTTAAGACTACTTAAACGTTTTGTTCTAAAGTGTCTCAAAAGAGCATTGATTTAAATTTGTCATCCCTCAATATGTCTATTTAGTTTAAAATATTTCTCAAATGTAATTTCTGGCAGGCAAAATCTAGAAAATTATTTTCGAAAATAATTTAAATCAGCACCCTCAGTGCATAGTTGCAATTAGGAGAGAGCTTTATCATACCAGAATTAATATGGTTTTAAAATTATAGTCACACTTGAGAGGTGAAAGTGGTTATCAGTTTGGAAAAAAAAAGAATACTTCAAGTATGTTGTTTTGAAATGGAACTCATTTTAACTACTTTAATTTGGCTAATTTTGTTCCCTAGTTAGCAGATTAGTCTTTGACAGATGTTTCTTGGCTTTTATTTCCTGAAGATGAATTGGCCAAAACTAAACTACATAAATCTTATCCAAGGAATATATATTAACAATAGCAGACGTGGAGTGTTTTTACTTAAATGTTATCCTCTCCAAGAATTATCTAACTGGTGTCATTCTGTAGACAATTACCATGAAAATAAAAGGGAGATTCTATTGTCAAACTTGACTTTTGATTACCTATGTACAGACGGATCAGCTTTCCCGTAACAGTGAGCAAAAGCCTGATCGAAGCCAGACTATCCGAGACCGATTGAGAGGAAAAGGATTACCAACAGGTAAGAGTATATTAATAGGAAACTTTTAGGCTTTAACCTTAGTTATTATTTCCTTTACAAAATCATACTTAACCTAGCTTGGAAATCTGGTAATTGTGACCATAATCATAAATGTGCAAAGTGGAGGCACCGTACAGATAAGGAATGCTATGTGTATTAATATATAAATCCATGATAGTTATGCAGAAAATGTTAATACAATCAGGACACCATGGTAAATAATTTCTTTCCCAGTATTGTTATTGTAGCAATAATATCATTTTTTACTTTATCATGGTATTTTGTATTAAAAATACATTTTAAAGTACGACAAAACACATATTTATGAACATAAATGCTACTAAAACAAAGGTTTCAGAAAGCAACATTATTCTTGTTGCATACTGTTATTTTCTATTCTGTTTCTTTTTTTAATGCTAATCGCACCCCACTAAATTGATTTTATGACCAACGAATTTCATGACTTAGAGTTACCAAATACTAACTTAGGTTATATGATGCTGACTAAGTAAAGACTGATGAAGAGTGGTCTTGCTATTTGCCAGTAGCATTGGATAATTATAGGTTCTACATAGTTATTAAATTGATTTTTTAAGGAAATGAATAGAAATTCAAAACACAAGAAATGGAAGTAGAAAAACTAAATTTTTATCTGAAAGTTTATTTTTCAGTGGTAAGTTTCAAGCTTGGCTTATTTATAAAATGAACTTTTGTTTTTGTTGATTATCTTTGTTCTCTTTTCATCAAGCAATATTGATAATTATAATTTAAACATTAACAAAAATACTTTGTGGGTGAAATATTTTATTGTCTTAAGTCTTGAAGCTGGGGTTAAAGTAAATGTAAATATTGCTTAAATATATTCTAATAAAACATTCTAATTGATATAGTCAGATTAAAATGTTAAGATGTTTAACTGCTTAATTAGATAATCAGAGCACAGCTATCTTATTTAAAACCTATGAGAAACTCTCATTGTGAAAACTAAATATAGACATTTGATTATCCGGACTAAAAGTTTTGCAGAATTCAGAACTCTCATGTCTGAGAGGGAAGGATGTGCCCTAAGCAAGTGTACTGCTTCTCTTAAGAAGTCAAAGAAAAGCAATGAAATCATTTCTAATGGAGTGATTCTGTAATAATGCAGTTAGTTCTGTGTCTGTTTTGGTACTTTCATTTTACTTATTGAGAATAAGGATTGTTCTTCTGAAAAGGTACTTAGCTTTCATATCATCAGTATAGTCAATTTACTTCGGGTTACATAAAGTTCTGTTTCTAATACATATATTATTAGTTTATGCATGGGTCAGAAAAGAAGGCAGACTTTGCTTAACTTAGTTTTTACAATGCTTTGATGGCAATTAAAAAAGTATTTTTAACCCTTCCTTATGTTTTCTTACTATACTTACGTCCTTATATATATAGGTACCTTCCTCTCATAGGTAAAAATCTATTTTCTTTTATCTTAAAACAATACTAGGATTTGAGGTAAGATATCATGTGAACCTTGGTGCTAAGAATAGCAGCACTTTGTTAATCTATCAAATTTTGAATCAATTCCCTGTTTTAGAATAGAATGAGTCTTTTTCAAGGAGACACAATGAATTTTTTTTTATTTTGGCTGCGTTGGGTCTTCGTTGCTATGTGCAGGCTTTCTCTAGTTGCAGAGAGTGGGGGCTACTTTTTGTTGTGGTGCTCGGGCTTCTCATTGCCGTGGCTTCTCTTGTTGTGGAGCACAGGCTCTAGGCACGTGGGCTTCAGTAGTTGCAGCACGTGAGCCCTAGAGCATGAGGGCTTCAGTAGTTGCGGCGCATGGGCTCAGTAGTTGCAGCACTCAGGCTCTAGAGAACAGCCTCAGTAGTTGTGGCACATGGGCTTAGTTGCTCCACGGCATGTAGGATCTTCCTGGACCAGGGATCGAACCCATGTCCCCTGCATTGGCAGGCAGATTCTTAACCACTGCGCCACCAGGGAGGTCCACAGTGAATACTTTAATAAGTAAACGTTAGATTTAAAAGAAATGATTTGTTTCTCTTATTTATCATCTTTCTATTTCTTCCTTCCTTCTTATTCTCCTCTTATCTCCCTTTCTCCCCTCCTCCTTGCTTCCTTATTTCTCTTTCCTGTTCTTTCTCTCTTTTCGTAGCTCCCTTCTGTCATCTCCTGCTGTCATTAAGTGGCCAGGATATGAAATTGAAGTTTGTATGCTTGGTTGTTACTTGTTGATTTAGTAAATATGTTATATTATTATTAATTTTTAAAGATAGTTTGTTTTTTCTAAGAATAAAAAATGTTCCCAAATATATGAGACTCCCCCATTCTATCCCTCTTCATCATGAATCTACAGAATCTGCAGAAAAAGATCACCCCGCCATATTTAGTTTATCAAATTTTAAAGACTCACAAGTGTTAACATAGTTTAGATTATATTACTTTCAATGATTCAGAGTCTTGTTGTTTCAGACATCAATTGTTATGTAACATTTTAGAGGTAGCAATAGAGATTGAAATGAATCTATGCCAACTCTATAACATACTTTTTTTTTTTTACTGGTAAGTTATTTTGTTTTATTTTTTTAATTTTCATTTTGTATTGGAGTATAGTTGATTAACAATGTTGTATTAGTTTCAGGTGTACAGCAAAGTGATTCAGTTATATCAATACATACACATGTATCTATTCTTTTTCAAATTCTTTTCCCATTTAGGTTATTACAGAGTATTGAGCAGAGTTCCCTGTGATATACAGTAATTGCTTGTTGGTTATACATTTTATCTATAGCATATTTTAAATAGCAGGTTATTTACTTGTCATTTACATATATACATATATTTGTGAAAACCATACACTAAATTAAGCTTTCTGGACACATAGATGCTAGAGATGGGGAAAATCCACTATTAAGCATGTTAGTTTTTGTACGTGTTAAATGAATGTTTGTTGATTGAATGAATATGAGAAAAAGTTTTATAAAAATATTAGATATAGTAATACATTTGTAATAAAATGTTAATGGTTCTGAAAAGAAATACATGAGACTATGATTTAATTTTTTAGATAGCCTATTTTAAGCCTTAAGTTGTGTGCAGAGTAAAAAATAAACTGGTAGTTTAGTTCACCATCTTGGCTCATGTTATTAGACTATTTTATTATAACAACAAATGTATCAGAAGTTTTAAACCAAAGTATTAATGCCTTTTATTTATGACTTTGTTTTTGTAATATTAAGACTTAGTATTACTGTCTAATAGTGCTCTAGAATTCTTATGACTAATAGACTGTCCAAATGCAGATAATCTAGAAGTGACTGTAGTAACTTAAGAAAATTAACAGAGAAATCTGTAAATAGACTGTCCATAGATTTTAATTCTCTAATAATCCTATCTTCTTATTGGAGAGTACAATCTCTCCAATATCTAAACTCAAGAGAATTTGTAAGGAGTTACAATTTGTCACTCAGGATAAACCTAAATTAGTTCCTGTAGTTGGGGTAGAACTAGAGGTTCTTATACTTAAAGAAACAATAGCCTTTTGGATCCTCAGCCTGTCTTAGCCGTTGCTTACTGCTAAGCAGTAAGGAAAATATTACTGCTCAAAGTCTCTTTTAATTTATCTTTAATAAATTTGTAAAACCACATCTCAAGGACAGAATCCACACAGTATACTAATTACAGACATTACCAGACAGAAGCAATTAGGAACTAATAGTCTGTGGCACACACTTATTAATATAACTCTTAAGATTAAAAAAATTAACTCATGAAGAAGAAATATTCTTCTAGGACACTGGTGTTACCTTTGGGCAGTGCCAGTTCTTAACTGTCAGTGGTCACTTGCAGCAACGCAACGTTGTCGTATTACATTAGTAGTAAGGCATTCTCTTTGATGCAGACCAACCTAAAGCCTTTATGTAGTGATAACTTAGTTTATTACATTCCTGACCACTATTCTCAATAAATAAAATGTCAAGATGGGCAGTGAGATACAGAATTAGATTAAAAGAAGTAAGCAATTTTAGACATAATGCCTCGTATCTAAGTGATCTGATTGTTCAACTAAAACTTAACAATAAAATTTTTCATTTATGAGTAAATGACCATAAAAGGTCTCTCCTTACATCTTACCTCTGAGATCTGTTACAGAAGCTAAGGCCTAAACTAGTGGGCTGTGTGCCTCCACTCTGTTATATAATACTGTCAATGCTGATAAAAGGCTTCACTAAGCAGAAAGAAATCAAACATTTCCTGCCAAGAAAGCTTAAGGTGGAAACCTACACCTTGATCAGATCAGCATGATAGTGCTTCAGAACTTGGGCGTATTGATAATATCATGTTTCTTTTTTTATGTACCTGAACACATTTGTGAAGACAGATGGGGAATCGGGGAGCCTCTTTTAATAGTGAAATGTCATTTTGAAGTTAGCTTCTAAGAGATGCTGTGAATTTTTTGAGACTCAGTGTGAGGAGAAAGATGAATGATGATATCCCATTAAGGATAATGTTCATCATAAATAACAAAAATAGTTAAAACACAATGTACTTTACAAGGAAGATTTTTTCAATTTAATTTAATAAATGGAATATGTTATATTATGAATACTCTTTATGATCTTAAAATTTTTTATTCATAGCTCTTCAACATTTATTTATTGTTTGCCATTTACTTTTTAGCAAACTACGCACCCTCTGAAAGAAAATGTTTGTGGTTTCATTTTAAATTTGAATACTTATAATTGTATGTAATCTAATGTTGTCTGTAAACTGTTTCCGAACTCAGAGCATCTTTAAAGGTGGAAAAATCTACCTATAGTCACTAATTGTTCTGTTCTGAATAACTTAATTTTTTAAATTATAGAATCTAAAACTTTACCAGGAGATCTTTTGATTTCTGGTTTTATGACTTTCTCTCAAAATAACTTAAATTCTCCCTCAGATAATTATATGCTGAGAAAAATAAAATAGAAACAAAATTTAGAACTTTATGTTGCTACTTGTTCAGAAGAGCTCATAATAGTTCAAATGGGTTAGTTCGTTTATCCTGTCACCTCTAAGAAGAAGACATAACAAATTTTATCCACATTTTTGTAGATGGAGGAAGTGAGAAACAAATTAAGTGGCCTGCCCCAGCTCAGGGATTGAATGACAAAGCTAGTTAAAACCCCATCTTTTGACAGTAATCTTTCTGGTAGATTATGCTACCTAAATTGACTTTAAAAGGTTTCAAAAGTTATATAACCAGTCCATTCTGCAAGCATTTTTTTTGGAATTTCTTTTATCAGGAACAGTAAATACAAAAACAAGTAAGACATGATCCCTTACGTTATTGTTCCAGTTGGGGGTGGGGGTGAGGAAATGAGTAGGAGTGATGGCAGATATATAATAAAATGGTTAATTTTAATACAGTGAGAGAATGTCTTCATAGAGGTCCAGCATGCTCTGTGAGTTTAGATGAAGGAGCTTCTAACTCTGCCAGGATAGGAAAATACCACAGAAAGCTCCACCTGAAATCTTTTAAAAAGTAGCTACAATGGCATTGCTTTCAGAAATACCATTAGTTTAATTTCTTGTGATCAAAATGAGTAGTGAGCATAGCTATTAGGTGAACTTAATTAATGATTTCAGTGCTGCTTTTTGCTTGTTTAATAAAGTAATTATAATAGCCTGGGCACATGTTTGGAAAGATCTGGAAAGCATCTGAAGAAATTGCATTTTGTCTAGTCTCAAATATAGTTATTTGAGGTGACACTGGTATTAACAGTAGATGGTTTTCACTTGTTTACTAGACTGAAGCATCTAATAAGAGGGCCTAGAATTCCATGTTTTTCCTCATTTATATGTCCAGATGCTATATTTAAACTCTAATTTTGAGTTCCCAGATTAGTGAAATTTTTTCCCTAGTGCTTTAGCAACACAAAGCAACTATGATACTATATTGCTGTGTATGATGACATATGTATTTTATCCACCTGTGAAGTGTTAATCAGGCAATTACATATCTTGTTGTGTAGTTGAAGATAGTGAGCATCATTGACATGACAAAACGCATTGAGACTCCAGCCAGTTAGGAATATGTGATTTAAGAATAGTATGTTTATAACCAGCTGAAATCCACCTCTCTGTGTCTCTACCTAAAGATATGTCTCCTTTTTTTCCCCAAAATCAAAGAAAAGCAGTCCTAGGCTAGAATATCCACTGGAGAAACCACTTACCTCAAAACATCTCTTTCCTACCACTTCCTTTCTTTTCCTTCAAAAGGTCATCCACACTCAGTTTCTC
The DNA here is from genome assembly GCF_949987515.2 of Delphinus delphis. Taxonomy (NCBI): domain Eukaryota; kingdom Metazoa; phylum Chordata; class Mammalia; order Artiodactyla; family Delphinidae; genus Delphinus; species Delphinus delphis. Next base: position 36,501,381 of record NC_082687.1, on the reverse strand, counting down.
CCTTTAATGCTTTTGTAGCTCATAGCTCTTACAATTTTACTTTAGAGCATTTGTAACAAGTATATACGTACCACTTTGAACCTTGTTTCACACTTCCACAGTTTTTTTGCTGTTTTCCTGAAGAGTATCACTGCCCTCTCCCTTTCCTCCCCCGCCATCTTACTTTCTCACTTCTCTTCCTATGTCACCATGCCTTTCTTTGTGCTGTTGGCTACTAGAAGAGAATTGTGGTTCAAAATCATTACTTTATAAGTAATAGTCATGAGATGTTAAGTTAGCTATCACAACGTGATTTCCAAACATATAAAGCAAAATGAGCCATATTTTGTAGAAACAGAGTAGGAAGTTAATATAAACCTTTAAATGAATTATTTTCATTATAATTTTGTTCTACCCTGAAGAATTTAAAATAACTTTCTGAAGTTTTTAATAACCATGAACTGAAATATTTTATATCTATTAATTTTTATAAAGACAATAAAAACCTAGCATTTATAAAGCCATAGTTGTCCAAGAGCCACCTTATTAGCAATTAGTTTTAAGCTTCATATGACAAGTGAGAAGACATGGCTCTTTTAGGATACCATGGCCCAGTAATAGATAGCTGGTAAATACTGATGACTTAAAAGAGAATAATATACCGTTACGAATGTAATAGACTCATGATACATTTGGAAAGTGATCTATTTCAATAGTAGTCAGCTTCACTGAAGAAGTCATATTTAAAATAAAACTATAGAATAAGAAACAACTAACCATAAGAAAGGTCCTAACATTTAAGAGACCTTAACAGAGAAAAACCTGTGGCCTGGATGGAATAAGGAAAGTGGAGATGAGACTAAAAAGGATTCAAGTGGCATGCCCAAAAGGAGTCTAGATTTTATTTGGAGTGCAATAGTATGCCTTTGAGACTTATTAAGCAGGATGGTGACGTCATGGAATGTGTTTTTAAAAGTTAGTTCTGGCTGCTGGGTGGAGGGTAGTCAGATGAAAAAAGAAGCATGGAGGCCATTGCAGTTATATAATCAAGTGATAATGTTAATTGGGAATAGGGTGATGCCAGTGGAATTGGAAATAACGGAGTAACATATCTTTGAGAATTTAGATAGCCAGCACTTTCTGATGGATTTGATATGGGGAATTAAGAAGATGAAGGGTTTCAGGAGGGTGCCCGTATTTCTGTTTTGAGCCATCAGTTGGATAATGGTGCCACTCATTCAGGTTGGAAAGACCAGGGTAAATGGACATCTCTGGGTATGGGAAGCAAAAGATTAGTTTTAAGCATGTTCAGTTTGTGGTGCTTCTGAGATATACTAGTAGAAGGTCCAGTTGTTTCAGACTGGAGCTCCCAGAAGAGATCAGTGCCAAGAAAATAAATTGGGGAGTTGTCAGTATGTAGATAATATTTAAAGCCTTGTTAATAGGTGAAATTGTATAAGGAAAGAGTGAAAAGATAAGGTTCTAAAACTGACATCTGAGGAAAGCCAACATTTGGATATCCAGTAGAGGAGGAAAAGCAGACTTAGAATGAGCAGTCTGAGAAGTAGGAAGAAACCAAGCTTGTACAGAGAGGAAAATGATTCGTTAAGGGATTGTCATCACTATTAGTTGTTGCTGAGAGGTAGGTAAGAAATGGATGCAGAAGTGTCCATTGGATTTGGTAATATGGGTATCATCAGTGATATATGATGAGAGTTGCCAAGGTGTAGAGGAATGGGAAGTTGACTAAAGTGGGTAGAATAATGAATGGGAAGTGAGAAATTGGAGACAGCAGTAGCTGGAGGGGAAATGTGGTAATAGGGGAGAGGTTTTGTTTAGTTTGGTTTTGTTATAGAGATATTAGAGCACGTTTTGTGTACTAATGGGAATGACTCAGTAGAAATGGGGGATAATGAAGATGGAAGCAGAGAGGGTAGAAGTTAATTAACCAAAGAAATAAAATCTTTGATAAACTAAGAGGAGGGAGGAATTGAACACATATCGGAAATTGGCCTTTGGTAAGAAATTTCATCCTTTGAGACAGTAGGGAAAAGATTGCAGACATGGGTGGATATGTAGAATTAATCATGGAAAAATGAGTTGTCTTCTGACAACTATTTTCTTGGTGGAATATGAGACCAGCTCATCAGGCAAAGACAGATGAGAGTTAAGGTGGGAAATCTGAAGAATGAGGGAAAATGAATCAGTTGTGGAAAGTGAGTGAACTTACTCTTAGCACATGATGTTGAGTGTCCGAAATGGTTGACCGTGAATTTATGGTGCTGCCAAAATACCCACTTGTTTGATTTTCTCCAAGTTTTGACTACTTGTTGGTAGTCAAGATAGTAAAAGAAGGCAAATTGTTGAGTTCATCTGTGATTCTATGATCTGTAAATCCTTTCAATTCTTATTTTTTATCTATTGTATTCTATCAATTTTAAGAGTATCTTTGTTCTGTATATTTAATACAATTTTAAATTAATGAGTCAATATGTGGTTTAAGAATGTAATTCACTGAAATACTGTAAGATAGACATATTTATCAGTTTAAAATTATTTTATATTAGAATCTAAAGTCTGTGGCAATCTATGTGTCTAGATGTGGTGTGGTATATTTCCCAGTATTCTGTAGATCAGGGGTCCCCAACCCCTGGGGCCACGGACAGGTACCGGTCCATGGCCTGTTAGGAACTGGGCTGCACAGCAGGAGGTGAGTGGTGGGCGAGCAAGCAAAGCTTCATGTGCCACTCCCCTTTGCTCCCCAGCGCTCACATTACCCCCTGAACCATCATCCCCCTCCCCCAGTATGTGGGAAAATTGTCTTCCGTGAAACCAGTCCCTGGTGCCAAAAAGGTTGGGGACCGCTGCTATAGATGATGTGCCCCCAAATAGGCGATGTTATCCTTATTTGCACTTGAGTGGATCCATGTTCAGGGGGAAAATGAGTTCCAAGAAAACATTTGAATCTAATTTTCAAGCAATTATGTGTTGCCATTCTGAAATTAATTTACTTTTCTATGATTATTAAGGTAAAATTCGTGGTCAGGGAATTAGAGCTTATAGTTGTTACCCTGAAGAAGCAATTGACTTCTTCAAATGAATCAGTAAACAATTTATTATTATCAGGAAGGTTTTAGTCATCATTTTACATTGTAACCATAGCAAATAGGTTATCAAAGAGGGATCACAGAAGGTCATGCAGGAAATCTTCAGTGTTTATGGGCTATTGGGTTAGTAACTATTTTTCTACATTTCTCTTTTTAATAGTGGAGCCATATATATGTGTGATTTTTGTTGTTGTTGAATCTATGAATTCAAAAAATTTCTGGTTGGACATTTTTGCTGTGCCTCAATGCATTTAGACTGCTGCCTTAAAAAAAATTAGAATGGCATACTGGTTTTAACTACATCAAAGACTAAAGCATAAATAAGAATGGGTAATTTCTTCTAGTTGACAAATATTGATACATTGTGTTCAAGAGGAAAAACTATTTCAGTACATGATGGTCTGCCATGGAAAAATTGTTTCTTACATAATTTAAACACAGTCAAATTGTGTGGATTTCAAACATAATCAAATTTTCTGAAAACATATCTAATCATAATAAAACTTCGATACTTAAGAATTCCAAATAGTACAATCTTTTTTCCATCCAGAATATAGCAAGAATTCTTTGTTTCTTCTTTGAACATGTTTATTTAAATGACCAGAAAATGGCAGGGCTTTATATTGAAATAATACCTATTTGAATTATATCTTTAGAAGTTAAAGGAGTATACTACATATTCTATTATTACCCCAAATCGTTTCATGAATAATTAATATTCTACCAAACTGGTTAGTATCAGAAACTCTTATCTATTTTTTAAAATCAAATCATTCACCTTTGAATATAAAATAATGCTACTTTAAGAAGTAAGTTCAATATATTATTGATATCATTAGGTTAGAAACATTGAACTATGAAAAGTTATACAAACATAACATCTCTTTCCACTTCCCTTATCATCACCACCATCCCATTTCATCTCTCTTCCTCCATTCGGAGAATTAGGAAATTGCCCCCACTTCTATTGTCAGTAGTAAGGTTACATTCCAGTTATTTTCTAAAAATTCTGTGCATACATGATAGATTCTTATCATTCCAGGAAGAAGCTCTACTTCTGATGTGCTAGACACATACAAGTCTCCGTTCTCTCATCAGACCTTTCTTAACAAAGGGCTTAGTAAATCTATGGGATTTCTGTCCATCAGAGACACACAATATGAAGAAGTTTATTTCAAGGACATTTCATCAGATAATAACTCTGGACATGAAGATTCTGAAAATTCTTGCTCCCCTTACCAGTTCAAAACTAGTGGCCCAGAAAAAAAAGCTATCCCTGGCATTGATGCACTTCCCAAGAAGAAGATTTGGGCTTCATCCATGGACTTGCTTTGCACAGGTGACAGAGACATCTCTTCTGGGGAGACTGACAGACACCAACACTGTCTGCCTGAGGCGGTAACAGTACGGACTTCAACTACTCCTAGGAAAAAGGAGGCAAGATACTCAGATGGAAGCATGGCTTTGGATATCTTTGGCCCTCAGAAAATGGATCCAGTGTTTCACACACGAGAATTGCCCACCTCCTCAGCAATATCAAGTGCTTTGGACCGAATCCGAGAAAGACAAAAGAAACTTCAGGTTCTGAGAGAAGCCATGAATGAAGAAGGTTAGTAATTTCGTGTGTGTTTGAGAGAGAATTGAATTGAAGTATTTAAAATTGTGTTTTGAAATAAAGAAGGGTTAGTAAACCATTCCATAAGTCTTATTTCCACTGCCAAACCTTTGTAGCCAAATTAGCGTCTTTCTTCTCTATCAATTTCTGTTCTTCCTTCCACAAAAAACCCTAATCAAAGTACAGTGCTACCACAAAGTCATCCCTACTAAACACACCCAGTCCAGCCACTGTATAAGTCTCTCAATGTTTTAGGTAGGCAGGAGCCATGTTTTCTACTTCTTTTTAATCCTCCACAGCACCGGCTATCATGCACTATCTTGTGGGAGGCTTCTGTAAAGGACTGGTTCGTGGAAATTAGATGCAGTTAATCAAAATCAGCAATCCCAGGGAGGCAGCGTAGACTGGTGACAGTACAGTGGTTCCCAAACCACCAACTTCAAAAAACACATTTTGGGACACGACTCCTGGAGATTATAATTTCTTTGGTCTGGAATGAAGTTTTAAATCTACATTTTTAAAATCATAGTGTTTAGGTTTATAGATTTAGAGTCAGACAGCCTAGGCTTGAATTATTTACCCAACTCAGTAGCTATGTGATCCTTAGTTCAGCAGCTGGGCTTAATCACTCCGTCTTAAGTTACCCTATGTGTAAAATGGGCTTAACACAAATAAATTAATTGGGTAGTGAATGTAAAGTGATTAATAAATTATTACAATCCTAGTATGGGGGCATAAAATAACTTCATAAATTATCAGTTATTATTTACAAGGGAAAACTCTGTTTCAAAAGTACCTATTCACACACAAAGTACAATATATTGAACAGAACAAAATTATGTTCTAGACATGGATAAAGGCTGTTTTTAGTATAGATAAGTAGAAGAGAGGGCAAAATAAGAATTTTCAATCTAATCCTCTCCATTTTTTAAAAGATTTATTTATTTATTTTATTTATTTTTGGCTGCATCGGGTCTTAGTTGTGGCACACGGAATCTTCGTTGAGGTGTGCGGGCTTTTCCTTGCAGTGCGTGGGCTTCTCTCTAGTTGTGGTGTGCAGGCTCCAGGGCACGTGGGCTCTGTAGTTGTGGCACGCAGGTTCCAGAGTATGTGGGCTCTGCACACGTGGGTTCTCTAGTAAAGGCGCACAAGCTCAGTAGTTGTGGCACGAGGGCTTAGTTGCCCTGTGGCATGTGGGATCCTAGTTCCCTGACCAGGGGTTGAACCTGTGTCCCCTGCATTAGAAGGCGGATTCTTTACCACTGGACTACCAGGGAAGTCCCTAATCCTCTACATTTTTGAAGATTAAAGTTTTGTAACTGCCGCTTCTAGACCCCTGGAACATAGGTGATTAAAGGGAGCTTTAAGGTGCTTCTAGTTCAGTGAGAGTAGTAACATAATCAAGGGTCATATTCATTTTTAAGATCATGTCCTAGTGAATATTTTTGATTCATAGGTTACCTTGACAGTACTCTGCTAAAGGTTTGGTCTGTTACTTAAGTTTTAAGCATAGTTCTAGGACTGAAAATAGACCCCACATTGTGCTTTACTTCTCATAAATGAAGTTTTGCACTTTTTTTTTCAATTCAGGAGTTGCAAATAAGTGGGGAAATTGAAATTATGGAGGAAATTATTGAACACTTAACTAATATTATGGGTTTGTATATAATTGCATTGTTAAAAGCATTGGCGAGCATTATGAGATGGTCAAATATAACCTAGATCTAAAAACTTTCAAAGACTTAAAAAGACTTTTATTTTTCAATGAAAATAAAAACTTAGAAATTTGTTTTATGCATGATTTCACTGTTTAACTCTGATAAGTAAACTTTTAGAGTTGTGACAGCAAAAAGCAGTCACTTTGTAGCTTAAAATAAAGTCTCTCCTTTCAGAAGTTTTATTTCATGACTATTTAGTGTTGCACAACTGCTAACATATGAATATAATTTATCCTGACATTCTTATGAGCATTCCCTCATGGAGACATTTATGTAAAGAAATTCTGCCCATTGTGGGAAAAAAAAATTCCTCAATGATTCAAATAGATAAAACCATGTTTGTCTCAGAATATAAATAGTGAAGATACACACCAGTTTAGATGACTGTTTCTAACATTTAAAAGGTTGACTGGTATATTTTCTTAACATGTAAATATTAAAATATTAATTTATAATGTTTTCAGGTGTACGTTTCAAAAGATTATCTGACTTACTATTTGGTAAATTAATAGTAGTTTGGATTAGTGAAGTGAGGAAAGTGTTTTTTACCCTTGAACCTTGGTTGAGAGTCAAATAGTAAAACATCAAAACTTTAGTGAAAATATTTTTAATTTGTTAAATTATGCTACAATAAATAGTCTGTTTAACATGTTTTGTTTGAATAGGTGATTTATGGGGATTTCCTATAAAGTGAGTATTAAGTCAAATTATGTCCTAGTTTGCATAGAAGTCTTTTATCTTCTTGGGAAACATGTGCAGGCATGTGTGTGTAAGTGTACTATGGAAACTCAAATAGACCAACTTGTTTTCAGATATGCATATATATATCTGCAAAGATGATATATAATCTCTGTAAACTCTTATTTTTTCAAAATGCTAACTTGTTACAAAAAAAAAATTTCCAGATTTAGAAATTTTAGGTTTATTCTAAGAGATAAAAGAAAAGGAAAAGATTTCTTTTTAAAAATAAATATGCTTTCAATTATTTGATATAGGACAATTTCTATCCTGAAATCTTTCTTTGGTATTGAAGAGTTTTCAAAAGCATTTGCTCCCACAAAGAACCTACCCATTTTCCCCCCAGAGTATATTTTATAACCAAGTTAAGGAAAACAGAACACCTTGAAAATGTTGGTTTATTATGGAAATATAGCACCTTAAATAAACTCCATTATTATATAGTAACTTGCAAGTAGTAATAAATTATATTTGCTTTAGACTAAAAGCATTGTTTGAAAGGAATGTTTGAGGTTTGGAATTCAAAAACAATAATTTTATTAGTTATTTAGTTGAATAATTTACTGGTTTTATGCTGTGCTTTCTTTTTCTAAAGGTAGGATAATTTATGTTAGCCGAGCAAAGTACAGATTGCCAATATGAAGATTTCAGCTAGTATACAAAGAAGAAAAAAAATGGAAAATAATATAAACCCATTTATCTCATTTAATTCTTATGAATAGTAGGCTTCATAGATCCCTTTTCTGTGGACTAAAGCATTTAAAAATATTAATACTCTGGGGGCTTCCCTGGTGGAGCAGTGGTTGAGAGTCCGCCTGCCGATGCAGGGGACACGGGTTCGTGCCCTGGTCCAGAAGGATCCCACATGCTGCGGAGCAGCTGGGCCCATGAGCCGTGGCCGCTGAGCCTGCGCGTCCGGAGCCTGTGCTCCACAGAGGGAGAGGCCACAACAGTGGCCCACATACCGCAAAAAAAAAAAAAATACTCTATACAGTTTTTGTGATCTTTACAATTGGAAGTTGCTACTGGGTATCAGTAATTTTAGAATTAGAAGAGGTCTTAAAGCACATGTGCTTGGGCTTGTGAAGATTTAATAATGTACCCAAGATCACATAACTGGTTAATGATAAAGTTTCCATTGTTATGGGAGATTGTAGATTTCCATGAGAGATTTCAGCATTCCGTCTAAGAATTTCCCACTACATGTTACCTCTTAATTTTTAAAAAAGGATGTGTTGCAGTGTTCACTGGGATAATACAACAGTCAGAAGAAAAGAAATTGCTAAATTGCAGTTTGTTCTTTGGGGCACATGAGGAGATTCATTGAACTAATGGGAAAGACAGTTGTCTCCTTCAACCTCAAATGTATAGCCCTTACCTTAGCCCAGGCCCCATCCTCTTGAAAGGAGCCTGTACCTAAATCAGCTCCATAGCATCTCCTCAGCTGACAGCATCAACCAGCCAACTAGCACAGGGGAAATCAGACTTTAAAATCACAGAGTTCGGTGTTGGAAGGAATTTGGATATCATTTAAATCAAACATCTCATTTTCAGAGACCCAGAGTAGACTAGTTTGCCAAAGGAAAGACATAATTCATAAATCATAACAGAGCTGAATTTAGAATCCAGGTCTCTGAAGCCCCAGAATAAGATCTTTTCTATTCTGCCATTCTGATTTCAAGCAGAAACCAGAAACATTTCAGATATATTGTTGGGAAAATATTTTACTGCCTGGGAAGTTGGACATTCAACTAACCACCTAAACAAACCCCTTAGGTCTCTTCCTAGTAAAATTATATAATTTTTAATACAGTAAAACAAGATATAGAGGCTCATTTGGTTTTTCCTTCAATAAACCACACTGGATATGGGTTAAGGTGGAGCTCCATTGTGTCATATCCTCTATTGTGGCAGATAGTGGGATTTTGTTTTGCTTTGTTTTGGATAGTGTTTTGATGGGGCTCTACTGCGGTAGGATCTGTAAGATGGTTATCCTGTACCTGATGGCATAAGACAGTAAACTATCAAAAAGCAGTGATTGGTATTGAGTGCTCTAATTTCTTTGGGAACAAAATAAAGTTAGGAACAAAAAAGATCCCAAGAAAGAAATTGTAGTTGAAGTTTAAACATTATAAGATTATTATGATGATTATTAATAGTTTTCTACATTCATAAAGCAGTGAGGGAGGGGCAGGAAGAAACATAACAGCTTTCTCTCATGGAAACTAGTTTTAAAATTTGATGTCATTCCCTTTTTTTGCTTTATTCTTTTCATTTCACTCTTTTCACCTCAGCATAGGACTGTACTGTTATACGCTTTTCCCTTCTTCCCTGTTCCCAGTATTTTCTTTTCCACCTGTCTCTACTCCATCTCAAGATCTGAGAAATTGTCTGTTTTCTAATGAGAGTATCTGTTGTCGTGTCATTTGTGGTGTAATCACCACACACTCCCTATCCATTGCTCTGTGGGTTGGCAGCACATTCCTGATTATGAGAGATTGAGTTGGAACCAGTACTGTGAGTATAGTATGAACAGCACTCCACACCCTGGGTGGGGACTATGAATAGAATTTTGCTTCCAACAGTCAATCTACTTTATGTCTAAATTAAGTATCGTTTCCTTTCTTTCAGTGCTGTGGCCTCTGGTCTAGCCTAGTTTTTGCTGTTCTGTGACTGTTGTGTGAATACAGCTTAAACTCTGTTGTGCAGCTAGAGTATGTAAACACTCAAATATGTGAGCTTGTTCTCATTATTAAGGCACCTTAATGTTTCATTTCCATTCACATTCATTCCATTGAACTTGAAAGTGCATATACTTTTTTTTTTTTTTGGCTGTGTTGGGTCTTCGTTTCTGTGCGAGGGCTTTCTCTAGTTGCGGCAAGCGGGGGCCACTCACTGAGCGAGGGCCTCTCTTGTTGCGGACCACAGGCCTCAGACACGCAGGCTCAGTAGTTGTGGCGCATGGGCTTCGTTGCTCCGCGGTATGTGGGATCTTCCCAGACCAGGGCTCGAACCTGTGTCCCCTGCATTGGCAGGCAGATTCTCAACCACTGCACCACCAGGGAAGCCCGCATATACTTTTATAGTTACATTTCTGAAGAGTAGGAGGATGGAATCATAAATGTTACAGTTCATCATAGGGGATGCTACTAGTGACATTTTAAGGAGAGAGAGAAATATTTTCAAAACTTATCTTTTTTTTCTAAGAGCCAAAATTGGTAAAGATGAACTACTCAGTTTTTATTTTTTCCTTATTTCCCTTAGAATAGCAACCCCCCCACAAAAAAGAAAAAAAAAGATTGAGTCATTATTTGGATTACTCCATGAACTTAAATAATTTAAATAATCAGTTTCCACAGAAGTAAATATGAATAAGAAGGGATTTTATGTGATATTGGTCAAGTATCACATGTACTTAAGTATTAATGACTTTATTATTATACTACTAAGATGTAAAATATTTTGTAGCTCTGAAGAGCACACTATTATAGATGGATTCAACATCTTAACCAGAAAGAATCAAGTGCCTACTATGTTTCCAGGGCTGAAATTTAAAGAGATTTATGTTTTAGACCAGCATTGTCCAATGGAACTTCAATGGAGGAAATGTCCTATATCTACAAAGTCCAGCTCTGTAGTTACAAGCCACATGTGACTGTTGAGCACTTGCATTGTAGCTAGTGCAACTAAGGAACAATATTTTATTTAAAATTACTTAGCCATTGAGTGCAGCTTCAAACCATTCTCACACAGTTAGTCCAGTAAAAAAATAACCAAAGATTGGTTTGAAAAGCATTTGAGAAGAAGTATTCAGTAAGTCATTCTTTAGCTTAAAAACAACTGAGCATAGACATTTACTTCTCTTCTTTGATTTATCCAAGTGAAAAAAAATGAAGTTGCATTTTTAAATGCTAAGGAAAGTTACAAGTGAAACCAAAATGAGCTTTCCAGTGTCTATAATCATAGTAATATAATACTGGTTTTGGAGTCCACAGAAATCAGAGGGTACTTTATCAGAAATTAGGGACCTAATTTAAATCTAACTCATACATAGTTAACATAGACCCAGTTTGGCTTTGATATAGAAACCTTCTGAAAAGCATGGATCGATATGTCTTAAGAAAGATTTTAAATGGATCTTACTAGTAATGAGTATCATCACAAGGTTTAAGACCCAACAGTTTTAGCCTCCAAAATATTTCTTCATTTCATTCCAGTCTCTCAATTCCTTTGTTGCCCATGGACTATAGAACTAGCTTTCTAAATTGATCTCTCAGCTATAGTTTGTCCTCTGTTTTACCTGCCATGCAAATTTGAATACATTTCTTCTCTGCCTTCAGCCATTTAATAACTTTTTATCAGCTGAGCAGGATAAAATTCAGGCTTCTTAGATTATGGTATTTAAGGCTTTCCATTATTGTGTCTCTCCAGTCTCACCCTTTAGCATTTCCCATCTCACAAGTCATTCCAACACCAGGGGTATTCGCGCGCTCTCTCTCTCCCCTCCCCTCCCACTCCTCTTGCCCTCCCTCACCAACTTCCCTCCCTCCATACAGGCTATTTTATATTTTCATGCTTTTATTCATGCAGCTTTCTGCCTTAAAAGACTGTCTAAGCTTTCAGGCATTGCGTAGCTCAGGAAGCTTTCTCTCATCTTCCCACTTCCAGATGCTGGCCTATATTTTTCATTGAAATTATTTGTTTTGAAGAGCTTTTTTCTCCTCTCGTAGACACCAGAAATTTGCCCTGGTCTAATTCATGGCTACATCCTTAGTATCTACGACTATGCCTGGCATATAATAGATAGTCAGTAAGTGTTTGTTAATCTAAACTGAATATTGCAACATGGCTATTAATATTAAATGTTTAGTATATTCAGTGGTGCTATTTCAGATATGGAATACAACAATATTCTCTGATGAATTATGCTATATCGTGAGGAGAAATCCCACCTCCTTCTCCTCTGTTTTGTCCAACTCTAAGAGAAAATCACATGCTTGTCAGTCACAGCCTGACCAACCAACAGCAAATGCAATCACTTTCCTTTAGAACTCTGTACTGTTTGGAAGCTTTAGAAGGGGCAGTTGAAGTCATAACAACAAAGGATCCTGGAGGATGCTAGAAGAGTGGTACAGCTGGCCCAGATTTATGGCTACTGCATTACACAAGACCATCATAGAGGAACTGTTCACTCTTGTTGCATTCCTACTCTGAACAAATTTTACATCTATAAAGTAATTTATATTTCACAGAGTATTTCTCCATATACCTTTCCTCATTTATATATATTCATACTTGCATGTGTTCTGTTTCTCTTTGTTAAAAATTCTGTTGATCACGCCTAGCTCTCAAAGGATTTTAGAATATATTCTATTCATGTATCATGCAGCATGGTGTAATATAGAATACAGTGGACTCTAGTGATCATAAACAAGGTACCATCTCTAATCTCCAGAAATTAACCCCCTCAAAAGAAAGCATAGAGGAAAACACTTCATACATGAATACATAATGTTATTACTTTTGTTTCTCTGCTTTATTTGAAGGTTGAAATATTTTATTTGTTAGGACCTATAACTATAAAATGCAGGGTTTTAAATATTTTTTTATAGTTCTGAACTATAAAACCCGTCATTTTAGTGCATTTCTCTTTGAAACGTTTATCTGTAATTTGGGTCATGTATTAAAGGTAAAGAAATGCCAAGCTAAAAGTGGTTATTTAATTCCTGATGTTGCAATTGCCTGAGTCTCAGTTCCTTCGTGTTACGTGTCTGAGCTTGAATATGTGTCACTTGTAAAACGTGTTTTTAGATTACAGTTTGCACTAGCTTAGATACATTTTAATGTGAAGGTTGTAGATGTGAACTTTTCATCTAAAATAGCTCTATATAAGCTCAGAATATCATGCAAGTCTTCATAATTCCCTAACCATTAAAAGTATAGTGTTCATGACCACATGCCACAGCTTCATATGGTTAAAGTGTTAAGTGTGTTAAGTGTTGGTGGAAATTATGACTCTCAGTTGTCAAGAATTTATGACAAAACACTAGCCTATTGAAAAGCTGCCTTTTAATGTTGCTATATAAATGTGGAGTCAATACCATGTTAGAGCTGCAGTTTAGAGGATCAGCTTACAGTTAAAGAATAATAAAATATTTGTCAGTTGTGGTTTTTTTTCTTTTTTTTTTTTGGCTGCATTGGGTCTTCATTGCTGCGCCTGGGCTTTCTCTAGCTGTGGTGAGCAGTGGCTACTCTTCATTGCAGTGCACGGGCTTCTCATTGAGGTGCCTTCTCTTGTTGCAGAGCACGGGCTCTAGGTGTGCGAGCCTCAGTAGTTGTGATGCGGGGGCTCAGTAGTTGTGGCTCGCAGGCTCTAGAGCACAGGCTCAGTAGTTGTGGTGCACGGGTGCACGGGCTTAGTTGCTTCACGACATGTGGGATCTTCCCGGATCAGAGCTCAAACCCGTGTCCCCTGCATTGGCAGGCAGATTCTTAACCACTGCGCCACCAGGGAAGTCCTGTCAGATTTTTATACCTTGTAATCTGACCAAAAAAATAGTACACTCTTAATTATAGTAAAGTAATACTAGAAATTAAAATATATCTTTAATTGTCAGAGTATGTATGATTACAGAATCTCTATAACTAGACTTCTATCCAGATGTTAATTCTTTAAGCCATTATTCTCTAGTCCCTATTCTTCTCATTCTCTCACCACTATTCTACAAAATGTTTTTTGGAGAGACTGTATTCCTATGTGTTTTGTGTGTTTTACATACATATATTCACACACTCAATTTGATGTACTGCTTTTTTGGTAACATGTATTCAGGCTAATTTTATTCTCCCATTTTTTCTTCTGCACTCATTATTATTTCTATGCTAAGATTGTTAACTACAACTTTATTTTCCATGTCTGAAAACTAAATACATATAGGAAGTCAAAGAGAAGAAAATCATCTAGCGAAATGAGGAATATTCATGATCCTAAATGAACTCTAGTACACTGATTTACACAATGTAGGTTTCATTTAAATATTTACTAGCTGAGAAAAGAAATTTGCAAACCAACTAATTAGATACTCAGTCTAATTTTATCCCACAAAAGGCAAATAAATTCAGTTCTCCAGTTGTAATGGTGACAGCTTAAAATTTTGCCATTGCAGTTTTAACATTGCAATGAAAGTAGCCACATGTGTATTTTATAAAATGTGTATTTGAACATTCTTAATAGGTCCATTGCACATGATCCAAAAATTTTGGCATTCAGGAAACTTTGTAATATTCTATAAATACTTAAAAGCATCTCTTTGTTTTAAAAAAAAAACACTTTCTAATTAAAATAACAATCACTAGGTTTTGTTGATGCGGGGAGATGGGTACATATGAGGACTTGTACTCTCTGTTTTTGTGTCTGTTTAGAAGTTTTCATAATAAAAAGTTGTGTGTGTGTTTTTAATCACTCAGTTAATACCACATTTGTGGGATCTGGATCAAATCTAAAGTGCTAATATTATACATTTAAATATAGATAGAAAACATATCTGTTGTCTGGATCCTCCAAAAAAACTCATCAATAACGGTAGGACACCTTGTGGAAAATTAGGGATTACCCTTCTTTTGCAGACCAGAACAGAGGAAGAAAGCTACTACCTATCTAGTTAATGTCTACTGGGTGCCTTTTGTGTAGGTCATCAGAAAGCCAAGAAGTGTTTCTATCTGTCAGCATGGAAAATATGCCTCTATTATACACCAACGCAGATTCTCTTGGTAAAGGACATGTAATTTTATAGTAATTCCTGAAACTGTTACATTTATTATTTAATTCAGAAATGGAAAGCTTATAAGGGCTAACCTTTCTTGTAAGCAGAACTGAGTAGTAAATTTTGGCTGAGAACTTTAATCTGATTCTAACCTTTTTATAACCATGACTGTGTAGTAAATATTGCCTGGGAACTCGACGCTGGTTATATCTGCCATGCCATTAAGTGAAAGGAACATGGTTAACAGCGTTTTTTTTTTTAAAAGATGCATTTCGGAATACAAGAAGCTCACAAAAGATTCCTACCACTTTAATTAACATAAACACCCTACCCCTACCCCAGCCTTAGAAGGGAAAAGTTCTTCCTGCCCCTTAATTGTCCTGCTAAGCTTGTCATCTAGTTTGTGTTTCCAGAGTTTTTGTGCCCTATTACTCTGAAGCGGTAAAGCATCATAAGGCAATGTCCTCCCTCCCCCCGGGTGTGGTACTGAGAACATTTACAGACCAGTAGTTCATCACGGGAAGATGATTTATTGTTATATATATTTTTGTGTGTGTAAATTTATTTATTTGTTTATTTAGGCTGTGTTGGGTCTTCATTGCTGCACACAGGCTTTCTCTAGTTGCGGTGAGCGGGGGCTACTCTTCATTGTGGTGCTCGGGCTTCTCATTGCGGGTGGTTTCTCTTCTTGTGGAGCATGGGCTCTAGGCGTGCGGGCTTCAGTAGTTGTGGCACGTGGGCTCAGTAGTTGTGGCACGTGGGCTCAGTAGTTGTAGCTTGCAGACTCTAGAGCGCAGGCTCAATAGTTGTGACGCACAGGCTTAGTTGCTCCACAGCATGTGGGATCTTCCCAGACCAGGACTCGAACCCATGTCCCCTGCATGGCAGGTGGATTCTCAACCACTGTGCCACGAGGGAAGTCCTGGTGTTATATTTTTAAGAAGAGTTTGTCAAAGTTACATTAATTTGTCTTACAGAGGAACTCAAGGATTGAAAAAAGTTTACTAGTGTTGTCAGAGTATAGGAAACAAAACATAGGTGAGCAAAAGACAGGGAACGTGGACGCTATGAAATAATGTAAGAATAATTATAAAGCACCACCAGAGAATGGAAATTAAAATTTATTTACTCTCATATAGCCACTTTGCAGAAATAGTTATGAAGCAGTAAATTCAATTAATATGGGGTGTGAAATTGTTATTGCAGGCTTAACATCCAAGTGACTGAAGTTCTCTCCTCTGTCCACTGAATAGGTTTGTTGCAACTTCCTACTTTTCATTTTGAGGTAAAACCATATTGCCTCCATACATTTGGGTCTTTCCCTTGGCCTTGTTGGTTTTACTGTGCTGTAGGTTACAATGCCAGGTTTGTCATTTGGTCAAGTTACGTTGGGAAGATTCCTCAAAACTTTAACGTGGAGGTTCTGTACAATAAAACAAAAAGTTCTTTGGTGCCCCTTGAAGATAGCAGTTCTTCTTACATAACCATTTAACTATGTTCATTACATTTAAATTAGATAAAACTAATAAATAAATTAGATAAAACTGTTGTTTGACATCTTCTACAATCCTTTCAAATCATGTTCATCTTAAAACAGAGGAATTTTTTTAATGCATTTTTATTTTATGTTTTATTTTTACTTTTGGCTGCGTTGGGTCTTTGTTGCTGTGCATAGGCTTTTCTTTAGTCATGGCGAGCGGGGG